>NC_134207.1:630000-940000 GCF_965140235.1 Caretta caretta
TTCTTCCATGCCATCCTTATGTATGGAAGGCCCTTCCTGCACTGATCCATCAGGCTACTACTCCCTCCTTCCAAATCCTCTCCAAATCTACTTCTGCCAGGACTCCTACAAGGAATCAGCCATTAACAACAGGCCAGCTGAGCAGTCACGAATACGCAATTATTTGCTTGAACTATACCAAAACAACTGTCAGTGACTGAGAACCCTCAAGTTATGCAATAGCTACTCACACACACACTTGGTGCATCTTGTTTGCAATTGGATTACAGCTTCTTCAGGGCAGAGGTCACGTCATCCTATGTGTTTGTGCAGCACCCAGCACCACGAGGTGCCATTCCTCATGGGGGGCCTTTGCGAGGCACCACAATACAAATACCAAATAAGATCTACCTCTGAAAGGAAGAAATGGGCTGAGAATGTGAGAATGACAGGATAGTTGGGAGTCAATGACCCCACGCAGCCTGAACTTAGCACAACAAGGAGTGCGGCATTCAGAGAGTGCAGTAACACAAGGCATTAGAATGCAGCGAAGCAAATTTGGGGGAATGAAGAAATCTCATGGGGGCCCTGGGAAGAAGAGTTAAAATCCCCCTGAGTGGGAGGAAGCAGTGGGGGCTCCTCAGACACCATTAGGCACAAACGATTCCTCTGAAAATGAAGAACGCAGAGAATAGGAAGGTGGATTGTAAGGGACTAGCTCAGAGACATGGCTAAAATGCCCTGAAGCCAAATGGAAGAGGGAGAGGTAACAAAGCTTCACAGGATCTACAGATGGACAAGGCCCATAGATCACCTAGTTCATCTTCCTCCCCACATAGGACGGTCCAGCTATCATTACCTCTCACTACGCTGCTCCCTATATTTATCAATGTCATGGTTCAAGGAGACACAGCCAGATACATCTGCAAAAAGCAGCGTGAATTACTACAGTCAAGTGGAGTAAGGAGGGATTATATAAACAAAGCACAGAGAAGTAGGTCCAGCAATCAGAGGGGAAGGGACCCAACCGTTTCTAGAGCCCCTGAGATACTGAGTAAGTCACAGTCTGGCTAGCAGGTAAAGGAGGGAGATTCTGTGAGAATAACTATCACTAAGGAGCTGACAAGGGGATCCTCAAATATATAAAGATGTAGCAGGCAGCTGGTCCAGGGCTGCCTGTACCTCAGCGGGTGCAGGAAGTTAGCTAGTGAAATTACTGAGAGGAGAGATTCAGCGGGTGCAATAAAAGCCCCAACTGGTCCCTGAAAAAGGACTGAACAGAACCTAACTAGTCTTTCCCATCTCTCTGCCTCCACCCTTCTTTGCTTTGTACAGGGCCCAGATAACGGGCAAGCACAGCATGAAGGCCACCCTGGGCAGAGAGAGATTTCTGCCATTCAGTCCAATGTAACTGAGTACACAGCAGCCTGCATAGCTTTGTGGTTCTGCTGCTCCCAGCCCGCCTCTACTGTTACACTAATTTGTGCTTTGTCCTAGAATGAGTACTCCTTGGTGTATCCCATGTGTCTGTACACTGCCCAACACACTGATATTGACTCTGGCCTCAGAACCCCCACAGATGGGGGTATCAATCCACATTTCATATATTCATTTTCATATAGTTTAAGGCCATAAAGGATCATTATAATAATCTAGTCTTGATATGAAGACATCAAGAGATGGAGAATTCACCACTTCCATAATTCTGAGGCCAGAAGGGGTCATTGTGATCATCTAGCCTGATCTCTCTATAACACAGGCCGTAGAACTTCCCCTAAATAATTTCCAGAGCATGCCTTTTA
Organism: Caretta caretta; assembly: GCF_965140235.1. Lineage (NCBI taxonomy): Eukaryota > Metazoa > Chordata > Testudines > Cheloniidae > Caretta > Caretta caretta. The sequence continues at coordinate 631,782 of NC_134207.1, forward strand.
GAAAAAACATCCAATCCTGATTTAAAAATTGTCAGTAATGGAAAATACACCATGACCCTTGGTAAATTGTTCCATGGGTTAGTTACCGTCACCAATACAAATTTACACCTTATTTCCAGTCTGAATTTGTCTGGCTTCAACTTCCAGCCATTGGATCATGTTAGACCTTTCTCTGCTAGACTGAGGGGGCTATTAAATATTGGTTCTCCATGTAGGTAGACTGTAATCAAGTCACCCCTTAACCTGCTCTTTGTTAGCTGAATAGGTTGAGCTTCACTTGGTAGTTTGTTGCAATGGTTAATTAACCGCACTGTTAGGCACAGACTTTAAATTTGAATTTTCTTGCTTTAAGTTGCAGTCATTGGTTCTTGTTATGTCTCTCTCCACTGAATAGAAGAGCACCTGGCATTTTCCTCCTCTCAAGGTTCTTATACACTATAATCAAGCCATATAAATTTTTTTTGATAAACTATAATAGATTGAAAGAAAAGGAGTACTTGTGGCACCTTAGAGACTAACCAATTTATTTGAGCATGAGCTTTTGTGAGCTACAGCTCACTTCATCGGATGCATACCGTGGAAACTGCAGCAGACTTTATATACACACAGAGAATATGAAACAATACCTCCTCCCACCCCACTGTCCTGCTGGTAATAGCTTATCTAAAGTGATCATCAAGTTGGGCCATTTCCAGCACAAATCCAGGTTTTCTCACCCTCCACCCCCCCACACAAATTCACTCTCCTGCTGGTGATAGCCCATCCAAAGTGACAACTCTCTACACAGAGCATCCGATGAAGTGAGCTGTAGCTCACGAAAGCTCATGCTCAAAGAAATTGGTTAGTCTCTAAGGTGCCACAAGTACTCCTTTTCTTTTTGCGAATACAGACTAACACGGCTGTTACTCTGAAACCTATAATAGATTGAGCTCTTTCAGTCTCTCACTATAAGGCATTTTCGTCAGCCCTCAACTCATGTGTGTGTCTTTTCTCCAATTTTTCAACTTCCTTTTTTAAAATGTGGACACCAGAACTGGACACAGTATTCCAATATTGGTTTCAACAATACTGTATTGAGATTTAAAATCACCACCCCACTCCTACTCCCCTGTTTATATATCCAAGGATCATATTAGCTTTTTCTACCCCAGGATCACAGGGGGAGCACAGTGGAGTTGCTTGTTCACTGTTATCCCTGAAATCTTCGTCAGAGTCACTACTGTCCAGGATTTGACAAAAGGGAAAGCTGTGGCAGAGGGGAAGGGATGAGTTGAGTTAGGAAACCAGCTGCTCAGCCTCAGACAGGACCACTACAGCAGCAGCTGCCCCAGCTACACCTAACTTAGAGAAACACAGGCTATGTTGAAATACAAAGGTTGTGCCAATTTAACTAAACTGATTCCTAACACATTCAAGCACCAATCAAACAAAAGCAGTTTCTAAGCTGAATTTGTTAAATTACTGCCACTTGTGTGTTTAGACAAGGCCTGAGATGCAGAGAATTCCACACAAAGACCAAGGGGACCTGCTCATTGCCAACCCTCCTTTCCAAAGGGAAGCAGAGTGCAACAAGGCAGTACAAGAGGCAGGAGGGGAAGAGCTGAAGCCATTGATTAATCTTTGCTGGCTGTCTCCCTCCATACCAGGGAGGGGCTGAGTTAGTGTTGAGAGATTAGAAGGAGCAGCTTTACTCCTCCACAGAAGTAAATAAAAACCCAGAAGCCTCCACCCAGGTCCCAGCAAAATAAAAGCTGATCTTAATTAGCCCAGCAGAGGCCCCGTCTGGCTTTGGGTTTCACACAGCTGGGCTCAGAGCTGCAGGAGCCCAGCCCGTGGACAAAGGAGGTACCTCCTGCCCCAGGCCAACTGCAGTGAAGCAGGAGGGAACTCTACAATCAACAACTCCCACCTACCAGGAAAGGGCCCTGCTACTGATGCAAACAGCAGGGAGCCAGAGCAGGAAGAAATCTATGCAAAGCAGACAGAGCTTGCCAGTGCACCCACAAGCATCATCCTAACTTCCCTCCTCCACACTAGGAGCCAGCAACGAGAGCTCTTTGGATCAGCTGCAATCCATGGTCCATGGTGAGACCTCAGCTGCCATGTTTAATTTGGATGATTTCCCAAGTCAGACACTACCCATGTCAGCCCTATGTCTCCCACTGCCAGCTCTCCTCCTCCTCAGTCACTCAGCATGGCAGTCATCCTTACACGTCTGTTGTCAAGCTTGGTTCCTTGTCCCAGCTCTTTCCTTCTCTCCATGTAACTAGCCTGCCTGCCCAGGCTTCCATCATCTCCCACCTGCTAGTGCAGCCTCCCATCCTCACATCTCCCATCACTACCCCTCCAAGATGCAGCTACCCTGTAACTTCTCTATTACTTTCAATCCTACGCAATTCCACCCTCCTCCACAGTCCCGCTCTCTCTGCTCCACCCAAGTTTCTTCTGACCTCTCCCCATCAACTCCTTCACCCACCCACTCTAGACTCAATGCCTTCTTTTATGACTCTCCCTACGCATGGAAGAGCCTCTGAATCTCTGTTGACCAAGCTCTCTCCCTGCCCTGTAACAAAACTTTCTTGCTAGACTATGCTCACGTCATTCAGTATTGCATTCACCCGCCATGAACTGGTCACAGAGACTGGATTAAATGATCTAAGAGCCCCTCACAACTCTAATGCAAGAATCTGACCTGCTGTGCTTGCAAACTAAGCCCCTAAGTACAGGGACCTGCTATTTGTTCCCCTGCTGTATATACTGACAGTCCTGCAGAAGTCATCCTACAAAGGCTAAAAAGTGCAGGTGTCCGTGGGAAACAGAGTGCTTCCTTTCCTGGAACTCAGGCACTATGGTGATGGGCACAGGGCAATTATAAAACCCTAAAAAGATTCAGGGGACTAAAGTTATCAGGCCACATAGAACTTAACATTTCAAACTAAGGCTTGATCTTATGTCAGTATAACTACGTCGGTCAGGGGTAGAAAATCCACCCCCCTGAGCGACGTAATTTTACGGACCTAACCCCTGTGTAAACAGCGCTCTGTCAAAGGAAGGGCTTCCCCCAGCAACATAGCTACCACCTCTCATGGAGGTGGATTAACTATGCAAACGGGAGAAGCTCTCCGGGTCAGCCTAGGTAGCATCTTCACTAAGCGCTACAGCAGCACCAGACCAAGTGCAGCTATGCTGCTGGTTGCTGTAAGTGTAGACAAGCAGAAGAGCCATCAGAAAGAGCTCTGGTAGCGAGTCCCCAGGATAGGACAGCACCACCAGGAGGGACAAATGCTCCCAACACACAAATCAAATCTATCCTTGCAAGCTGCTAGAGCCCAGTCCAGCCGCCACAGAGGAAATCTGGATTTACACATGGTGAGATTCTCCAAGGAGTAGGTAATAAGAGCAGGTGAAATGGAAAAGGTGCTAGGAGGAAGTGAGGTATATTTATTCAGACTTTTACCAAGTGCCCTCCATCCCCGCACCAACCCTAAAGATGAAGTTGCGGAAACTGAACGGGTGACGGGTCAAGCCTGTTCAAAGCAGTCTCAGCCGCAAGAGAAGGCAGAAGTTTGAACCAGACCAAGAGCCTTTCCCACTGACCCCAACATTTGAATGGGCTGGGTTTTTTCAGGAAAATTTCTACAGGGAAATAAAGATGGATTAACTACAACCCCTCCAGCTCCTTATTCCCTGCCCCCATACTCCAATTCCTTCTACTTAGAGTCCATCGATGCCTTCCAGAGCCTCCCTGTTACCTGTAGGCAACCCCACGGCTACTACAATATCCCTTCCCCCCATTACCAGTACCACCTTGCTATTCCTGCTGCCTTGCCCGGTTCCCCGCTCTGCTGGCCAGCCAAGCGCTCCTCTTTCACCCAGCCCCACAACGGCACACGCGCTTCCCCCTTTCCAGTGCTCCCCATCACCGGCGCCCCTGCCCCAACCCCAGGGCTCCAGCGCCCCCCAGTGCCCCTCCCCCGACGGCTCGCCGCCCGCCCCACCCTTCCCACCCTGGCCCCGCGCCTCCAGCCGGCCCCAGGCCCGCGGCCCCGCGACCCCCAGCTCCGTGCGGGCCGGGCCCGCCCCCGACACGGGCTCCCGCCCCACCCAGCGGGCGCCGACCTTGGGCAGCTCCCGCAGCTGGTTGGCGTCCAGCAGCAGCTCCTCCAGCGAGCGGCTGTAGCGGTAGATCTCCTCGGGCACGGCCTGCAGCGAGCAGTGCCGCCGGTCCAGCGCCTCCACGTGCCGGTTACAGCGCCACAGCGGCGGCATGCAGCGCAGCATCCTGCCGGGGCGGCCGCGCGCCTCCGGCCGGCACAGGGGAGCGGGCCGGGGCGGCCGCGCCGGGGCGGGGCGGGGCGGGAGCCGCTGAGGGGCAGGTGGGGGGGGCGGAGCCTCTGAGGGGGGGCGGCTCGGGGCCGGGGCGGGAGCCGCTGAGGGGCAAGGCGGGGGTGGGGGGGGGGGGGGGGGCGGCTCGGGGCCGGGGCGGGAGCCGCTGAGGAGCAGGGCGGGGGGGGGGGCGGCTCGGGGCCGGGGCCGCTGAGGAGCAGGGCGGGGGGGGGGGGGGCGGCTCGGGGCCGGGGCCGCTGAGGAGCAGGGCGGCTCGGGGCCGGGGCCGCTGAGGAGCAGGGCGGGGGGGGGGGGGCGGCTCGGGGCCGGGGCCGCTGAGGAGCAGGGCGGGGGGGGGGGGGGCGGCTCGGGGCCGGGGCCGCTGAGGAGCAGGGCGGGGGGGGGGGGGCGGCTCGGGGCCGGGGCCGCTGAGGAGCAGGGCGGGGGGGGGGGGCGGCTCGGGGCCGGGGCCGCTGAGGAGCAGGGCGGGGGGGGGGGGCGGCTCGGGGCCGGGGCCGCTGAGGGGGGGCGGCTCGGGGCCGGGGCGGGAGCCGCTGAGGAGCAGGGCGGCTCGGGGCCGGGGCGGGAGCCGCTGAGGAGCAGGGCGGGGGGGGGGGGGAGAGCGTTGAGGGGGGGGCGGCGGCGCGGGGCGGGAGCCGCTGAGGGGCAAGTCGGGGGGGGAGGGGCGGCTCGGGGCCGGGGGCGCTGAGGGGCGGCTCTGGGAGGAGGAAGGGCCGGGCCGGGCCGGGCCGGGGAAGGGTCCCGACGCTCCGGCTCCGGCTCCTCCTGGGCGGCCCCGGGTCTCAGTGGCCGGGGAGGCGCGAGCTCCGCATGGCCGCCACGTTGGGCCTGGTTCCCTCAGACTCAGGCCGCGGCGGTTCCGACTCCAGCCCGGGTCGCTGCAGCGCTCGGGCCCCGCCGGCTCCTCAGGCCGCAGCCGCTCCGCCCCCGTGATGGGTCCTGGGAGTCCGAGTCCGGTCATCTGGAACTACGGCTCCCAGCATGCGTCGCGGGCCCTCCGCCCCACCCGGAACTACGGTTCCCAGCATGCCCCGCGGCCGCCCCGCCCGGATCTACGGTTCCCAGCATGCCCGCGGGCTCCCCGCCCCTCCCGGAACTACGGCTCCCAGCATGCCCCGCGGGCTCCCCGCCCCTACCGGAACTACGGCTCCCAGCATGCGTCGCGGGCCCTCCGCCCCACCCGGAACTACGGTTCCCAGCATGCCCCGCGGCCGCCCCGCCCCACCCGGATCTACGGTTCCCAGCATGCCCCGCGGGCTCCCCGCCCCTCCCGGAACTACGGCTCCCAGCATGCGTCGCGGGCTCCCCCGCCCCTCCCGGAACTACGGCTCCCAGCATGCTGCGCGATATTCGTGGCCCGGTGGGAGGACGCTGAACCGGCCCCGTGGGGGGGCGCAAATGTCACCCCTGAAAGCGGGAACCCCGCCCGCCCCCAGCTACGAGCCCCCAGCCCGTCTGCAGCCGCCGGTCCCTCCCCTCCTCCCGCCACCTCCCACCGACCCTTCCTCCCGCCCCCCCGAGTGTCCCTTCCCCACCACCTCCCTCTTCCCGACCCTCCCCTCCCCTCCCTCCCCCCAACCCTCCCTGCCCAGCGACCCTGCCCCGCCACCTTCCTCCCTTCCCCTCCTGCCCTCCCAGACACTCCCTCCCTTCCCCTCCCGCCCCCCCAGACACTCCCTCCCCCCCGCCACCTCCCACCAACCGTCCCTCCCCCCAGACCCTCCACCTCCCTCCCACCCCCCCCCAGACACTCCCTTACCCTCCCGCCCCCACAAACCCTCCTTTCTCCCAGCCGGCCCCTCCCCACCAACCCTCCCCCTGCCACCTCCCTGCCCCCCTTTCCCCCAGTCGGCTCTTCCCCACTGACCCTCCTCCCGCCTTCTCCCTTACATTCTTCCCTCCCACCCCACCCACAGATTCCCCCTGCCACCTCCATCCCTCCACAGATCCCCCCCCCAAAACATCCTCCCACCACCTCCCTACCACCTCCCCAGACCCTTCCCCCACAGACCCTCCCCTGACCATCTCCCTGCCACTCCCCCAGACTCTCCCCCCACCATCTCCCTCACACTCTCCCCTCCCCCCACAGTCTCACTCCCTCCACGGACCCTCCTTTCCCCCACCATCCCCCCCTGCCATCTTCCTCCATCCCCCCACCATGTCCCTCCCTCTCTCCCACAAAGATTCCCCACTGTCTCTCTCCCACCCCCGCAAACTCCCCATCTCCCTCCTACCCCCCAGACCCTTCCCGCACCCCCACATTTTCCCATCTCCCTCCATCCCCTCCACAGACCCTCCCATCTGTCACTATATCCCTCCCTCCCCCACAGACTCCCCCCATCGTCTCCCTCCCCCCACAGACCCTCCTTTCCCCCAACCAGTCCCTCCCCCTCTCCCTCCCCTACACACAGAATCTACCCCCACCAGCTCTGTCCTGCCCCCCCCCGGCTCTACCCTCCCACCACCATGTCCCTCCCTCTCTCCCACAGATTCCACACTGTCTCTCTCTCATCCTCCCACACACACTCTCCATTTCCCTCCTACCCCCCAACCCTTCCCGCACCCCCCACATTTTCCCATCTCCCTCTCACCCTCCCCCACAGACTTCCCCCATCATCTCCCTCCCTCCACAGACCCTTCTTTCCCCCACCCAGTCCCTCCCCTACACACAGAATCTCTACCCCTGCCATCTCCCTCCTGCCCCTGAGGCCCTACCCTCCCACCACTGTGTCCCTCCCTCCCTCCCCCCCAGGAAGATTTCCCACTCTCTCCCTCCCACACACACCCCTCCATCTCCCTCCCACACACATTCCCCTCCCCATCTCCCTCCTGCCCCCCACAGACCCTCTCCCCATCTCACTTGTGCTCCCCCTAACACAGACCCTCCACCCCCACTGTCTCCCTACCACCCCCCCACAGACCCTCCCTTTCCCACCCACTGCCGTCTCCCTCCTGCCTCTGCCACAGACCCTTCCTGCCCCCAACTTTCTACTTCCCACCCCACAGACCCCCCCCAATCTCCCTCCTGCCGCCTATAGACCCTCTCCCATTGTCTGCTGCTCCTCTACACACACATCCTCCCCCGTCTCCCTCTTTCTCCCCCACACCCAGACCCTCTCACCTCGTCCCCATTCTTCCCTCCACCATCTCCCTCCCTCCACAGAACCTCCTTTCCTCCACCCACTCCCTCCCCTGACTGCCTCCCTCACATAGCCCCACATGTAGTCCCTCCCCCCACAGGTCTCCTTCCTGCTCGCCACTGGTCCCCATCAGTCTCCAGCACTGCCAGCTTCCTCTGCCGTTTTGAAATCCCAGAAGAACCTCAGCGTTACGGACACCTCAGGAATGGAGGTTGCCCATAACTCTGAAATGTTCCGTAAGTCTGAACAAGAGGTTGTGGACTTCGGCCATATGGGGGCTTGGGGCTGCGGGGGGAGGGGTCGGGGCTTGTGCCCAGCAAGAGCATCAGGGCTCAGCCCTTGAGACCCGAGGGGAGCGCTGGGGCTCCCCTCGCGGTGGGCACCAGGGCTCTAGCCCCAGAGGTGGTACGGGAACTAGGGCTCCCCCTGGCCCTCTTCTCGGTTTGAGCCCCAGGTGGGTGGAGCCAAGGCTCGGGGCTTTAGCTACGGGGGGGGGGGGGTACTGGGGCTGAAACGGGCTCCACTTGTAGCTAAAGCCCTGAACCCCAGCACCCCCAAGCAGGCTGAAGCAAAGAACAGAGCCGCGGGGCTGGAGCACCACACCCAGCATCCCCCTCGGCCTAAAGCCCTGAGCCCCAGTGCTCCCAAGGGTCAGAAGTCCCAAGCCCCCATTGCTGGAGCCCTGAGCCTCGGGCAGGACAGTATTTCCTTTTTTTTTTTTCCCTCCGGGGCTGCACTGCTGCCTGATTGAGGACTTCCAGTTCCACATGGTGTCAGGTTGACCGGTAAGTCTGTAACTCTGCTGTTCGTATCTTTGAGGTTCTACTGTGTTGCCGGCACCCAGTGCCGAGAGGCTGAACAACAGCTTGAGTAGGTTCGCTACCCGGCGTGCTACACCCAATAATCACAACGGGGTGGAGAAGCAGAAAAGTTTATTTGAAGCTTCAAAAAGGTACAGGGAGATTTGAATCTCAAATCCTGTACAACAGAGCAGGAAGTTACACAGGCTTTTATACATCCTTTCTTCAGCATACTTATCCAATAGTAAACTGCCCCAAGTATCCATATAGCCAGCCAATCCAGTTCCCAGCTAGTTCCCTTGTTCTCTGTATCATTTCTTAAACCATACATAAAGCTGCTTTATTCAGCATTGTTCTTCCATATCTGCCCTGTGTGGCCTTGCTTAGTTTCAGGCAGTCTGACTCCGCAGCATACTGTTGCAGATTCTCAGCATAACTGCTGTGTGCACCTCCGGGCGGGGGGGCCCAAGGACACTTGGGCCTAGTACGCAGAGCTGCTCCGAGTGCCTCCAGGCGGGAGGGGGGGCCAAGGACACCTGGGCCTAGTGCGAGGGGGCTTCATCGACACTCGTGGTCTTCCATCCCCTCGAGTTACCTAGTGGCCATGCCCCAGTGTCCCCAACAACTGTATAGGGCATGGGAAGTAGCCATCTTTCCTGCTGGCAGCCTGATTCCAACCCTTGTGGAAACAAGGGGAGATACATGGTGGCCATCTGTACTAGGAGCAGCCTAGTGGGTATCTTTGTGTATCAAGGGAAACGGAAGATTATCACAGTCATATTGACTGAGGGCACTTTGTGATTCAAAGCAAAGGGAGATTGGGCCATTTTTGAAAAAGGCCAAACATACCTGGGTAAAAACAATTTTGTAAAAGAAAAATACCACATGAGTCGTGGGAGCCTGTGCTAACGCAGCCCCAGTGTGTAGATGCAGAAGGAGTTTTTCTGTCGCTAGAAGAACACCGCCTCCCCGCTATTCCAGCGGAAGCTCTCTTCCATTGGGATAGCGCACTGGGGCTTGGTTTGTTGGCATGGCAATGTTGCTGCACGTGTTTTTGCACACTCCGACTGAGGTAGCTATGCCAATATAACTTAAGTCCAGACCAAAGTTTACACTCAACTGCACTGTGTCTCCTATTCTCTGTGCTTCCCTGCCGGCAAGGGGCAACCTGAGGGCACCTGGCTTCAGCCTCATGGGGAATGATGGGCACTGCCAGCCTCCCTGTCACCTAATAATCTGTGGTGAAATTGTTCCTACTTTAAGCAGTGGCAACCCAGCATCAGTCCTGTTAAGAACAATGGGAGACAGCCACCATTTTGAAAAAGGAAGAAACTTCACAACCTTACTCCTGATCACCTGTAGGCCCTGAGCTTTATATTTATTTGAATATATAGGATGGCCAGCCCCAAAGGCTCAAAAATCATGAGTCCAACCACAAAACATCATAAGATTTAAAAAAATACTCGTTTTACTCTTGGATTGTTGAACTCCCACCGCTATTTGCTGCTCCCACCATATGTGGGTCAATGCGTTGCCAATACTCCCAAATTTATTACAGTGATATTGGTTCCTGCTCCAGGAGTTTTTGCCTCCACAGCCACTTGTTGACCCCAAAGCCCACCAATCAACTCAGTTCTTCCCACAGCTAGCCTCGCTTCTGCTCCTGCTATAGCTCTATGGGTTCATACCCATCCCATCCAAACATACACATACAGCCCCTGTCCCAGTCCCGGTTTTGCAGTGGGGGAACAGGGAGGAGAAGCAGAGGAGCTGTCCCATTGCTCATAGGAGGAGAAGGGGAGTAGAGCTGCCCAGTCCTGGTGGAGTCTTTCTGCTTCCTCCCTTCCTGCAGCAGCTCTGACTGGCTGCTCTTCCCCAGGAGGTGGTTCTGCCCCAGTCAGAGCTGAAATTTGTGAAAGTGTTGAAGCTTCTTGTGTCATCGTTCTCACATGGGCTCCAGCCCCAGCCTAAGTTGTGGGAGTTGGCAGCGCTGTGTACAATACACCCACCCATTACATTAAAATAACCTAATGGTTTCACTAACAGAAGTCGGTCCAATAAAAGCTATTACCTCACCCACCTTGTGTCTCTAACAGTTGCAAATTCAAGCACTCTAAAGTTAAGAGATGCCATTAGTAAAGTTGCCCATGGAATCTTAACTTGGGCCCATTGGGTGTATATATTATGATACAACATATAATTACATGATCACATACTATATTTCTCACAGGACCTTGCCTCATTCAATACACAAGATGGATTGTGGTCCCTGAATGAACAAATATTCAAAATGTTGTTTTATCCCTGTTGTTCATTGTGTGGCCTCCATTTTTATTTACTGCACTCAAACCGTGCTCTAAAAATTATAAATTTCCTCACGGGCTTTTCTATGACATTCAGCTTTGTAGTACTGAAGTGCTTCACAATCATCAGTGAACTAGTGAAGCAAGATCAACATGAGCTCCCAGTGCAATACAATTGGCAAAACGATCTAATGCAATCCTTGGGATGTATAGATTAATAGATTTTAAGGCCAGAATTGAAAATTAACTCATCTAGCCTGACCTCCTGTATAACACAGGCCCTTCGTATAAATAGGGAGAGTAGTTAGTAGGAGTGGTAGACGATTTCCCCTCACAGTACAGTGTTAGTAAGACCAGTACTGGAATACTGTGTCCAGTTCTGGTGTGTACATTTTAAAAAAAAGATTTTGAAAAATTGGAGAGGGTGCAGACAAGAGTCACAAAAATTATTCAAGCTCTGCAGAAGAGAAAGTTACTTAAGTAACTGGAGGGTCTTCAAGATGTGTAGTCCCTATATATATTCAAATGTTGGTGCTTATGTGCTCCACGCACCTGGAATCAGAGAATTCTTGCAAGCAGTGTCCACTGGTCTGCACATGTAGCCTTGCTCTCCTGGTGCTTCCAGCCACAGTTATTAACGGCAGAGTGGACCAACCCCCTCTCCAGTTCCTTCTCTGAAGCAAATCCAGGTATGATCTAAAGCAGAGGGAAAAGAGGGTGGGTAGTAGAATGCAGACACAAACTGCACATCTCGAAGAACCTCCAGTTACTATAAGGCAGTGGTTACCAAACTGTAAACCCCTTTCACTAAAATGTCAAGGATCACAAACCCCCTCCTAAAAATGAATATTTCCAGGGATTTTCTCCTTTACCTGAGTATAAATTATAAAAGCAGTGATCTTGGAAATATACAATTTGTTTTTATGACATGCTTATTACACATTATTATTATTAATCATTACAGTATTTTTATTACATTATGAAAATGACAACACTCTTCCCAGATCTCACTTTCGTAGCTTGTATCACTTTGAATAAGCATGTTATAAGACAAGGCTCCTATGTGTCAACAAGGAGCATCAGATGTGAAACAGTATGAAGGGATTTAAGAAGCCAACTCAAAGAGTTCCTCATACACAAGCATTTGGGTCTTGAGCAGTCCAGGCAAACAACGCATGTTACAACAAAGCTTAAACTTGTTCTTCATAATAATTTTAAAAATACTAGCTGCCTATTTAATTTTAAAAAGAGCAAAAAATATCCACCTCCCTTTCCATTTCTTATAAGGAGTCTTGAAGTTTAAATCTCCTCAGTCTGCTAGATATGCTTGCTTCAATCTGCTTAGCTCTTGGAAGTCCAGGGGCACCAGGCTGCTGGCTCCTTGCCATTAGAGAATTTTCCCCTGAGAACGCCCTGTAACATTTCGCGAACCCCCAGTTTGGGAAGCACTGCTATAAGGTAAGTAATAGCGCTGCTCCCATTGTGTATTCCATTGCAGGTGACTGACAAGCAGTACTCAAGTAGGAGGAGGGAGCGAAGATACAGAGAGCAAAGCTGTTTGAAGGACCACTGTCCCAAAAGATGAGTCAGTGAAGGAGCCTTGGACCAGATCACAATCTCTCAAAAACTTGTGTCTGGAACTTCACATAGCTACCCTGCAAATGTCAAGCAGGGGTACTTGAGGCCGTGCCACTGAGGCCACTTGTGCCCTGGTAGAGAGAGCCCTTATCCCATGAGAGTGAGGAAGCTGTGACAACTATTAGCAAGGTAGGATACTATCAGAGATCCATTTAGAGATCCTCTGAGAGGATATCCTCCAATTTGTTCTGCTATGGCAAGAAACAGTCTAGGTGATTTTCTGATTGGTTTTGTCCTTTGTAGGTAAAAATCCAAAGTCCATCGCATGTTGAGGGAATGAAGTCTCCTCTTCTCTTCAGATACTTGGGGTTTCAAGAAAAAATACAGGCAAGTGGATTGACTGGTTTATGTGAAACTCTGAAACTACCTTGGGGGTTACCTTCGATGTACTCATAAAAAAACTTTGTCCTTATGGAATACTGTGTACGGCGGAACCACCATTCAGGTTCTGAGTTCGCCTACCCTTCTGGCAGAGGTGGTGGACACAAGGAATAAAGCTTTCATCAATAGGCGAGACATGGAACTTGTAGCTAGTCATTTGAAGGGGAAGGGAAGGCCTTAGTGAGCACCAAAAGTACAAGGTTCAAGGCTCAGTGAGGAGTTGCTTTCCTTACTGGTGAGAAAGTTCTGATCAGGCCTTTTAAGAATCTGCTAGTCAGCAGGCGAGTGAAAATTGAATAACTGTCTGATGGTGGATGGCATACCTTGGACTCATACAGAACTGGGGGAGAGACCAGTCATTTTGAGAGAAGGAAGATATTCCCCTTATTTTGGACTATCTGCTGACTCTGGAGATATGTGTTTCTGCTGTGCCCAGAGGGAGAAATGCTTCTATTTAGATAAGTAGCATTTCCTAATAGAATGGTTTGTACGGCTTCGGAGCAGGAATGTTCTAGGTTTGACTCCCATCTGAAAACCAAGCCATGAGATGAAGTGCTTTGGGGTTCGAATGCTTGATCCTGCCATCCTCCTGGATTGTCTTCTGGAGGAAACACAGATGCCAAGGTGATTGCTTCATTGGGAGATGAAGATGTGATAAATAAAGGGGGGGAGGGGGATATCTCCCTTTGATGGACATCCAGCCAGCCAGCCAGGGGTAAAATCCCTCTTGGTAGCTGTTCTTTACTTGCTTTACCTGTAAAGGGTTAAAAAGTCCCCCAGGTAAAGAAAAAAAAAGTGGGCACCTGACCAAAAGAGCCAATGGGAAGGTAGAACTTTTAAAAATTGGGAAAGAAACTTTCCCTTTGTCTGTTGTTCTCTGGGCTGGAGGGACAGAGCAGCCATGCTATAAAGCAGCTTAAGGCAGGTATGATCATAAATTATCAAAGTATTTCTTCTTGGCTTGTGGACTCCTCTGTGCTAACCCTAGATGCTTTTGTTTGCTTGTAATCTTTAAGCTGAACCCCCAAGGATGCTATTTTGGGTGCTTGATTTTTGGACTTGCTCTTTTAAAATTTAACAAAAGCCTAAGTTTCAAGTGTATATTCTTTCTTTTTGTTTTCAATAAAATTTACCTTTTTTAAGAACAGGATTGGATTTTCGGTGTCCTAAGAGGTTTGTGCATGTTGTTTGATTAGTTGATAGCCACAGCTAATTTCCTTTGTTTTCTTTCTCAGCTCTTCCCGGGATGGGGGGTGAAAGGACTTGAGGGTACCCCACAGGGAGGAATTCCCAAGTGCTCCTTCCTGGGTTCAAAGGGTTTTTTTTTTTGCATTTGGGTGGTGGCAGCGTTTACCAAGCCAAGGTCAGGGAAAAGGTGTAACCTTGGGAGTTTAATACAAGCCTGGAGTGGCCAATATTAATTTTTAAAATCCTTGTGGGCCCCACTTCTACACTCGGAGTGACAGAGTTGGGAATCAGCCTTGACATGGTGGCAGTGGTGAGATAGTTTTGAACCAGCAGCACAGACCTCAGGAGTTTAAAAGGACATTTTTCCTTTTGGCTGCTTGAAAGCCAGGGAGGTACCCCCCACTTTTTCTTTTATCTGAGGGGGAACAGGCTTGCCAAAGAAGCCAGGGAGTACAACAAGCAGTTTTGTTTTTTTTTTCTTTTCTTGCTTTGTGGCAACAAAATAGTTAAGCTAAAGTAGGGCAGCCTGTGCATGAGGTTGAGGTCAGGCACCGAAACCTTAGAAAAACCAGTCTTCCCAAAGCAGCATGACATGGAGAAGACAGTCCCAGATCAAGCTCAGGCATCAAGCTCCATGTCGGAAATAAAGGGAGGGGATGGGGGACTGGGAACCAGGAGGGAAGGGTCAGCCTTCCCCCAACCAAGATCCAGGTGCCAAGATGGAGGGATGCCCTTAATCCAGACCGAGTTCTGACTGCAGAAGACAGGGATTTCTTCCTACAGATGATGTGTTTGGAAGCAGAGGACAAAAGAAAGGTGAAGTGCTTGGAGTTGGAAGTGGAGGAGAGGAAACAGGCGAAGCGCTTGGAAACAGAGTTAGAGCTGAAGCATTTAGAGTTGGAAAGGGCTAAGCCGGGTCCAGCAGTCCTTCTCTAGGTGCCGCTCCCCATTCCAAGAAATTCCCCACCTACAAGGTAGGCGATGATACAGAGGCCTTCCTAGAAAATTTTGAAAGGGCCTGCCTTGGGTACAGCCTCCCTACAGACCAGTATATGGTGGAGCTGAGGCCACAACTCAGTGGGCCCTTAGCAGACGTGGCAGCTGAAATGCCTAAAGAACTCATGAATGAGGAGAAACTTTTTTTTAAAAAGGCCAGAATTAGAATGGGGCCAACACCCAAGCATGCCCGTCGGCGGTTCAGAGCCCTAAGTTGGAAACCAGACGTGGCATTTTCACAACACGCCAACCACATTGTACAAAATTGGGATGCCTGGATATCAGGAGCAAGTGTTAAATCTCTAGAAGATCTGTCTCTCCTGCAAATGGAGCAGTTCTTAGAGAGTGTTCCTGAGGAAATAGAAAAGTAGATAGAATCATAGAATATAAGGGTTGGAAGGGACCCCAGAAGGTCATCTAGTCCAGCCCCCTGCTCGAAGCAGGACCAATTCCCAGTTAAATCATCCCAGCCAGGGCTTTGTCGAGCCTGACCTTAAAAACCTCTAAGGAAGGAGATTCTACCACCTCCCTAGGTAACGCATTCCAGTGTTTCACCACCCTCTTAGTGAAAAAGTTTTTCCTAATATCCAATCTAAACCTCCCCCACTGCAGCTTGAGACCATTACTCCTCGTTCTGTCATCTGCTACCATTGAGAACAGTCTAGAGCCATCCTCTTTGGAACCCCCTTTCAGATGGTTGAAAGCAGCTATCAAATCCCCCCTCATTCTTCTCTTCCGCAGACTAAACAATCCCAGCTCCCTCAGCCTCTCCTCATAACTCATGTGTTCCAGACCCCTAATCATTTTTGTTACCCTTCGCTGGACTCTCTCCAATTTATCCACATCCTTCTTGAAGTGTGGGGCCCAAAACTGGACACAGTACTCCAGATGAGGCCTCACCAATGTCGAATAGAGGGGAACGATCACGTCCCTCGATCTGCTCGCTATGCCCCTACTTATACATCCCAAAATGCCATTGGCCTTCTTGGCAACAAGGGCACACTGCTGACTCATATCCAGCTTCTCATCCACTGTCACCCCTAGGTCCTTTTCCGCAGAACTGCTGCCTAGCCATTCGGTCCCTAGTCTGTAGCTGTGCATTGGGTTCTTCCGTCCTAAGTGCAGGACCCTGCACTTATCCTTATTGAACCTCATCAGATTTCTTTTGGCCCAATCCTCCAATTTGTCTAGGTCCTTCTGTATCCTATCCCTCCCCTCCAGCGTATCTACCACTCCTCCCAGTTTAGTATCATCCGCAAATTTGCTGAGAGTGCAATCCACACCATCCTCCAGATCATTTATGAAGATATTGAACAAAACCGGCCCCAGGACCGACCCTTGGGGCACTCCACTTGATACCGGCTGCCAACTAGACATGGAGCCATTGATCACTACCCGTTGAGCCCGACAATCTAGCCAGCTTTCTACCCACCTTATAGTGCATTCATCCAGCCCATACTTCCTTAACTTGCTGGCAAGAATACTGTGGGAGACCGTGTCAAAAGCTTTGCTAAAGTCAAGAAACAATACATCCACTGCTTTCCCTTCATCCACAGAACCAGTAATCTCATCATAGAAGGTGATTAGATTAGTCAGGCATGACCTTCCCTTGGTGAATCCATGCTGGCTGTTCCTGATCACTTTCCTCTCATGCAAGTGCTTCAGGATTGATTCTTTGAGGACCTGCTCCATGATTTTTCCAGGGACTGAGGTGAGGCTGACTGGCCTGTAGTTCCCAGGATCCTCCTTCTTCCCTTTTTTAAAGATTGGCACTACATTAGCCTTTTTCCAGTCATCCGGGACTTCCCCCGTTCGCCACGAGTTTTCAAAGATAATGGCCAATGGCTCTGCAATCACAGCCGCCAATTCCTTCAGCACTCTCGGATGCAACTCGTCCGGCCCCATGGACTTGTGCACGTCCAGCTTTTCTAAATAGTCCCTAACCACCTCTATCTCCACAGAGGGCTGGCCATCTCTTCCACATTTTGCGATGCCCAGCGCAGCAGTCTGGGAGCTGACCTTGTTAGTGAAGACAGAGGCAAAAAAAGCATTGAGTACATTAGCTTTTTCCACATCCTCTGTCACTAGGTTGCCTCCCTCATTCAGTAAGGGGCCCACACTTTCCTTGGCTTTCTTCTTGTTGCCAACATACCTGAAGAAACCCTTCTTGTTACTCTTGACATCTCTGGCTAGCTGCAGCTCTAGGTGCGATTTGGCCCTCCTGATATCATTCCTACATGCCCGAGCAATATTTTTATACTCTTCCCTGGTCATATGTCCAACCTTCCACTTCTTGTAAGCTTCTTTTTTATGTTTAAGATCCGCTAGGATTTCACCATTAAGCCAAGCCAGTCGCCTGCCATATTTACTATTCTTTCGACTCATCGGGATGGTTTGTCCCTGTAACCTCAACAGGGATTCCTTGAAATACAGCCAGCACTCCTGGACTCCTTTCCCCTTCAAGTTAGTCCCCCAGGGGATCCTGGCCATCTGTTCCCTGAGGGAGTCGAAGTCTGCTTTCCTGAAGTCCAGGGTTCGTATCCTGCTGCTTACCTTTCTTCCCTGCGTCAGGATCCTGAACTCAACCAACTCATGGTCACTGCCTCCCAGATTCCCATCCACTTTTGCTTCCCCCACTAATTCTACCCGGTTTGTGAGCAGCAGGTCAAGAAAAGCGCCCCCCCCCAGTTGGCTCCTCTAGCACTTGCGCCAGGAAATTGTCCCCTACGCTTTCCAAAAACTTCCTGGATTGTCTATGCACCGCTGTATTGCTCTCCCAGCAGATATCAGGAAAATTAAAGTCACCCATGAGAATCAGGGCATGCGATCTAGTAGCTTCCGTGAGCTGCCGGAAGAAAGCCTCATCTACCTCATCCCCCTGGTCCGGTGGTCTACAGCAGACTCCCACCACTACATCACTCTTGTTGCACACACTTCTAAACTTAATCCAGAGACACTCAGGTTTTTCTACAGTTTCGTACCGGAGCTCTGAGCAGTCATACTGCTCCCTTACATACAGTGCTACTCCCCCACCTTTTCTGCCCTGCCTGTCCTTCCTGAACAGAAATGTGTCCTTCCTGAACAGAAATGTGTCTTCGGAGGGAGCCCAGAGGAGGAAACTGCGGAAGGAATAGTGCGGGTAAGGGAACGTCTCCTCACCAGTCACTCAGGGCAGGATGCCCAGGACACTCGGAGGATGGCTGGCTCAGCGTCTGTGCACCCAGGCACTCAGCCTGTGACCCAGGTTTTGAGAAGGAACTGTGTAACTGACCTCTTAGGGAAGAGCTGTCACACAGCTGACTTCTGAGGGACAGAGAAAAGGGTGGCGGAGGGCGCCCAATCCAGGTCCCAGTTTTCAGGATGCTATTTCTGAAAAGGTTTTGGAAGGTAACTGTGTCTCTTTACATCGAGATACAGCTCCAACGGCTGGGACAGCAGAGGAGTTGGGACCAGGACATTGCCAGGGGGTCGTTTGTAAGAACATGAATGGCCCAACTGACAGAGAAGGGGGGTGTCTCCCCCAGGCTGGTGAGACTCAGAGAGCAGTTATGGGAAAAGTTTCAGAGTAGCAGCCGTGTTAGTCTGTATCCACAAAAAGAAAAAGGACGACTTGTGGCACCTTGACTAACAAATGTATTTGAGCATAAGTTTTCGTGAGCTACAGCTCACTTCATCAGATGGATTCAGTGGAAAATACAGTGGGGAGATTTATATACACAGAGAACATGAAACAATGGGTGTTACCATACAGACTGTAACCAGAGTGATCAGGTAAGGTGAGCTATTACCAGTAGGAGAGCGGGGGCGGGGGGGGGGACTTTTTGTAGTGATAATCAAGGTGGGCCATTTCCAGCAGTTGACAAGAACGTCTGAGGAACAGTAGGGAAGGGCAGGGGGAATAAACATGGGGAAATAGTTTTACTTTGTGTAATGACCCATCCACTCCCAGTCTTTATTCAAGCCTAAGTTAATTGTATCCAGTTTGCAAATTAATTCCAATTCAGCAGTCTCTCGTTGGAGTCTGTTTCTGAAGTTGTTTTTGTTGAAGAATTGCCACTTTTAGATCTGTAATCGAGTGACCAAAGAGATTGAAGTGTTCTCCAACTGGTTTTTGAATGTTATAATTCTTGACATCTGATTTGTATCCATTTATTCTTTTGCGTAGAGACTGTCCGGTTTGGCCAATGTACATGGCAGAGGGGCATTGCTGGCACATGATGGCATAGATCGCATTGGTAGATGTGCAAGTGAACGAGCCTCTGATAGTGTGGCTGATGTGATTAGGCCCTATGATGGTGTCCCCTGAATAGATATGTGGACACAGTTGGCAACGGGCTTTGTTGCAAGGATATAAATCTCCCCATTGTATTTTCCACTGAATGCATCCGATGAAGTGAGCTGTAGCTCACGAAAGCTTATGCTCAAATAAATTTGTGCTGGAAATGGCCCAACTTGATTATCATACACATTGTAAGGAGAGTGATCACTTTAGATAAGCTATTACCAGCAGGAGACTGGGGTGGGGGGAGAGAAAACCTTTTGTAGTGGTAAACACCCATTTTTTCATGCTTTGTGTGTATAAAAAGATCTTCTGTACTTTCCACAGTATGCATCCGATGAAGTGAGCTATAGCTCACGAAAGCTTCTGCTCAAATAAATTGGTTAGTCTCTAAGGTGCCACAAGTCCTCCTCTTCTTTTTCTGGGAAAAGTTGAATCTGATCAAAGAGTAAACACACCTAGCCCAGAGGGATCTCACAAAACTGCATGAGTGGGCAATAAAATGGCCCATTAGATTCAGTGTTGATAAATGCAAAGTAATGCACATTGGAAAACATAATCCCCACTCAAGAAAGAGATCCTGGAGTCAGTGTGGAGAGTTCTCTAAAAACAGTTGCTCAATGTACAGCGGCAGTCAAAAAAGCTGAGAGACTATTAGGAACCATTAGGAAAGGGATAGATAATAAGACAGAAAATACCATATTGCCTCTCTATAAATCCATGGTACGCCCACACCTAGAATGCTGCTTGCAGTTCTGGTCACCCCATCTCAAAAAATATATATTAGAAATGGAAAAAAGTACAGAAAATGGCAACAAAAATGATTTGGGGTATGGAACAGCTTCCGTTGAAGGAGAGATTAAACAGACTGGAACATTTCATCTTAGAAAAGAGACGACTAAAGTGGGATATGATAGAGGTCTATAAAATCATGACTGGTGTGGAGAAAGTGAATAGGGAAGTGTTATTTACCTCTCCACAGAATACATGAACCAGGGGTCACCCAATGAAATTCACAGGTAGACAGTTTAAAAGAAACATAAGGAAGAGGAGGTTACATATCTGTAATTTAAGGTTTTTCAAGATCTGTGGTCCCTATATTTATTTCATAGAATCATAGAACATCAGGGTTGGAAGGGACCTCAGGTCGTCATCTAGTCCAACCCCCTGCTCAAAGCAGGACCGATCCTCAATTAAATCATCCCAGCCAAGGCTTTGTCAAGCCTGACCTTAAAAACCTCTAAGGAAGGAGATTCCAAGGTACCTCCCAAGGTAACGCATTCCAGTGTTTCACCACCCTCCTAGTGAAAAACTTTTCCGAATATCCAACCTAAATCTCCCCCACTGCAACTTGAGACCATTACTCCTTGTTCTGTCATCTGCTACCACTGAGAACAGTCTAGAGCCATCCTCTGGAACCCCCTTTCAGGTAGTTGAAAGCAGCTATCAAATCCCCCCTCATTCTTCTCTTCCTTAGACTAAACATCCCCAGTTCCCTCAGCCTCTCCTCATAAGTCATGTGTTCCAGTCCCCTAATCATTTTTGTTGCCCTCCGCTGGACTCTTTCCAATTTTTCCACATCCTTCTTGTAGCGTGGGGCCCAAAACTGGACACAATACTCCAGATGAGGCCTCACCAGTGTCGAATAGAGGGGAACGATCACGTCCCTCGATCTGCTGGCAATGCCCCTATTTATACAGCCCAAAATTGCCATTGGCCTTCTTGGCAACAAGGGCACACTGTTGACTCCTATCCAGCTTCTCGTCCACTGTAACCCCTAGGTCCTTTTCTGCAGAACTGCTGCCGAGCCATTCGGTCCCTAGTCTGTAGCAGTGCATGGGATTCTTCCGTCCTAAGTGAAGGACTCTGCACTTGTCCTTGATGAACTTCATCAGATTTCTTTTGGCCCAATCCTCTAATTTGTCTAGGTCCCTCTGTATCCTATCCCTACCCTCCAGCGTATTTACCTCTCCTCCCAGTTTAGTGTCATCTGCAAACTTGCTGAGGGTGTAATCCACGCCATCCTCCAGATCATTAATGAAGATATTGCACAAAACCAGCCCCAGTACCGACCCTTGGGTCACTCCGCTAGATACCAGCTGCCAATTAGACATGGAGCCATTGATCACTACCCGTTGAACCCGACAATCTAGCCAACTTTCTATCCACCTTATAGTGCATTCATCCAGCCCATACTACTTTAACTTGCTGGCAAGAATACTGTGGGAGATCATGTCAAAAGCTTTGCTAAAGTCAAGGAACAACACGTCCACTGCTTTCCCTTCATCCACAGAGCCAGTTATCTCATCATAGAAGGCAATTAGATTAGTCAGGCATGACTTGCCCTTAGTGAATCCATGCTGACTGTTCCTGATCACTTTCCTCTCCTCGCAATGCTTCAGAATTGATTCCTTGAGGATCTGCTCCATGATTTTCCGGGGACTGAGGTGAGGCTGACTGGCCTGTAGTTCCCAGGATCCTCCTCCTTCCCTTTTTTAAAGATGGGCACTACATTAGCCTTTTTCCAGTCGTCCAGGACTTCCCCCGATCACCATGAGTTTTCAAAGATAATGGCCAATGGCTCTGCAATCACATCCGCCAACTCCTTTAGCACTCTCGGATGCAACGCATCCGGCCCCATGGACTTGTGCTCATCCAGCTTTTCTAAATAGTCCCGAACCACTTTCTCCACAGGGGTCTGGTCACCTCCTCCCCATGCTGTGCTGCCCAGTGCAGCAGTCTGGGAGCTGACCTTGTTCGTGAAGACAGAGGCAAAAAAAGCATTGAATACATTAGCTTTTTCCACATCCTCTGTCACTAGGTTGCCTCCCTCATTCAGTAAGGGGCCCACACTTTCCTTGACTTTCTTCTTGTTGCTAACATACCTGAAGAAACCCTTCTTGTTACTCTTAACATCTCTTGCTAGCTGCAACTCCAGGTGTGATTTGGCCTTCCTGATTTCACTCCTGCATGCCCGAGCAATATTTGTATACTCATCCCTGGTCATTTGTCCAATCTTCCACTTCTTGTAAGCTTCTTTTTTGTATTTAAGATCAGCAAGGATTTCATTGTTAAGCCAAGCCAGTCGCCTGCCATATTTACTATTCTTTGTACACATTGGGATGGTTTGTCCCTGTAACCTCAATAAGGATTCTTTAAAATACAGCCAGCTCTCCTGGACTCCTTTCCCCCCCATGTTATTCTCCCAGGGGATCTTGCCCATCAGTCCCTGAGGGAGTCAAAATCTGCTTTTCTGAAGTCCAGGGTCTGTATTCTGCTGCTTTCCTTTCTTCCTTGTGTCAGGATCCTGAACTCGACCATCTCATGGTCACTGCCTCCCAGGTTCCCATCCACTTTTGCTTCCCCTAGTATTCTTCCCAGTTTGTGAGCAGCAGGTCAAGAAGAGCTCTGCCCCTAGTTGGTTCCTCCAGTACTTGCACCAGGAAATTGTCCCCTATATTTTCCAAAAACTTCCTGGATTGTCTGTGCACCGCTGTATTGCTCTCCCAGCAGATATCTGGGTGATTGAAGTCGCCCATGAGAACCAGGGCGTGTGATCTAGTAACTTCTGCGAGTTGCCGGAAGAAAGCCTCGTCTACCTCATCCCCCTGGTCCGGTGGTCTATAGTAGACTCCCACCACGACATCACCCTTGTCGCTCACGCTTCTAAACTTAATCCAGAGACTCTCAGATTTTTCTGCAGTTTCATACTTGAGCTCTGAGCAGTCATACTGCTCTCTTACATACAGTGCAACTCCCCCACCTTTTCTGCCCTGCCTGTCCTTCCTGAACAGCTTATATCCATCCATGACAGTGCTCCAGTCATGTGAGTTATCCCATGAAGTCTCTGTTATTCCAATCGCATCATAATTCCTTGACTTTGCCAGGACTTCCAGTTCTCCCTGCTTGTTTCCCAGGCTTCGTGCATTTGTGTATAGGCACTTAAGATAACCCGCTGATCGCCCCTCTTTCTCAGTATGAGGCAGGAGCCCTCCCCTCTCATGTACTCCTGCTCGTGCTTCCTCCCGGTATCCCACTTCTCCACTTACCTCAGGGCTTTGGTCTCCTTCCCCTGGTGAACCTAGTTTAAAGCCCTCCTCACTAGGTTAGCCAGCCTGCTTGCGAAGATGCTCTTCCCTCTCTTCGTTAGGTGGAGCCCGTCTCTGCCTAGCACTCCTCCTTCAAACGTGAGTGTGCATGCATGCATGCCATGTGCCAGAGATGGACAGTTTTCCCTATCAGCATCCACTGACCCACACGTGTTCCCTCGTGCTCACAGCCAAGGGTATAATAGGCCTTGTAGGTCAGTGCCTCTCCAGTGACCCTCTTTCTGCTGAGTAGACATAAGAACGGCCATTGGGGGGATCAGACCAATGGTCCATCTAACCCAGTATCCTGTCTTCCGATGGTGGCCAATGCCAGGTGCCTCGGAGGGAATGAACAGAACAGGGAATCATCAAGTGATCCATCCCCTGTCGCTCATTCCCAGCTTCTGGCAAACAGAGGCTAGGGATGCTTCAGAGCATAGGCGTCAATTTTTACTTTTCCCCAAGGGAGTGCTTCACCCCCGCTCCACCCCAAGGCCCTGCCCCCCTCTACTCCTTCCCCCAAGGCCCCACCTTTGCTCCGCCTCTTCCAGCCCCTGCTCTGCCCCCTCTCCCAGGCTCCACCGTTGCTTCACCGCCTTCTCCAAGACCCCGCCCTCGCTCCACCTCTTCCCGCCCCAAGGCCCCCACCCACCACTTGCTTATCTCCGCCCTCCCCCAAGCCACCAAACAGCTGATCAGCCGTGCTGCTGAGCAGCTGTCACTGGTGGGTGCTGAGCACCCACTGTTTTTTCCTAGGGGTGTTCCAGCCCCGGAGCACCCACCGAGTCAGCGCCTATGCTTCAGAGCATGATTTTTCATCCCTGCCCATCCTGGCTAATAGCCACTGATGGACCTGTCCTCCATAATTTACCAAGTTCTTTTCTGAACCCAGTTGTACTTTTGACCTTCACAGGTTGACTGCGTGTTGTGTGAAGCACACTACTTCTTCGAGGATATACGCCGGGTGCCTCCTCATCCTGGGGGGACACAATCTAACAGGGAGAACAAGTGACCGCCCCACGCGTCTCTTCCCCTAGCCCAGGACCGCTATGGTCTCCCTGCCCCCACCCCACCCCACGTTACCTGTGGGCCAGGGGCTCTGTCCTTCTCCTGCTGCGCCAGCTCCCTGCCAGCACATTGGGCTGCTCTCCTGGCAGCCAGGCCCGGGCGGGGAACAGGACGGAACCGCTCCTGGCCACTGTTCTGCGCGGCATGGCAGCTACCTGCAAGAGAGCCTGGCTGGGGAGGGGCAGTGGCTGGGATGCTGCTCTGTGAAGCGGCGGCAGCAGGCTGACCCCTGCCCAGGCTCAGCTTCTGGGGACAGGGGCTGTGCATACCAGGGGGGGGGCAGCCCATACTGGCTCGCTCGGCCCCTGTCCCTGGAAGCCGAGCCTGGGTGGGGGTCACCCTGCTGCTGCCGCAGCCAGACTCTCTCGCAGGAAACTGCAGAGCTGCAGCGGCTTCACAGAGCAGCGTCCCAGCAGCCAGCGTGAGAAGAGGCTCGGGTCTCGCCCCTTCCGCTCCCTGCCCGGGCTGGCTGCTGGGGGGCGCTTGACCCCACATGTCCCCCCTCCATATCGCCTCTGTCTTTGGGTGATGGTCTCTAAATGTATTCCAAACATGGGTGCGCCATGCGCTGGAACTGGAAGGTTTTCCCTAGCAGTGGCTGCTATCTCACTGTTGCATCGTGTCCCCTCATGCTTGCAGCTGAGGGTATAATAGACTGGGTGGGTCAACACCTCACCAGTTCCCTCTAAACGCCGCATGGCCTGAGTTGGAACCCCTCTTCCTTCGCACAGTGGTTTTGTCCATTGTGAATAATTCGTACAGTCATTTCTCAGTGTAGATAGTTTAACCTTAGTAGTAAGTTAGTGGTAAGTTTAGTAAGTTACTTCGTTCTCCGCATCCAGGGACTGCCACCCCCACTTCACCCCAGGGACTGTGTCCCACGTCCCGGGCTTCAAGACCTGGGTATCCTGCCCCTGCTCCCTCTCTGTGAGCGACGAGCACCAGAGGGGTCTCTTGCCTCGGAGAGACTCATATCATGGCACATTGCTTGACTTGCAAGTCGTTCCCTCCTCAGACCCAGGAAGCTCGAGTGCTCTGCCTCTGCAAGTTCCTCACGGAGGAAGTAACGGGGCTGTGTACGCAGTCAAATCCGGGACTATCGGAACCATCACTGGTAGCGAGCACTCCTCTGACCACTTCCCATGCCCTGGATCTGGCCATTAAGGACAAGCCCCAACCTGAGAGCAAGAAGCACTCTCACAGGCACAAAAGCGGTCTCCAGAGTGGACTGCTAGTAAGCTCATTTCCTCCCCGAGCCATGCCAGGTCAGGTGAGATGTCATGCACGGAGGGTAGGGATAGGATACAGAGGGACCTAAACAAATTAGAGGATTGGGCCAAAAGAAATCTGATGAGGTTCAACAAGGACAAATGCAGAGTCCTGCACTTAGGACGGAAGAATCCCATGCACCGCGACAGACTAGGGACCAAATGGCTCGGCAGCAGTTCTGTGGAAAAGGACCTAGGGGTGACAGTGGACGAGAAGCTGGATAGGAGTCAACAGTGTGCCCTTGTTGCCAAGAAGGCCAATGGCATTTTGGGCTGTATAAGTAGGGGCATTGCCAGCAGATCGAGGGACGTGATCGTTCCCCTCTATTAGACATTGGTGAGGCCTCATCTGGAGTATTGTGTCCAGTTTTGGGCCCCACACTACAAGAAGGATGTGGAAAAATTGGAAAGAGTCCAGCGGAGGGCAACAAAAATGATTAGGGGACTGGAACACATGACTTATGAGGAGAGGCTGAGGGAACTGGGATTGTTTAGTCTGAGGAAGAGAAGAATGAGGGGGGATTTGATAGTTGCTTTCAACTACCTGAAAGGGGGTTCCAAAGAGGATGGATCTAGACTGTTCTCAGTGGTAGCGGATGACAGAACAAGGCGTAATGGTCTCAAGTTGCAGTGGGAGAGGTTTAGGTTGGATATTTGGAAAAAAACTTTTTCACGAGGAGGGTGGTGAAGCACTGGAATAGGTTACCTAGGGAGGTGGTGGAATCTCCTTCCTTAGAAGTTTTTAAGGTCAGGCTTGACAAAGCCCTAGCTGGGATGATTTAGTTGGGGATTGGTCCTGCTTTGAGCAGGGGGTTGGACTAGATGACCTCCTGAGGTCCCTTCCAACCCTGATAGTCTATGACTCTATGTCTGCACCGGTGCCCAAGCTTCCCCAGGTTAAGGGGAAGGTTAAATATAAGAAGGATCTGGCAGTATCAGCGACCACCTCAGTACCCGCCCGCTGCCGCTGCCTCGCCATCTGTAGCGCCCTGTTGACGCTGCCTGTACCCTTGGGTGTTTCCACAGGCATCTTTCAGACTCCTGGACATTTGGATCATCTTCTCTCTGCAGCAGAATTGCATAGAGAATAGGTCTATCAGTGGCTATTAGCCAAGATGGTCTGAGGGACAACCCCATGGTCTGGGTGTCCCTAAACCTCTGACTGCCAGAAGCTGGGACTGGATGACAGGGGATGGATCACTTGATAATTGTGCTGTTCTGTTCATTCTCTCTGAAGCATCTGGCACCAGCCACTGTCAGAAGACAGGACTCCGGGCTAGATGGAGCATTGGTCTAACCCATTCTGGCTCTAATTTGCCAAGCATCACAAAGGAACTCCATGGCAGAAGCAGGGATAGACTCCAGTTCTTCAGGGCAGCATTGAACTGCTTCAAATCACCCTCTCTTCCTGCAAATCCCAATCTCACTCACCACACACATTTCAACTTCTGCAATAAATGAGGCTAGCATCCTACCAACAACAGTCTCCTTCACGATGCAACACTTTCATTTCCAGAGCACCATCCATTCTGGGCACTGAATGAGGCAGGAAGTTTTTAAAAACAAATTGAAAAAAAATTCCATCATGTAGAATCATATTGACACCCACATGGTTCATCAGCAGAGCTGGAACCATTAGATACACAGTACAGGCCTCCAGCACTGGTGGTAACTGTGCAACCAATAACAGTAGTAGGTTGTCGTCTTATAGATCCAAAGCCCAGAAGGATCCCTTGTGGATTATCTGGCCTGTCTTCCTGTAAAACATGGATCACAGAACGTCCCCAAACTAATTCCTAGAGCAGATATTTCAGAAAAAACATCCAATCTTGATTTAAAAATGGTCAGTGATGGAGAATCCACCACCATCCTTGGTCAATTGTTCCAATGATTAATTACACTCACCATTAAAAATGTATACCTTATTTCCAGTCTGAATTTGTCTAGCTTCAAATTCTAGCCACTGGATCATGTTAGACCTTCCTCTGCTAGAGTGAACAGTCCATTGTTAAATATTTGTTCCCCATGTAGGTACTTACAGACTGATCAAGTCACCCCTTAACCTTCTCTTTGATAAGCAAAATAAATTGAGCTCTTTGAGACTCTCGCTATAAGGCAGGTTTTCTAATCCGTTAACAATGCTCATGGCTCTTCTCTGAATCCTCCCCAATTTATCAACACAATTTGAATTGTGGGCACCAGAACTGGACACAGGATTCCAGCAGCACTCGCACCAGCGCCAAATAAAGAGGTAAAATAACCTCTCTACTCCTGCTCAGGATTCCCATTTATGCACCCCAGGATCGCATTAGCTCCTTTGGCCACAGCGTCACATTAGGAGCTCATGTTCAGCTAATTATCCACCAGAACCCCCAATTCTTTTTTAGTCACTGCTTCCCAGGCTAGAGTCCCCCCTCTGTAAGTAGGGCCTGCATTCTTTGTTCCTAGAGGTATACATTTACATTTAGCTGTATTCAAACACCACATTCTTTTGCTTGCTTCCAGTTTACTAAGCAGTCTAAATTGCTCTGAATTATTAACCTGTCCTTTTTATTAATTTCACTCCCCCAATTTGTGTGTCATCTGCAAGTTTTATCAGTGATAATTTTATGTTTTTTTTCTAGATCATTGATAAAGATGTTAAATAGCATAGGGCCAAGAACCAATCCCCCCCGGGACCCCACTGGAAACAGACCCGCTCTGACAATTTCACATTTAGAGTTACATTTTGAGATCTAGTATTCAGCCCATTTTTAATCCACATAATGTGTGTCATGTTAATTTTACATCATTGTTTTTTTTTATCAAAACATTGTGCCATAACTAGTCAAACCCCTTACAGAAGTATGTTACATCAACACTATTACCTTTATCAACCAAACCTGTGATCTCATTTAAAAAAAAGATCAAGTTAGTTTGACAGGATTGATTTTCTGTAAATGCATATTGATTTATATTAATTACATTATCTTCCTTTATTTCTTATTAATCAAGTCCCGTATTGGCCCTCCATTATCTTGCCTGAGATTGATGTTAGGCTGACAGGCCTGTAATTATCTGCATCATCCCATTTAACCTTTTTAAAAATTAGCACAACTTCAGGTTTTTTCCAGTCTTCTGGAATTTCTCCAAGACTTATTGAAAATCAACAACAACAGTCCAGCAAGCTCCTCAGTCAGCTTTTTTAAAACTCTTGGATGCAAGTTATCTGGGTCTGATTTTAAAATGTCTGATTTTGGTAACTTCTGTTTATCATCATCCAGAGATACTAGAATGGAAAATGTGTTATCACTATATGATGAGCCTGCATCACCTGTTCCTCTCCCCCTCGCCCCAAATAAAGAACAGAAATATTTATTGAACACTTCAGCCTTTTCTGCATTCTTATTGATAATTCTACCATTTCCATCTAGTAATGGACCAATACCATTATCAGGATTTACTTTGTGCCTAGTTTATTTTTAAAAACTCCTTCTTATTGTCCTTAACTCTGCTGGCTTTAGATTTCTCCTTGTACCCTTGGCTCTCCTTATCAATGTTCTACAATTCCTAACTTCTGATTTATAATAATTACTTACCCTTTCTTCCACTTATGGGTGTGTGTGTATATATACACACACACACTCCTTTTAACAGCTACTTTTGCTTTCTCTCTAAACCAGTATTTTTTTTCAAACCAAACAAAAAGTCCAAGTTGATACAACTCAAGGACTATGTTAAAATCATGCTTGGTAAAAACAGAAGATGTGGAACCAGAAATTAATGACCCAAAATGTTTGTATTGGCTATTAGGCCTAATTGGTGGACAAAATAATAACGGGATGGGCTATCCACCCATCACTCCCTTTTTGGGTCTTAAAGAGATGGGGGAGGGGGGAAATGGGGACAGAGAAAGAGGAAAAACAGATGGAGGCTACTGAAGCATCTTCACCATCGTTGCTGTCAGTGTCAACAGTTCCTTGCACTCCAGATCTTCTTTGTCCTAATCCTAGGAGATGATCTGACCAGACTGGGCCAGAGAGCGGGACCCAGATAACATCGCCACCTCTACTGGCTCCAGCTAACCCCAGCCACCACCTGTGACGAAATGGGATCGGATTTTAACAGCAGCAGCTGTAACAACAGCGCCTGCTCATCTCAACTCACGTCTCGTCTTTTCCCCAAAAGGACAGTTATCCTCTTTAATGACATCTAAGAGCCTGTAAAACAGGGTAGGGGTGGGGGTGTTCCCTTCTAAAATCTCTCTCCAGCTCAAGAGAAAGGCAACAGGAAATGTTAAAATGAAGGCCTTACTTAATACTTTACATTTCAAAGCCTTTAACTGCTTTTCCTTCTTTTCTGTATCTTCATGAAAATGTTAACCTTTTATTAGGTTTCAGAGGAACAGCCGTGTTAGTCTGTATTCGCAAAAAGAAAAGGAGTACTTGTGGCACCTTAGAGACTAACCAATTTATTTGAGCATGAGCTTTCGTGAGCTACAGCTCACTTCCACAGTATGCACCCAATGAAGTGAGCTGTAGCTCACGAAAGCTCATGCTCAAATAAATTGGTTAGTCTCTAAGGTGCCACAAGTACTCCTTTTCTTTATGGACAAAACAGCAATTTTTTCCTCCTGAGAAATGTGTGAACCACTTTTGCCATAATTTTCCAGTAAAATTTAGCTGAGGCAGACACCTGGCATGGAGAAATTCAGCCGAAATGGTTAACATTTGGCAAAGTTAGAAGCAACAGAAAACAAGATCTTATAATAGGAAGTATGCTGGGCAACCTTAACTCTAGGCATCACCATCAGCTCTGCCTAAAATGTATTCTAAAACAACAAGAGTCAGCACCTCTGCATCTGAGCATCCATCGACGCCAGCCTGTGGCAGCATAGCCATTATAAGAACAGTGTGAGATAGCACTACGTGCCCTATAGGTATGTAGGCACTTACATGGAGTGCCGGCGTAGTGCAAGGGCTCGTTTCAGCCTACACATGTCTCTTGTGAGGTTCTGCGATCTAGAGAATGTTATAGCATCAATCACTGTATTCATTACTTCTCATTAGCCATAGCAACAGCTGATCCTTGCCTGAAATCAGATAAACTCTTGGCCTTTGTATCCAGTGGCAGAGAGTTCCACAGACTGACATAAGAAAAAGCATTTCCTCTTACTAGTCTTAAATTGGCTGCCTTTCAATGGCACGGAATGTCCCCATTTCC
This sequence comes from Caretta caretta, assembly GCF_965140235.1. Taxonomy (NCBI): domain Eukaryota; kingdom Metazoa; phylum Chordata; order Testudines; family Cheloniidae; genus Caretta; species Caretta caretta. Next base: position 662,480 of record NC_134207.1, read on the forward strand.
TTGAATTACAAGCCAGGGTTAATGCAAGTGCCCGATCTCTCTTTTTTATCCCATTCATTATTTTGTTTCCTATATATGCCCTATCTCATCTCTAACCTAAAACAGTCCTAATCACGCTCTCCAGGCTTCTAAGTAGTATCACTTCCTTTCTCTGGGCCCCCTTTCTATATCTGCTAGATCCTGTCAGATGGGGGACCAGAACTGAGCAATGGAAACATCCCACTGGCTTATAAGATGACGTACCCACTATTTCACTATTGTGCATCTATCCCTTTCTTGGTGCAAGCACTATTAGCAATAGCAGGAAATGAAATGCAGCTGGGGCTCCCCCCACAGCCATCCTGGACCCACAGGGAGACCCCCTCTCACCCCCAGGCCTGGGGAAGACAAGTCCAGCCAAGAGACTTCTCCTTTCCCCAACTGCAGCTGGAGGTCAACAATAGGGCCTCTGGGACTTTTGGACAGACCATTTTCTTAGGTGTTAATTTCTGACATTCTTTCCTCCTTGCTAACTGGTTCGTTCTTCAAACTCCCTCCCTCTGCTTTCCATATTGCCTATCCTTTTCCCAATTCCTATTCTCATTACTCATCCCTGTTAGAACATAAATGGCCATACCGGGTCAGACCAAAGGTCCATCTAGCCCAGTATCCTGTCTTCTGACAACGGCCAATGCCAGGTGCCCCAGAGGGAATGAACAGAACAGGTGATCATCAAGTGATCCATCCCCTGTCGCCCATTCACAGCTTCTGGCAAAGAGAGGCTAGGGACACTTCAGAGCATGGTTTTGCATCCCTGCCCATCCTGGCTAATAGTTAACCTATATCCTCCATGAACTGATCTAGTTCTTTTTTGAACCCTGTTACAATCTTGCCTTCACAGCTTCCTTTGGCAAAGAGCTCTGCAGGTTGACTGTGCCCTGTTCCCTTTATAGGCTCCCAGTGGGACTTTGTCAATGGCTTTTTTGGAAGTCTAATAAATGGTCAGACAATTCTTTAGCCACTATTTTGTCAACACACTCAAATACTTCCAGTCGACTAGAGAGGCACAGTTTTCCCTTGCAGAAGCCATGCTGGTTAGTCTCTATCAAGTCATGGTCATCAAGGGGATTTACAACTCTATTTTTCATGATCATTTCAACCAAATTAGCTGGGGCTGAAGTCATCCCTTCTGGTCTGCAATGGCCTGAAGCACTTCTGGACTCTTTCTAAGGTAAGAACATTTGCTATTTGCAGTACAGGAGTTTATTTTAATGTGAGATTTTTGTTGTGTTCACTCACCTACTTCGTTCTTACATTTCTTCATAATTCAGGGTTATTTTTCTCATGAGAGACGTATTACAGGCCCTACAACCTGTGAGCTTTATTTGTTCATGTGCGTAGACAAAGCCTCGACCCTTGTGGGTGCTCTCAGAACATAAACAAACGTTCTAGGCACAGCATAAGGCCTCACGAACAAACCCCACGTTGCCCCCCTACCACGGTTGGTGGAGTGAGCAAACGAGACAAGGGCGAGGAGCGGGCATTCACTTCTACTGCGGCATTCTTCAGGGCTGCCGCTTGAGGGAGCAGTATGAGCAGCAACCATGTTCTCTGTCCGGCAGCCTGCTGCACAAGGAGTCTTAGCACCATCCTCCAGTTCGCACCCAGAAACGGGATATGACACGTACAGGTAGAAATGCCAAACAGTTCCACTTAAAATAAGGATCTCACAGTGGCACAAGCAGGACAAGTTCTTCTACATATTCTCTTTTAAGAAAGTGGCCTAATCCAGGGTGTGCTTGATGGGGAACTGAGGCAGAGAAATAAGGCTCAAAACCACAAAGGCACTTAGGTGTTGCAACACTGTGCATCACGGTGCCTAATGTTTAGGCTCCTAGAAAATCACAGAAACACCACCATGATTCATAAAGCCTGAGTTAGGCACCTAGGCTCCCTGCACAATGAATGGGGAGAGACAGGTGAGTCCAAGAGGAGTTATCAATGCTTCCCTGTCAAAGGGGGAGGGCGTATCTAAGTGGGACCCTGCAGTTGTCAGCCCTGGGTCCAATATTATTAAAATTTTCATTAATGACTGGATAATGACATGGAGAGTACGCTTATAAAATCTGCAGATGACACCAAGCTGGGAGGGGTTGCAAGCAGGAGGACAGGATTAGAATTCAAAATGACCTTGAAAAATTAAGAGAACTGGTCTGAAATCAAGAAGTTGACATTCAAAAAAAGACAAGTGTAAAGTACTACACTTAGGAAAGAAAAATCAAATGTATGACTACAAATGGAAGAAATTGGCTAGATGATAGTGCTGCTGAAAAGGATTTGAGGGTTATAGTGGATCAGAAATTTAATCTGAGTCAACAAAGTGATGCAGTTGCGCAAAAGGCTAAAATTCTGGGGTGTACTGACAGGAGTGTCATCTGTAAGACATGGGAGGCAATTGTCCTGCTCTACTCGCCTTGCTGAGGCCTCAGCTGGAGTACTAGGTTCCGTTCTGGGCGTCACACTTTAAGAAGGATGTGGGTAAGCTGCAGAGACCAGAGGGGAGCAACAAAAATGATAAAAGATTTAGAAAACCTGACCTATAAGGAAAAACTGGGCTTGAAAAAACACTGGGTAGCTGGGGGGACTTGAAAACTGTTTCCAACTCTGTGAAGGGCTGTTACAAACAGGACGGTGATCCCTCGTTCTCCAGGTCCACTGAAGATGGGGGCAAGAAGCAATGGGCTTAATTTGCAGCAAGGGAGATTTAGGTTAGATATTAGGAAAAAACTTTCTACGGGTCGTTAAGCTCTGAAACAGACTTCCAAAGGCAGTTGTGGAAACCCCACCACTAGAGGTTTTTAAGAACAGATTGGACAAGCACCAGTCAGGAACGATCTAGGTTTAGTTGATCCTGCCTCAGCACAAGCAGCTGGACTTGATGACCTCTCAAGCTCCGTTTCAGCCCTATATTTCTATGATCGTCTGAGTCACAAGGTCCAGAGAACTTCATCAAGTGGTTTCTACATCATGCCCATAACTTCTGATTGGTCTTTTAAAAAGATCCAATCTTGATTTAAAGACTTAAATGGAGAAGATTTCCAGAAAGCCTTTGACAAGGTCCCTCACCAAAGGCTCTTACGTAAATTAAGTTGTCATGGGATAAGAGGGATTGAGAACTGGTTAAAAGACCGGGAACAAAGGGTAGGAATAAATGGTAAATTTTCAGAATGGAGAGGGGTAACTAGTGGTGTTCCCCAAGGGTCAGTCCTAGGACCAATCCTATTCAACTTATTCATAAATGATCCAGAGAAAGGGGTAAACAGGGAGGCGGCAAAGTTTGCAGACGATACTAAACTGCTCAAGATAGTTAAGACCAAAGCAGACTGTGAGGAACTTCAAAAAGATCTCACAAAACTAAGTGATTGGGCAACAAAATGGCAAATGAAATTTAATGTGGATAAATGTAAAGTAATGCACATTGGAAAAAATAACCCCAACTATAAATACAATAGGATGGGGACTAATTTAGCTACAACTAATCAGGAAAGAGATCTTGGCATCGTCGTGAATAGTTCTCTGAAGATGTCCACGCAGTGTGCAGCAGCAGTCAAAAAAGCAAACAGGATGTTAGGAATCATTAAAAAAGGGATAGAGAATGAGATGGAGAATATCTTATTGCCCTTATATAAATCCGTGGTACGCCCACATCTTGAATACTGCGCACAGATGTGGTCCCCTCATCTCAAAAAAGATATATTGGCATTAGTAAAGGAACAGAGAAGGGCAACTAAAATGATGAGGGGTTTGGAACAGGTCCCATATGAGGAGAGATTAAAGAGGCCAGGACTTTTCCACTTGGAAAAGAGGAGACGAAGGGGGGGGATGTGATAGAGGTCTATAAAATCATGAGTGTTGTGGAGAAAGTGAATAAGGGAAAGTTATTTACAGTAACTCCTCACTTAAAGTTGTCCAGGGTTACCATGTTTGAACATTCAAAAAAGAGGACACTCCACCGGGGGGGGGGGGAGGAGATTTGCTCGCACCCCCCCCCCGGCCCTGTCCCAACTGCACCCCTTGCCCGCCCCCATTCCAACCCCTTCCCCAAAGTCCCTGCCCCAACTCTACCCCCTCCTTGCCCATTGGACCCCTTCCCCAAAGTCCCTGACCCAGTCCCGCTTCCTCCCCTGAGTGCTCGCGTTCTCCCTCTTCCCCCTCCCTCCCAGCCACACGAAACAGCTGTTTCGTGGTGCAAGCGCTGGGAGCTAGGGGGAAAAAGAGGGCACTCTCTCAAGTGATCAGTATTCACACTCTTTCTTGAATGATCAGCTCTTCTTTGGGGAAAAATAATGGCAAAATCCCGGATGTTTTTAGATATTTAAAAATTCCTCCCCGGTGGTGATTTAAGAACCAAAAAGCCAGACATGTCTGGGAAAATACAGACGTATGGTAATCCTAAAGTTGTCCCAGTTAACGTTGTTTCGTTGCTGATCAATTAGGGAACATGTTCATTTAAAGTTGTGCAATGCTCCACTATTACGTTTTTTGGCTGCCTGCTTTCTCCACAGCTGGCAGCCTCCCTACGCCCCATGCCCCCCCCCCCCCCCCGGGTCTCCCACCCACCAGCAGACCCTGTGGATCAGCGCCTTCCCCCTGATTCCCCCCTCCTCCTGCCCGAGGCAATCAGCTGGCTTGTGGCATTTAGGAGGCAGGAGGGAGGGGGCAGAAGCAAGGACTCAGCACACAGACTCTCCACAAACCTGATTGCCCCAGCAGGATTCGGGGGGGGGGGGGGGGGAGCCTGTGCGCCAAGTCCTCACTCCTCCCCTCTCCCTCCTAAATGCCGCAAGCCAGCTGATTGCCCCGGGCAGGAGGGAGGTGGGAGGAGTGAGGACTTGGTGTACCTCCCCCTTCCCTCCCCTGCCTCCTTCCCGCAGCAATCAGCTGGCTTGCTGCGTTCAGAAGGGGAGGGGAGGAGTGAGGATGCAGCGTGCAAAGTAAAGGGGGAGAAGGTAGCGGGGGAGAAGAGGCAGGTCAAGGGTGGGGGCCTGGGGGAACGGGTGGAGTGGGCGGGCTGAGGGTTGACAGGGAACGCAGCTCCAAAGTGATTAGGGGAGTTGGTCATCTAATGACTTGCTATAAAGAAATTTACCAAGAAAAAAAAAAAAGGAAAGCAAAACAATCTCTAGCTGTGTTTTTTCGAGTTCAGAAAGTTCAGCAAGAAGAGCAGCCAGACAATCCACCCTCTTCCACGCTCTGACTCCACCACCTCAACCGAGCTTCATACTCAGCAGTGATGATTGTAGTATTAAATTGCTTGTTTAAAAATGTATATAATCCCTTTTGTCTGGCAAAAAAAAATTCCCTGGAACCTAACCCCCTCATTTACATTAATTCTTATGGGGAAACTGGATTCCCTTAACATCGTTTCACTTAAAGTCACATTTTTCAGGAACATAACTACAACGTTTATCTTTGAAAATTCGTGGCGAACGGGGGAAGTCCCGGATGACTGGAAAAAGGCTAATGTTAAAAAAGGGAAGAAGGAGGATCCTGGGAACTACAGGCCAGTCAGCCTCACCTCAGTCCCTGGAAAAATCATGGAGCAGGTCCTCAAAGAATCAATCCTGAAGCACTTACATGAGAGGAAAGTGATCAGGAACAGTCAGCATGGATTCACCAAGGGAAGGTCATGCCTGACTAATCTAATCGCCTTCTATGATGAGATTACTGGTTCTGTGGATGAAGGGAAAGCAGTGGATGTATTGTATCTTGACTTTAGCAAAGCTTTTGACACTGTCTCCCACAGTATTCTTGTCAGCAAGTTAAAGAAGTATGGGCTGGATGAATGCACTATAAGGTGGGTAGAAAGTTGGCTAGATTGTCGGGCTCAACGGGTAGTGATCAATGACTCCACGTCTAGTTGGCAGCCGGTGTCAAGTGGAGTGCCCCAGGGGTCGGTCCTGGGGCCGGTTTTATTCAATATCTTCATAAATGATCTGGAGGATGGTGTGGATTGCACTCTCAGCAAATTTGCTGATGATACTAAACTGGGAGGAGTGGTAGATACACTGGAGGGCAGGGATAGGATACAGAGGGGCCTAGACAAATTGGAGGATTGGGCCAAAAGAAATCTGATGAGGTTCAATAAGGATAAGTGCAGGGTCCTGCACTTAGGACGGAAGAACCCAATGCACAGCTACAGACTAGGGACCGAATGGCTAGGCAGCAGTTCTGCGGAAAAGGACCTGGGGTGACAGTGGACGAGAAGCTGGATATGAGTCAGCAGTGTGCCCTTGTTGCCAAGAAGGCCAATGGCATTTTGGGATGTATAAGTAGGGGCATTGCCAGCAGATCGAGGGACGTGATCGTCCCCCTCTATTCGACATTGGTGAGGCCTCATCTGGAGTACTGTGTCCAGTTTTGGGCCCCACACTACAAGAAGGATGTGGATAAATTGGAGAGAGTCCAGCGAAGGGCAACAAAAATGATTAGGGGTCTGGAACACATGGCTTATGAGGAGAGGCTGAGGGAACTGGGATTGTTTAGTCTGCGGAAGAGAAGAATGAGGGGGGATTTGATAGCTGCTTTCAACTATCTGAGAGGTGGTTCCAGAGAGGATGGTTCTAGACTATTCTCAGTGGTGGAAGAGGACAGGACAAGGAGTAATGGTCTCAAGTTGCAGTGAGGGAGGTTTAGGTTGGATATTAGGAAAAACTTTTTCACTAGGAGGGTGGTGAAACACTGGAATGCGTTGCCTAGGGAGGTGGTGGAATCTCCTTCCTTAGAAGTTTTTAAGGTCAGGCTTGACAAAGCCCTGGCTGGGACGATTTAATTGGGGATGGGTCCTGCTTTTGAGCAGGGGGTTGGACTAGATGACCTCCTGAGGTCCCTTCCAACCCTGATATTCTATGATTCTATGAACGTTAAGTGAGGAGTTATTGTAATTGTTCCCATAATATATGAACTAGGGGCCACCAAATGAAATTAAGGGCAGCAGGTTTAAAACAAATAAAAGGAAGTAGTTCTTCACTCAGCACACAGTCAACCTGTGGAACTCCTTGCCTGAGGAGGTTGTGAAGGCTAGGACTATATCGGGGTTTAAAAGAGAACTGGATAAATTCATGGAGGTTAAGTCCATTAATGGCTATTAGCCAGGATGGGTAAGGAATGGTATCCCTAGCCTCTGTTTGTCAGAGGGTGGAGATGGATGGCAGGAGAGAGATCACTAGATCATTACCTGTTAGGTTCACTCCCTCTGGGGCACCTGGCATTGGCCGCTGTCGGCAGACAGGAGACTGGGCTGGATGGACCCTTGGTCTGACCCCGTCTGGCCTTTCTTATGGTCTTAATCCACCCTGTCTCTAGGCAAATTTTTCCAGTGGTTAATTAATTTACCTTCACTGTTTAAAACCCTGTGCCTTATTTCCAGTCTGAATTTGTCTAGCTTCAACTTGCAGCCACTGCATCTCATTCTGTCCTTGCTAGATCAGAGCCATACCACCATCAGAAATCGAATGCTTTGTTGGTACTTTTAGATTGACGAAAAATACACAATGTAAAGGTGATAAACTAACAGATAGAGCTTCTTTACTCTCTCTCACTGTAAAGGCAGGTTTTCAAGACCTCAAAGCATGCCTGTGGCTCTTTTCTGAATCCTTTCCAATTTTTCAATATCCTTCAATATCCTTTTTGAAGTGTGGAGACCCAGTATTCCAGTAACAGTCTCACAAATAATGGATCCAGAGGCAACACCACCTTACAAGAATTGCATCAGCCCTCTTAGTCAAAGCATTACACTAAGTACACATTCAGTTTCTACCACGAACCCCAACTCTAAAACAGAGTCTCTACTTTCCAGTCCCCCATCTTATAGGCATGACAGACACATTCTTGGTTACTAGATGTATGATCTTCCTTTTAGCTGTATTAAAGCAAATTATGTTAGAGTCCAGCTTGCTGTATGATCCAGATCCCTTAGTCAAACCTGTCCCCATTATTTATAGATTCATAGCTTTATCCATGGATTTTGAAGGCCAGAGGGGATCATTAACTCTAGTCTGACATCCTGTATAATACAGGCCAGAGAATTTCATATAATTACTGCTCTATTGAGCCCAACAACTTCTGAGTAAGCGTCTTTCCGGAAAGGAATCTGGTCTTGATCTGAAGACCAGATGTGGAGAATCCATCACTTCCCTTGGTAGTTTAACCATAGGAACTATAACCGTCACTGTTAAAAATGGGTGCCTTATTTTAACTGGAATTTGTCCAGCTCTACCTTCCAGCCATTGGTTCTTGTTATGCCTGTCTCCGCTACGTTAAAAAGCCCTTTAATACCCACTATTGTCAAGCAACCTCTCAATCTTCTTAAGTTAAACGGGTTGATCTCTTTGAGCCTCTCATTGTACAGCATTTTCTTCAGTACTCAAATTATTTTTGTGGCTCTTCCTTGCTCCTTACTCTCCACTCCCTACTTGGTGTATATGTATTGGTGTATACATCCCAGGATCGCATTAGACCTTTTAGCCACAGCATCGCCCTGGGAGCTTATGTTCAGTTCCTTGTCCACTAGGACCCCATAATACTTTTCAGCTGTTGCCTTTCGTGATCCAGTCCCCACTCCGTAGGTATGGCCTGCATTCTTTGTTCCTAGATGTGTAACTTTGCATTTGATTGCATTAAACCACATTTTGTTTGAACGGGCTCAGCTTACCCCATGATAGTGATTGTTCTGTACGACTGCTCTGTCTGCATTATTATTTCTCACTCCACTCACTGTCACTGTGAGTCAGAAGCGACTACTGTGATTGTCTCCCTCCTGTATACCACAGGACTTCCCTGAAATAATGCCAGAACACTGCTCCTGGAAAAACATCCAAACTTGATTTTTAAAAATCGTTTGTGATGGAGAATCCATTACAATACTTGGTGAGTTGTTCCAGTGGTTAATTACTTAGACCTTATTACTAATCTGAATTTGTTTAGCTTCAACTTCCAGCCATTGGATCTCATTATAGTTTTGTCTGCCAGACAGAAGAGCCAATTGTCAAATATTTGTTCTTCATGTAGCTACTTATAGACTGTGATCAACTCAATCCTTAATTGTTTCCTTGTTAAGCTAGATAGACTGAGCTGCCAGAACCTACCAAGACATGTTTTTTTACTAATCCTTTAATAATTCTTTTGGCTCTTCAAGAAAGATGTTGATAAATTAGAGAGGTTTCATAGAACTGTGGACACCAGAACTGGACAGCAGTCTCACCAGGGCCAAGTACAGAAGTTAAATAACCTCTCTGCTCCTGCTTCCCCTGTTCATTGCAGTGTTGTTGGATATGGTCTCAGGATATGAGAAACATAGACCAACTTCATTTGGTGGACGTGACAAGCTTTCGAGCTACATAGAGCTCCTCTTCAGATCTGGAACAAGTTACCAGAGCGTCACAGCTACATATAAGGTGGGACAGATTGTTAAGCATAAGCACATGTGGCAAGAAACCACTTGAAATGAAGTGGGAAATAAACAGCTCTGAAGTCCCTGGACAAAGGAAGGCTAGTAGATTACAAATTGTTGTAATGAGCCATAAAACCAGTGTCTCTGAGCACGATTTTTACTGTCTAGCAGAGTTATGAATTTAAGTTCCCAGGCTTGTCTTTTGAAGGTGTTGCGTGGGTTAACTTTGCGGATGAGGACCAGTAAGGATATGTAGTGATCCCTTTGTGAAAGGTGTTCGCCCATTGGTGATGGGGTGTTTGTCTTATTTTTCTGTGTAAGTTCATTCGAGACTGTAGTGATTATCTGGTTTTAGCCACATAGTTGTTTTAGGGCATCTGATGCACTAGATGAGGTACACCACATTGTGGTAAAAATGTGTAGGGTCCATGGATCTTGAATGGTGTGTTTGGGTTTTTGATCACTGTGGCAGTGGAGATATGTTTGGAACCTGGCCAAGCTCCCCATCAGAAGCAAGCTCCCCATAGACCAGGACACACCAATTCAAAGTGGCACCAAACACTTTGGTCAGAACAGATGCAAAGTCTGAAGATATCTCTCCACTGCTATGACGATCAATACTCCCCACAACACACCTTTCATAATCCATGGGTCCTATACAGCCTATCACAACATGTGATGTACCCCATCCAGTGCAAATGCAGGATCTGACCAATCAGTCCCCATCCTCAAAGGAAACCTGCACAGCACCTTCAAAAGACGAAACTGGGAACTTAAATTCATAGTTCTCCTAGACACTAAAAATCATGGGTCAGTCACTGGTTTTATAGCTCGTTACAACCATTAGTAATCTACTAACCCTAATCTAATCACCCACCTTGTCTCACTCTATGACTCCCTTTATGGATTCAAGGATCCCTTTAGCCCTTTTGGCCACAGCATCACACTGGGAGCTCATGTTCAGCTGATTATCCACCATCACCCCCAAGTCCTTTTCAGAGTCCGTGCTTCCCAGGTTAGAGTCCCCCATCCTCTAATTATGGCTAACATTGTTTGTTCCTAGATGTACACAGTTACAGTTAGCCATGTTACAATTCATATTGTTTGCTTGCACCAGTTTACCAAGCAATCCAGATCACTCTGTATCAGTGACCTGTCCTCTTCCTTATTTACCACTCCCCCAAGGTCTATGTCATTTGCGAATATTTACTTCTGGATGATTAGCACTGGGTTAGAACCAATCACTAAAAACACATCTGCTCCATGATTCCCCACTAACAACTACTTGTAGAGATCCGTCAGCCAGTTTTTAATCCATTTAATGCAGTGGTTTTCAAACGGGTTTTTCAAGGGCAGGGGTGGACAAACTTTTTGGCCCGAGGGCCACATCGGGGTTGTGAAACGGTATGGAGGGCTGGGTAGGGAAGGCTGTACACCTCCACAAACAGCCTGGCCCCAGCCCCCAATCCACCCTCCCCCACTTCCCGCCCCCGACCCATCCAACTCCCCCTGCTCCTTGTCCCCTGACCGCCCCCTCCTGGGACCCCCTGCCTCTAACTGCCCCCCCCCCGGGACCCCACCCCCTATCCAACCCCCCCTGCTCCCTGTCCCCCCTCCCCAGGACTCTCTGACCCCCCGGGACTCCCCCCATCCAACCCCCCCTGCTCCCTGTCTCCTGACTGCCCCCCCAAACCTCTGCCCCATCCAACTGCCTTCTGACTACCCCAGGAACCTCCTGCCCCCTATCCAATCCCCTCTCCCCCCGCCCTCTTACCATGCCACTCAGAGCGGCAGGACAGGCTTATTAGAAAGCGTGAGAGGTGGGCGGATACAAGCCGCGCTGCCCACACAGCTGCGGGAGAGGGGGGACAGCAGGGAAGAGGCCAGGGGCTAGCCTCCCTGGCTGGGAGCTCAGGGGTTGGGCAGGACGGGCCCACAGGCCACAGTTTGCCCACCTCTGCCTTAGGGACACACAAACTCTCATAGAATATCAGGGTTGGAAGGGACCTCAGGAGGTCATCTAGTCTAACCCCCTGCTCAAAGCAGGACCAAACCCCAACTAAATCATCCCAGCCAGGGCTTTGTCAAGCCTGACCTTAAAAACCTCTAAGGAAGGAGATTCCACTACCTCCCTAGGTAACGCATTCCAGTGTTTCACCACCCTCCTAGTGAAAAAGTTTTTCCTAATACCCAACCTAAACCTCCCCCACTGCAACTTGAGACCATTGCTCCTTGTTCTGTCATCTGCTACCACTGAGAACAGTCTAGATCCATCCTCTTTGGAACCCCCTTTCAAGTCGTTGAAAGCAGCTATCAAATCCCCCCTCATTCTTCTCTTCCACAGACTAAACAATCCCAGTTCCCTCAGCCTCTCCTCATAAGTCATGTGTCCCAGTCTCCTAATCATTTTTGTTGCTCTCCGCTGGACTCTTTCCAATTTATCCACATCCTTCTTGAAGTGTGGGGCCCAAAACTGGACACAGTACTCCAGATGAGGCCTCACCAATGTCGAATAGAGGGGAACGATCACATCCCTTGATCTGCTGGCAATGCCCCTACTTATACAACCCAAAATGCCATTGGCCTTCTTGGCAACAAGGGCACATTGTTGACTCGTATCCAACTTCTCATCCACTGTAACCCCTAGGTCATTTTCTGCAGAACTGCTGCCGAGCCATTCGGTCCCTAGTCTGTAGCAGTGCATGGGATTCTTCCGTCCTAAGTGCAGGACTCTGCGCTTGTCCTTGTTGAACCTCATCAGATTTCTTTTGGCCCAATCCTCTAATTTGTCTAGGTCCCTCTGTATCCCATCCCTACCCTCCAGCGTATCTACCTCTCCTCCCAGTTTAGTGTCCTCTGCAAACTTGCTGAGGGTGCAATCACCATCCTCCAGATCATTAAAGAAGATATTGAACAAAACCGGCCCCAGGACCGACCCTTGGGGCACTCCACTTGATACCGGCTGCCAACTAGACATGGAGCCATTGATCACTACCCGTTGAGCCCGACTATCTAGCCAACTTTCTACCCACCTTATCGTCCATTCATCCAGCCCATACTTCTTTAACTTGCTGGCAAGAATACTGTGGGAAACCGTGTCAAAAGCTTTGCTAAAGTCAAGGAACTACATGTCCACTGCTTTCCCCTCCTTTTTCCTCACTAGGGGGAAAAAAAGGAAAAAAACCCTGTAACAGCGGAGAAGTTTCCATAAGCGCAGTTTGACTTCTACCCATGGAGGGGCAGGGCCCTCGGCCAGCAGTCGCCACTCTCCGGCTGCGCCGCTCTGAAAGCGGTGCCGCCACCAGCAGCAGCGCAGAACATCAGAGCCGGGTGGCTGGAGAGCGGCGGCTGCTGGCCAGGGCGCTCACCTTTGTGGTGGGGGAGGACTGTTTTTTAATCCCGCTCCCACCCGCTCCCCCAGCGTTTCTAGAACTTTTATCCCGCTCCTGCTATTATGGCAGCTGGTTCCGCGGGATCCCAGTCCCGCTGAAGGGCTCTAAAATTGTCCCAGCTATGACTGGACATGCTGTTCTCAGCAGATGTCTCCCCACCAGCACCCACCCACTCCCTGCACCCCTGTGCAATGGGATGGGAACCCCCCAACCCTCCCAACTCACCCATCCAGAGGTGTCTGAGTCCTCATGCACCCTTACAAGGGGATGAGCAACCCCTGCGTCTCCTCTTCCCCACCTTTAATCCTCCATGCAAACGGCTGGAGAACCCCTGCATCGTCATGCAAGGGGGGTGGGAAGCCCCACCATCCCCAGGCACAAGCTGGGAGAACCCTCACTGCCACCCTCACTTCTGTGCTGCTGCCAATGGTGCCTTCAGAGTAGAGCCCTGCAGTGGGACTGGGATCCTGTGGGTCCCGGAGGACCTGCTGCCAGAACAGCTGGTGCGGGATTTAAAAAAATATATATATCAAGAAACAATGTGGGAGTGGGACAGGATTTTTTTAAAAATGATTTTTCTGCACCACAACCACCACCACATTAGCACTCTTCCGGCCTTCTGGAACGTCTCCAGCATTCCAAGAGTTATTTAAAATTACCTTTAGCAGGCCAAAGATCTCCTCAGCCAATGCTTTCAGGACTCTTAGGCCTTCTGATTTACCACTCTAGTTTTTGTGTCATCTGCAAACATTACCAGCAATGATTTTTATATTTTCTTCCAGCTCACTGACAGACATACTAAACAGCACTGGGCCAGACAGATCCCTCAAGGACATCACTAGAAACACCCTCATTTACAATTACTTTTCGAGATCCAGTTAGCAACTTTTTGATCCATTTAATATGTTACTATCCATCATGTGCTGCACTGATTTAGTATAGTGCTAATTTTTAATCAAAAGTAAGTCAAATGCCGTACAGATGTCTATTATGTTAACCAAACTTGTAATCTTGTAAAAAAAAAAACAAAAAAAAACCACATTATCTAGTTGATCTGAAAAGACCTGTTTTTCATAAACCATGTTGACTGGTATTAGTCAGCCATTCTTAATTCATACCTGCTTTACCCCTGCATTTCCCCCGATAGTTCCAAGAGACTATATGAGAACCCTCTGAAATACTCTTTTGGGTTCCGGAATCCAGCAGATGGAGGAAGAACAAGTCTAATGGCTGGATGTAGAAGCTAAACAAATTTGAATGGAAATAAGATGCCAATTTTTAGCAATCAGGGTAATTAAGCGCTGGAACAACTCACTTAGGATGTGAAAATCTGTATCTTACCTCAGGAGCTATGGCCTGCACTGTATGCAGGTCAGCCAGATTATATTACCATCTGACCTTGGAATTTATGAACCTTAAATCATTAGAGAGAGAGCGATTGTAGTAGATCAGAGGGGTAGCTCAGTGGTTTGAGAATTGGCCTGCTAAACCCAGGGTTGTGAGTTCAATTCTTGAGGAGACCATTTAGGGATCTGGAACAAAAACTGGGGATTGGTCCTGCTTTGAGCAAGGGGTTGGACTAGATGACCTCCTGAGGTCCCTTCCAACCCTGATCTTCTATGATTAAATCCCTGCCTCACACACTAGTTAGACAGAGGCCAACTCTAGAGGACATATATGCACTGGCTTTCAAATTCTGCCCTCTGTACAGGACACGCTCAGTGGCTGTCCTTTCACTTAAGGAATGGGTGCCTCAATATACTGCCTAGGGGCAGAAAGAAACTGAAAGAGAGCACCACAGGGACAGATTTCTAAGGTCCAATTTACCACATGTACATTGGAGGCTGCATGAACAAAGGAGTCGTACGAACACTGCACCTGTGAGAACCCAGGCCGCAGTCACTCCTCTCAAGTCAGCTGTGAATCTTCCCACACGTACTGCTTCTCATACCCCTCTTACCTTTGGGAGCAGTGTGCATAAGGGGCCTTTGTCATGGTGCAGCTATATGATCTCCATAGTATTAGAGCAGCCGACAGATCAGCCTGCCCTGAACCACACCGGATCACAAGTAACAGGACTGTACATTCAAATCCCAACTGACTTGTTACTGGGCTATAGCCTGGCTTCACAAGCTTGATATTTCCATTAACCTGAACTCACGAGGCCTGCGTAAAATGCAAGTTCCCAGGTGGGACAGTCCCCCCCACCATTTTTCACGTGGACAGCTGCAGCCGTGGATCTCAGCCTTGTGAGTGTGTCTGAGCACGTGCTCCGGAATGGATCGACTCATGCAGGCCGAGGCGATGACCAGAGCATCTGCAGACTGCAAGCCGCTGATGTGGTGGCACTTACCCACATCAAGGGCTTGGAGCCTGAGCTCAGCCTGCAGCTGCTCAGCCTTCTCTGGAAGGACCTCCTAGCGTTCCCCATGCCACTGCCCATTCCTGGCTCCACTGCAAGAATGCCTGAGGGCTCCAACCAGGGATCAATGTACTGGGCAAACACTTATTAAAAAGATGGTGCCTGCTCCATTCAAACAAGCAGAGCCCACCTCTAAAGAAAACTGCAGCTCCTGGCCCCAGAGGGCGACATGGGATTCTGACCTCGGGCCCTTACTCGCTAAGGCCTGACAAGCTGCTGGCTGAGGAGACTGGGCCTGTTCCAGACCCAACCAAGGTGGTACTGGCCCTTTTAACACACACTCACGCACGCTAGCTTTTCTTCGCACTTTTATCCAAACTACACGTACATCACAGTAGAGAGCTGCACCCACCCAGCAGCGTTCCTTACACATGGCTAAAAAAACAGATGGGACACAGGGGGCAGGGGAGAAGTCTCTCTCAGGCAGAGTTCATGCTGACAGGTCACTGTTATCAAATCTCTCCTGGTCATACACCTCTGCCACCACCTTTCTCCCAGCAAACCAGCGCCCGTTCAGGGCCTGAATGGCTTTGTGAGTCTCTGAGGCCATAGAGAACTCTACAAAGATCTTGACAATGATCTCAGCGTCCTCCTCCTCGCCCTGCTTCTCTTGGTAGATGATGACCCTATTCACTGCCCCAAACTTTCCGCATTCTTCTGTCACTTCTCCCTCCAGATCATCATCAATGTCCTTTGGATCCACCATGTTGCGCAGCACCATCACAGTTGACTGCAGGAAGAGGAAGGAAAGAGAGAAGTGACTGAGCCAGTTCATGGGACCGCTGGGGTTAACCCTGCAAAGCCATGGCACCTGCACATCACAGCAGCCATTGCAGTGCCATGCCTGAGCAGCAAACATTAACATCCCCGGGCTTTCTGGAACCAATGTGTAATGGCACCGCCCAGGGGCGCCAGAAACATGCTCAACCCGTGTTCCATACAGCCCAGAAATTATGGCTCTTCCACAGGCATCTCCAGCTCAACTGCTTAGGCGAGCAGCATACCAGGAATTTGCCACTTGTTTTGTGCCCTGAAGAGGTGGCTGGAGAGATGCTATTTTTCAGACTGTGTTTAAACCTTACAGAGATGGATTCATCAAACTGATTTCCCTCCTCTTACCTTCAACAGCATGACACATTTTGGTGGCAATTATTCTTCAAGTTAGTTTTATCTTGGAACTTAGTGGCTGGTGTAAGTAGTTGGCCTCATAGGCCTAGAGACTGAAGACTTCTCATCATTCCCAGAACAAGTACATTACAGGGGATACCCATACCCCAACCCATCAGTGTGGCTCACGCTCCAGAATTCTCCCAAGCCTTTACCCCATTCCATCCTCCTGTCCTATCACACCCTTCTGTAACAGGAAGTCCATCACCATCCTATCATTGCCTGTGGGGCCCCCCCAACGCCTGTCCCTCTCCATCCCCCCATGTCTCTGGCTCAGACCAGCAGCGCAGTCAGCAGCGGGTGAGATTAAATAATTTTAAAAATTGCTCTGTATGCATGTGAAACCAGCTCTTATCTCTTTGTAATGCACACCTTCTCAAAGCCTCTCCCCACTCAGGCCAACACAACAAACTCAAGGATTTAAAGGAAGCCACCCTGCAGCAAAAAAACTTCAGGACCAGACTTCAAAGAGAAACTGCCGGGCTTCAGAGCTTCATTTGCAAATTTGACCCCATCAGCTCAGGATTAAACAAAGACTGTGACTGGCTCGCCAACTACACAAGCAGTTTCTCCTCCCTTGGTGTTCACACCTCAGCTGCTAGCAGAGGGCCTCATCCTCCCTGATTGAACTAACCTCATTATCCCTAGCCTGATTCTTGCTTGCATATTTATACCTGCCTCTGGAAACTTCCACTACATGCATCCGATGAAGTGGGTATTCACCCACGAAAGCTTATGCTCCAATATGTCTGTTAGTCTATAATGACAGGTTTCAGAGTAGCAGCCATGTTAGTCTGTAGCCGCAAAAAGAACAGGAGGACTTGTAGCACCTAAGAGACTAACAAATTTATTAGAGCTACAGCCCACTTCATCGGATGCACTGAATGGAACATATATATATATATATATATATATATATATATATATTGCAGTGATAATCAAGATGGAACATTTAGACATTTGACAAGGTGCGAGGATACTTAACATGGGGAAATAGAGTCAATATGTGTAATGACCCAGCCACTCCCAGTCTCTATTCAAACCCAAGTTAATGGTATCTAATTTGCATATTAATTCAAGCTCAGCAGTTTCTCGTTGGAGTCTGTTTTTGAAACTTTTCTGTTGCAGAATTGCCACCTTTAAGTCTTTTACTGAGTGGCCAGAGAGGCTGAAGTGTTCTCCTACCAGTTTTTGAATGTTATGATTCCTGATGTCAGATTTGTCCCCATTTATTCTTTTGCATAGGGACTGTCTGGTTTGGCCAATGTACATGGCAGTGGGGCAGTGCTGGCATATGATGGCATATATCACATTGGTAGATGTGCAGGTGAACGAGCCCCTGATGGGCTAATGTGATTAGGTCCTACGATGGTGTCGCTTGAATAAATATGTGGACAGAGTTGGCAATGGGCTTTGTTGCAAGGATAGGTTCCTGGATTAGTGTTTTTGTTGTGTGGTTGCCGGAGAGTATTTGCTTCAGGTTGGAGGGCTGTCTGTAAGCGAGGACTGGTCTGTCTCCCATGATCTGTGAGAGTGAGGGATCATTTTTCAGGATAGGTTGTAGATCTTTGATGATGCGTTGGAGGGGTTTTAGCTGGGGGCTGAAGGTGACGGCTAGTGGCGTTCTGTTATTTTCTTTGTTGGGCCTGTACTGTAGTAGGCGACTTCTGGGTACTCTTCTGGCTCTATCAATCTGTTTTTTTCACTTCAGCAGGTGGGTATTGTAGTCTATTGAATCTATTTCCACATGTTAAGTATCCTCACACCTTCTTGTCAACTGTCTAAATGGGCCATCTTGATTATCACTACAAAAGTTTTTTTTCTCCTGCTAATAGCAGCTCATCTTAATTAGCCTCTTACAGTTTGTATGGCGAATTCCACCTTCTCTGTACGTATGTATGTATATGTCTGTCTTCTCACTATATGTTCCATTCAGTGCATCCGATGCAGTGGGCTGTAACCCAGGAAAGCTTGTGCTCTAATAAATTTGTTAGTCTCTAAGGTGCCACAGGACTCTTTGCTGCCACAACAAACTCAGAATTTGCAGGTCAAGCCATTTTGGAAAAAGGAGTTAGGGAAACTTTTGGTGTAGCTTTAAAATGCATTTTCTGATTTATCTAAATTCCCCCCTTGAGATGTGATGTAACAGTTCTTGGGGAAATTAAGGTGTGGGTCGTGTAGATCAGGTTTTTATGGCTTCAACCTTAACTAGGGGACAGCCAGTGTCTCAACAATACCACCGTTGGGCCTTTATATTTTCAAAGTATAGGACACATGAGCTAATTCTCACAGCCCCTCAAGAGGTGCAGGTCATTATTATCCCTATTTGGCAGAGGAAAAAGAGGGGAAGGGCCTTGTCCAATCCCAGAGGGAGTCAGTGTCCAAGCTGAGATCAGACCTTCAGAGTTCTGTGCCATCACTAAGGTATCTGAGAATCACTGGGTGGGAGTCTCTGCCTGTGTTCTGCAGGAGGTCAGACTGGTCACAATGGTCCCTTGTGACTCTACTGAGCAGAGTCTCATGATGTCACCTGTGCTTCCCGCATGAATCAGCCCTGTCTCGTCATCCTTACCCTTGCAGCATGTCTAAAATTAGCTGTAAGCTCCTCAGTGCTTAGTACTGCATTGACTGGTGGGAAGGAGGGGGACTCAGAAGGATCAGACAAGGATCACATCTCTGTTTTGTGAGGAGATAGCTATGGTTCACACCC
Organism: Caretta caretta; assembly: GCF_965140235.1. Taxonomy (NCBI): domain Eukaryota; kingdom Metazoa; phylum Chordata; order Testudines; family Cheloniidae; genus Caretta; species Caretta caretta. The sequence goes on from NC_134207.1 coordinate 681,601, forward strand.
ACAGAAACAGAACTGTGAGCCCTCTCTATACCTACACTGAGATACCCAGCATGCTTTTGGCTGCAGTAAAACAGCTAGCAATAGTGCAGACGATCATCAAATGACAGATTCCTTAACACCACAGATCCGGTTTTATTTCCTCCCACTTCATCAGTCGCAGCCAATGACAAACCATGGTGACATGTGAATGACGGAGAGGAAGGAGAAATCTGGGGACCAGGACATCAGTGACTATAATGTCCTAATAGACTATCAGCATCTTTGGTCTAATGGCTGGACAACACAGCACAGCAAAGAGTGAGGTCTCTCTGAGCGAGGCACCTCACTACAGAGTTCCTCCTTTACAAGGCAGAGAGGGAAAAGCCATGACCCATAGCCTGCAGCAGGTGATGACTGGTTATGATACAGGCATTTGTATTCCAGCATTAACTCAGTAAGACATCTAGGGACACACCTTTTGTGAACTTGTACCATACTCTGTACTGCCGAACTACGCAGAACTGAAAGACAGACCCAAGCCAGTCTTGTGGCCTGTAGGCAACACTGTATCTCTGGGAATCTAGAATTAACTCAGAGTCATGCTCACCTCCTGTTTGCGAAGCAGTTTCTGCATCACCATGTGACGGGCACTGCTGCCTGATATGCTCATGTGCTCCTGTTCACTCAGCATTTCAGGCCTCTCCGACTCCTGGAAGATCTCCTCCTCCTCCTTCTCCTTCTTAACCTCCAACAGAGCCAATGTTGGGGGACTTGCTAGGATAGGATTCACTACTCCCACCTGTGGAATAGTGACTGGAATGGGAGGTCGAGCGGGGGTCACACCTGCAGGTGAATACACAGACTGAAGGAAGAGATAAAGGAGCCTACCTCTAGGATTGGCACTCTGCCACATCAGGAAGAAAGCCAGCCAGTGACACCCAGCCTCATGGAATTAGGAGAAAGATTTTAGTAACTGAAACATGAACCACTGAGAGAGCCTGACAACAGGGCAAACAGCGACTCAGGACAATAGAGAGGCCAGGCTCTACCACCAGGTATGATGCACAGACGAGGTGAACCTGCCCATTCAAAGGGGAGACAGCAAGATGTGGCTGCATCTGTTTTGCATGTGGTAAGTGACCAACGTGGTGCTTTTGCTCAGGCACTGTGCATCCCTGCCAGCTGTGGGAGGCTTAGTGCCCTTACAGCACTCACCACACACTCATGGAGAGGCCTGCGAGGCAATGCAAGGAGAAATCAGAATTCTCTGCAAACAATTCAGTTTCAGTACGATTCAGTTTCAAACCCTTTAGTGGGGCTGGTGGCCTGTCTTCCCAGCGCAGGAAGGACTGAGGCCACGTCTTAAAGTCTGCTCATGCCCCTCCTTCAGGGACGGTTTCATTTTTCCATGTACAAAACTCACCAAGTAACAAAGTTATTCCCCTGATCAAAGCAGCTGCAAGGAACCTGAAACCTTTTTCCTTGCATCTCTCCCCACTGCTGTAGCGTCAGCCACAGAGCCCACCTGCTTCCCACAGCTCTTCTCTTCAGCTGAGTTCTCTGAGCTCTTTACAGGAATCACATGGGTCTGTAACCGAAGAGGGGTAGCTGGCCCCAGGCTCCCTGGCTACACTTTCCAAGAAGTGACCCCAGCTGTGGGGACTGGTGCTATCTCGGAATAGTTGTGGAAATGACAGAATGAAGAGCAGACGCACCCGTAATGACTCCTGGTGCCTGTGCTGCCATTACGGCCTGCGGCAGTGCCCCCAGAGGCTGAGCCAGTGTCAGCGCTGGTGACACCAGCCCAGGTGTTGCTAAAGTGCCAAGGACTGCAGCTCCGGCCACTGCTTCCTACAAGAGAAAAGCCAGAGAGCGTTAATTCTGCCTTAGAGAGTCATGCTCAGGTGTGCTCGGCTCAGGTTCTTTCTTTTCACCTTTGTAGAGACTTACCAAATAGCCAGGACATGGGGGCAAACGAACTGTAAAATTACTAGGGCCAGCTCAGCCACCAGAAAGAGTGGAGAAATGTATGCAACTCAGCTTAATCACACAGACACATGCCGAGGATTGCCCTGAACTCGCCTTTCCTGTAGACGGCCACCACATGCCAAACCCCTGAAGAGCAGGCACTTTCCCCACACTTCATAGTTATCACCCAACTCCAATCAGCTCATGTGCAGGGCCCTGAATGATAGACATGCCAAGGGATCCCCAACTCAAAGTCTCCAGGATGGTTTTAGCAGGATGGAGTCAATTCCAGAGCAAAAAGCTTCCCCACTTCCAAACCACCTCTTGCTCTCTTAGGTGGCCCTCATTAGGCAATACTGTTTCAGAACAATCAAACTAAATCAAAACAAATAAGCCTGTCCGTGCTGTAAATCAGGCCTCTTTCTACACTTTGGCATGCCAGACCCAAGACTGGAGGGTGTAGCACAGACAGCTACTCCTTGGCCAGTCTCCACATGAGACCGGGAGAACTACTCTGTAGTGTACAACAAAGGCCACCTAGTCAGGAGTTCCCGTAAGTACTGCTGACTCAGTGCATTGTACGAATCGGTATCCCTGTGTTCAATAGGACTGCTGGACTCTAAATAACGCACGCACTCACCCACCTCATTTCAAATCCTGCTGCTCTGTTTCTTACCTGAGCTGTTATCTTTGCTGTGGCAGCTGCTGCAGCCACAGCTGCTGCAGGGGGTAATCCTCCAGGCGTTGCAGGTGTTAGGAGAGGCATTGGAGGAGTGACAGCTTTGCCAACCCGGAGATATTGGCCTCCCAGGTCAAAGAGATTCATAGATGAGACAGCATCTTGTGACGACTGTGCCTTCTCATACTCTGCAATGATAATTGGAACCCTGACAGAGCGCTCCTTAAAGATGGACATTTCAGGCTCCCAGGGATAATGCCCCACCTGCCTGCCTCCTAAACGTAGAACACTTTCCCTCCAAAATTTTGGTTTGTACTTCTAAGAACACAATGGTCTTGAGCGGCAGTCATCAGTGTCCCTACCAACCACTCCCACACCTCCTAGATCACACACCCAACCCCTCTGGTTGTCCAGGATCTTCTCAAACATTCAGCGTAAAGGGAGATGGTTCGCATCACATCCTAGGTGCTAGCTGAACAAGAACACAGAATCCAGTTTCCAGTTGAGAGCCAGGCAGCCCTCTGACATCAGGCCAGGGGTCGCTCTGAATCCCACTCTAACCCATAACTGAAAGCAGAAGCTTATTGCCACTGCAGGGAGCAGACACGGATCCAAATCCAATGACATCCCCACCCCACTCCATGACAGGTATCAGAGCAGCCAATTTACCAATGAAGCCATAGCCTTTGTGCTTCCCTGTTGTGGGGTCCCTGGCTAGCGTGCAGGACTTAATCTTCCCAAAGGCCTCAAACACACTCTTAATGTCGTCATCTGAAAGGTCCTGGTGAACAGATGCCACGTAGATGCGGTTGAAAGCCCGTGCCTCCTCAGCTAGCTGGTCTATGATTGGCTGCGCCTGTCCAATATTACTAGGCCTACCAACCTGTGGAGAGCAAAGCAAACACAAACACCTCTTTGAGTGCTCCAAGAGGCAGCACTGTGACTCACCCAAGACACAAGGACTGCAAATGCTAACAGAGAGCAGTTTAACCCCACATAATACTTTCCATGGCACGGCAATTAGCACCACAGAGCCACAATTCATTATGATGTCTGGGTTGTAGTCTCCAGTGACTCCACAGGCCACCATGGGATATCAGGGTTACAGAGACAACCCAGATACAGGACGTTTTCTGTGGCACTTGTTCCTGAAGCAAGCATATTTCAGACTTGTATCTTCCCTCCTTCTCTAGTGACTAGTTTCCAATGCTACAATGACTAGCTGTCAATACTACAGGCAGGGCACAATGCCCCCATACCATTCTCCGGAGCTCCCAAAAACCCATAATCGATCAGGCACTGCAACTGCCTGAAAAGGGAACTAAGAGGAAATGACTTTGGTGAAATATGTAAGGACACTGGGTTTTCACCGATACCGCAAAAGGAACGTCCCCAAAAGTCTCCCACTCCTGTCAGGGAATCTCTTACTTGATGCCTGGGAATACAAAACTCAAGTCCCTTGTTCCTTTCAGTTTGTACTAAACCTTTCCCCCTCTTCATGCAGAGGACTAGGTTACCCCAGAGCCTCATTTCCCTCATAATACACATACAAACAAGCCCCCTTTCTGCAGAGCCCAACAGGCACCACCAGGGTCAGCAGTCACTCACCTGCCTGCTGCCCACAAGACTCCGTATCTAGGCCACAAAGGGCTCCCATTCTGTGGATGGGGCAGAACAGAATAGCGCCAAGCGCCCCTCCCTCCTCCTAGTGTATATTAACACTTTATGGGCTCTTCCCAGAGGGTCAGAGGCAGGTGCCAAGAACCAGCCAGTTCTCAGTGAGTGGACTCAGGTGGCGCATTGAAAAGAGGCCCACTGAGGAACAGATCTCCTAGAAACATAGATTTTCTTCTTTAGGCTCTTCTGACAATCTGAAAAGCCCCATCCCTGCAACACAAACAGCAGCATGAGCCAGACTCGCCTCCCACGTAACGCAACCCACTGTCACTCACCTTTATGTTTCTCCCACCCAGCATGACCGAGTTCATCTGCTCCAAGGCCAACTGAGCAGCTTCAGGCACCTCGTATTCCACGAAAGCAAAGCCCTAGGATAGAGGGGAAACCCTATTAAATTGTACCCATTTCTTCTTGTTGAACCCCTAGTGCTCGCATTCCCCACTCTGCCAACTAATGCACCCTGTCTGTATCACATTGTGCCAGATCCCAACCGTTCAGCCAGAGCTTCCCACCCTCAAAGCCTTTCCCAATAGCATGCTAATGCGGAGAGCAACAAGCTGAAGCACGAAAGTGCCTGAACACACTCGTGGCCACTTGCTTCCTGAGCTGCTTATCACAGAATAGGCCTTTTAGCTAGGGAGACAGACTAGTGCATGCGCACAAGGCAAGCTAACTGCTCAGCATTCCCCAAGCTCCATACCCCACATGCAGCTGTTAGGTCATTGCTATGGCTTCCGGGGACACTAAAACCTAGGCAGCACAGCAGGTGAATACATTCAATCCTAAAAGCTCCGGCTCCAGGCACACACCCAGAACTCTCAGTGGAATACAACAGGGATCACTTGAAGAACCACCTCCTAGACAGCTTGCTCTATACTGCAGACTAGGAGGGTGCAGGCCCCTCCTTCCCTAGATGCATGCAGGGTGACCTTAGAGAAAAAGAAACCACTCCTAGGGCTGTTAACCAACCTTGTGTTTCATTGTAACAGAGTCCCAGGACATGTCAATGCTTTTGATAGGTCCAAATGGGGCAAAGGCCTGGCGGATGGTGTCCTCTCCCAGTTCGTAGTATATGGAGCCCACGTACACACGACACATGATGGCCAGCGCCCGCTGCCTCTGAGCTGCCATCTGTATTGGAAAGAAGAACTGGCTGGTTAGCTTAGGGGGTCGTCACAGATACCAGGACAGCTCTCTCCCCTGTCCCGCCCGCCCCAGGAGCTGTGACCCAACAGCAAGCAGCTCCTCATTGGCTGCAGCACAGCCTGGAACACTCTTAGTGGTAAAGAAGTATTTTCGCTCAGTGCATGGACTGTTGGGGAGTGCAGGGCAGTAAGGCTCACTCCCAGGGGCACAGTCAAGTCTCTTATTTGCTCTGCCACTTAAGCAGCCCTAACTCCAACCCACCCTGACAAGATCACATCTCTGGCAATGCCTGCAGCAGGGGGAAATACCTTCATTCTAAAACAGCTTCCCCTCCAGGCAGCAAGGGATCCAACATCAGGCACTAACAGCAATCCCTCCTGTCCTGCATGGCGCAGCAAAAGATCCAGTATTGGGTACCACATGCTCTCATTTTCCCCTGCCCTGGGCATCAAGGGATCTAGCACTGGGAACCACCTCCTCCCCACTCCCTGGGCAGCAAGGGGTTTGGAAACGGGCTCTACCTCCTCCCCTCTCCCTCCCTTGGCATTAAAGGAGCGGACACTGAGCAGCAGCTGCACTGTACAGTTCAATAAAAACAAACAAAATCTAACAATTAAACAAAACCCTTCTCTTGAGGAAGTCTGTGGTGCTCAGAGTTAGCATCTTCCACTGGTATTGGCACCTACAGTGGTACAGCTCCACAGACTCAGCCAGTGCAGAGAAAGCCTCTGCACTCTTTTCCTGAACCTGTCTGAAAGTCTGTTTGCAAGAGAAACCTGGTTGCTCCCCAGATGGTATCCCTAAAACCAGCTTCCTCCAAGCCACATGGCAGTTCTAAGAACTTCACCTAGGAAGGTGCTGCCTGCTAGGACACACTGGCCAAATCTGTGATCTTATCAGCATGCATTGGGACCAAGGCAGAAAGAAAAGCCCTGCAGAGGCAGCTCCCTATAATCAGCAATAGTGTATTTATTATCGCACACTGGAGACTTGTACAGGGCTACATTCTTATTCTGCATGGAACAGCTGGAACGAATGCAAAATGGTGAGGGCCCTACAAAGAGGGAAAAAGCAGCACTAATCTTAGTGCCTTCCTCCCCAACCCAATTCTACAGTACTCCACAGCCAAGTAGGGAGCTCTGTGAACACTTACCCCCCCAAGAAGGGCCTTGCTATAAGGCCATTGCATAAAGGTCTAACTCAGGTGGAGAGCTCTGGCATAAGGGTGAGCACAATGAGCTCAGAGTTGTTCTGTGTCCTGTCTAGGGATGCCACAACTCATATGGTAACAAAGGGATGGCCAGGGGGGTCTCTCCTGCAACACAGTAACAGACAGAGCAGGCAGGGACTGTGTCTGATGAGACAACTGCACAAAATAAATACCAAATGCATCTGAGCCTGTCACCATGACCAGGGAAGTAACTGTTTGTAGCTGAAAATACAGCCTCAGTCAGGATTGATTCCTAGCACTTCAGGGGAGGGAGCGCTATCATCGAACCAGGTTCTCACACCACACTACTGTGCTTGCAGTTATATTAGATAACTTGAACCTGGACTCATCAAACAAAGGAAACAAAGGTTTTGTTTTACCTCTAAACTGGGGCTGTGTTTTATGCTTTTAAAATGAGATTTTATGATAGCTCCAAAACCCTGTGAGCCAGGTGAAAAGTGAGGCACAGTCACACTGTAGAGCAGCTAGGCAAGAATATCTCTAGTGCAGTCTCCCAATCCTCCCACCCTTGGGAAGCCAACATTCATTAATATCAGCCCCTTTCTTCCACTGGTTGCATCAGGGGTTCCCAAACTGCATGCAGGCACAACCCCATTTTAATGTATTATTTTCTGCAGAGATCACAGACAGCATGGAGGATGCAACAGCTCTACAAAACGGCATCCTCCATGTGGCGTAACCTTGTACATAGGGTGCTGTGCTGAGGCCGCCAATTTGTACATACACCGTACATACGAGGTCACGCTGTGCTGAGCGAACTGGCATCCTCTGCACACAAAGGATCATCACAACGCCATCTGCTGATGGGGTCACGGCCCACAGTCAGGAACCTCTGTTTTTATATATTGACTTTTTATTTTTTACAGCTGCCTTCATTTCCCCTCTAAAATTGGCCTTCTTCCTCGATTGTGGGACAGTGGTGTTTTGGGGATCTAGTAAGATGTTCTTAAATTATTCCTAATCATCATTCACATTTTTCTGATTAAATTCTTCCTCCCAACTGATCTGGCTCATAACTGTTTTCAGCTTTGTGAAATGGGCCCTAGTAAATGCATCAAGCATCTATATTACTGGTCTGGACTTTATTCTGCGTGCACATTATAAATGTGATCAAGTTATGATCACCTGTACTTAAGCTACCATTAATTTTTAGAGCTGTGACCAGTTCCTCTCTCTCTCTGTTAGAACAAGGTCTCATACACCACCCTCGATAGGCTGCAATATGTTCTGAGTTAGGGAATTGTCATCTATGCTTAGAAATTCCAAGGATGTTTCTGTACTGGCAGCACAAGACCTCCGCCATACGTCACTCAAACTGAAGTCCCCCATGATCACACAGCTTTTATTTTTACACACTGTAATTACGTGCATAAAAGGAAGCAATCATCCTATTCCTTAGTGGGCTTTGGTGGTCTGTAGCAGACACCAACTAGTACCCCACTTGTGTTTTATCTGTCTTCTTCAGAGTTTTCAGCGACTTGCAAACAGCTAATGTCATTTTTGAGATAGAATGCCCCTCCCCCTTCCCATTGATCTTAACATTCCAGTTGGGCGAACCAACCCACCAGGTTTCAGTAATACTAACTAGATCAAGTTTATGCTCATAAATGAGCAATTCCAGTTCCTCTTGTTTGTTACCCAGGCTCCTAGCATTGGTGTTCAGGCAATTAGATAATTTCTTCTCTTCATGTTCTTTGGTTCCTTGATTAATTTTGTTCTCAACATCTTGATTTTGTGCTGAGTGCTCAGATTTTCCCTCATTCTACCTTCCCCTTTTGCTATTAGTTTAATCCTCTTCTTACTACTCTAGCCAGCCTGAGGCCCGTGCCCCAGGCATAGGGATTTTCCACACCTTTAAAGATGTGTACATGAAGGGGGCATTCTCTTCTCCTCCAATTATACCTGCCACAGAGACAAGACTGATAGTATTAGCCCTTCTCTGATATTGGGCAGCAACCCTCACAGTGGGAAATCCACATTCTAAACCTTCTGCACAAGCAGGAGACTCCAGCAGCAGCAGGAGGAGGAGTGAAGTTCTGAGGAACCCATTCACGCTCCTTTACATTAGATATCTGGGCCACCAAGCTAGGGTTGAGCTGAACTATGATGGTAACAGGCACGTGTGAGTACTAGTAGGAACCTGCAGTGCAGTGAGTTAAGAGAAAAGGCAGCATATTTTTGTGAACTTCGCGCAGGACCAGGTGCCAAGAACATGCATGTGAATCCTGGTCCTGCCATTGACTCTCCTCTGTAGCTCTGGGTTGGGCACTTGACCTTTCCGCTTCCCCATCTGTAAACAGAGGCTAAGGATTCCTCCCTCACCTCCAGGTGGGCAGTCACTGTTTGTATGTATAGACAGTGCTGTTAATTAGGAGCTAAGGAGGATTATTATTAAGGACAAGTTAACATGCACCTTTTCAGGATGGAGCTCAAAACGAGGGAGGCAACATGCAAAGCACCACTGTTTTCATCTGCACTTTTGATGCAGTTATGCAAGGAAACTGCTTGTCTTGGTGAAGTGACAAGGTGAAACCCTGCTCGGTAACACTCCTGCAGGTAGAGGTCTGCTGGATAGGAAGCTTTGACTATGGTCAATAAGATGCTATAACAGGAAGCTCAGGCTGCACTTCCCTCACAAATGAGCCTTGTGGGTCCTGCCAGTGGAGACGGTCCCATTCTTAAGGTATACTTGCTCCCCACACTCCCAACGGACCTTGAGATAAAGCATTTGGTGGGAAAACGGGGATCTTAATAATATCGAGTTCACAACACACCATGATGGGTGATCCAGGGCAAAGCCTTGACTTCTAGCCTTTCTGTCCCTCCAACAGCAGGTGCTGGCTCCTGGCAAAGGGAGGCTTTTTTTTTTTTTTTGGTAAGTGATTTACAATACTAAGCCAGTGGTTAATCTATCATTATTACATGTTTTCATCTCTGTTACCCAATGGTGCATGATGTGGCTGCAAAACACAGTTTAGCAGAATTAGTGATATGGGAGATCAATAATATCTAAATTAATTGATAAAGCGGGTTCTTGGGCAACATGGCTCAGGAACTGGCCATGCTGCCTTCAGGCAGAGATGGCTCTTCCCGTCCCAGTCCAAGCTTACCTCCCCCCCACAAATGCTATTTTGGCTCCCCAGCTGACAAGCTACCTACCGTGGCAGTGTTCAGAAGGAAAGCCAGGCATGTCTAGTTTTAATGCTTCTTTCCCCTTGGAGCACTGGCCTCCAGGTTGCATTTTACACCAACCAAAGAAATTACATTTCAGCTAGACAAGGAAACATTTACAAGTGACCCTTTGCACAAGGAGAGGGGGGTTATAGCCCACATATGCCAGTGCCCCATGTGTCCAGAAGGGGTGGGGACAGATAATCCCAAGTAAATCAGACTCTCTGTGGGAGTAATTAGAAACTTCCAGCACTACGGGACTGCACTGCTTTTCTCTGAATAACTCTATTGTTCTTTTTGCTTCAGCCCTCACTGCTTTACTTGAAACACATGCCAAATTCTCCTAGCCTACAAGTATGCACATAGCAACAGAAGTCTCACATTTGGTCTAGGATATGCTCTGAAAGCCTGTAATGCCCCAGTGCTCCCCAGCACCCTAGCTGCTAGGTCTCTGTTCTGTGTGCTGGTTTCTTAACAGCTTGCCCATTTGTGAGTTACCTTGGCAGTTACTTTTAGGTCAGGACCTCAGAACTGTAGCATCCCTAGAAAGGTGGCTCCCACAATTTCACAGGTGTTCAGAACTGCTTGAAATCTAAAGCTCTCTTTGCAATTGACTCCAGGGCCCAGGGGGCCAGTGTCACAGCAGACTGTACCCAGCCCAAGGTCTTCCTTTGGGGAGTTTACACTTTGTCTCAGTTTTTTGTGCTTGTCCACAGCAGGTGGGTATGTGGGAGGGTTGTACTGGGTTTAGTTAAGAGCATTGTATTACCACTACATACTTCCCCACTCTAGGCCCTGACTAAGACAAAGTGCCCAAGAAGAAGTGAATATGTCTATTGACCGATTGTAAAGGTGAGAGAGGATCTCCAAAGCCCATTGTCACTGCTGCCATCTGAAAGACAGTAAAGACAGAGTTCAGTCTGTTGGAGCTGAGCATACTACGGCTGTTCGTAAAAACTCAAGCAGAGAGCGACGGCACAGGGAACCTGTGGGAGAGGCCTCTCCTTCCTTGCCCCTCACTGCCCGCTCCCAAGGACTGTCCAGCGCTGGGACCCTGCAGATGCCAGGCCCACCAACTCTGGGGAGGGGTGTGCTGCTGCCAGTGCCTCAGGAAGCAGGGTTTCTCCCAGGGGGGACTCAAGGCAATAGTAACCTCTGTAACCACTGTCCTTGATTCACCCCCAGCAATTACAAGGAGCCCCTCATCTAGAGCAGCTGCCCAGGAACATACAGAGCCCTGAAAGGCCAGAGCTGCCTAATGCAGCTGGCATATCCCCACTTCAACATTTTTTAAAACATACACAACCCCCCAAATCATTATGCTGGGCTCTTTAACCTCAAACAGGAGGCAGTGAGCTGTATGTAAGGATTCTCAGAAGGAAGGGGGGTTTAAACAGCAGCAGAGGGGTCTCCTAGGACTTGGACAATCCTGCATTAGCAGGAATAACCAGCTGGAGTTCTGAGAAAAATCTACAGAGTCCATGGTAGTGGTGGCACTGCCAGCAAGGCCAGAGAGACGGGCACCTTCTCTTCATGGGGGACAGGATGGTGAAAGGATACTGCTCCCAGTAACCCCAGACACCACCTTAGCTTCAGGTTGACAGTGGAACTCACAGCAGATGCTTTGATTTTCTGGCAACTGAAAAAATTGTCTAGCCAGCCAACAGGAGAGGAAGCATCAGCTTCTCTTCCCAGGGCAGTCTGCTTTCCTGGGGGGAAAGGGAGGGTGAGCGTATGTATGAGGGCAGGAGAGGGATTTCCTTGACAGGGCCGAAGACAACATACTTCAATTTCACTGTGGAAACAGAAGTGCAAGTACCTGGCTCCAGGCAGACCTCAGGGCTGTGCTCTGGTTCTAAGTGCATAAAAGGCTCCACCTTGTGGGGAGAGTAAAGGCAAGGGGATGAGCCCAGAGGGATCTCTCACCTGCAGGTTAGTGAGTTGCTGTTGCTGGTGGGCGATGGTTTGCTTCACCAGCACACTCTTGATACTCTGCTCCATCGCATACTTCTTTGCCTGGAAGGAAATACAGACTCCATAATCACAGGGCACAGGACTCTGCAAGGTGCCAGGGAAGGACATTTAACTTCATACAACATTCCCCAGAACCCCACAACTGGTTGCCACTGGTGCTTTCCAGTGCTCCGGCCCCAAGCACTAAGGCACTTTACATTAGTCAAGGGCCGACAGCTTACTATGATCTTGATCAGCATCTTGGAGTTGTTCACCCTGAAATACAGCACAATGCTTGAGCAAGGACGGGGTGGACTCAGAGTCTGCAGCAGGCGCAATGTTAGGAAAGCATCATGCACTACACACTCAGCATTTCCCTCTTCCTCCCTCTGCCCCTCAGCTCCCACCACTGCACCTTACCTGCTGAGATGAGGGCAGGACAGATAGCCTCCTTCAAGTCCTTTCCACTCAGAGAACATCTGGACAAAAGGTTCTACAAAGAGCGAGGCGGCTCCTATTCCCCATGCCCAGACTCTGCACCGAGCGTATCCCTTCCCTTCCTTTACAGAGTATGTCTACACTATATTGGTAAGCAGGAGCTGTGGGTCCTTCTATATACTCCAGCTCCCTCCGCCAGTCCCCTGAGCTGTGGCTACAAGGCTGAACTGTTTTTCCTTTACCCAGCCTTCTACCACTCTGGAAAACACTGAGCCTTGCACATCCAATGATGCTGAGATGGAGGCTCCTAATCAAGGGGTCACTAATATCCATGGATGTGCCATGCCCAGGTGACAGAACGGACAGATTCAGCCAACCCCACTCAAAGGCACCTGCTTTCCATTGCTGTACGTGTTTGGGAGGTGCCGGGGAACGGCAGGCTCTAAACCGTGGATTTGAGGCGGGTGCTTCGGAAACCTGGAAACGGACAATGGGATTTACATCTGTCAGCTATGGAGCAGCCAGAGGAAACGAGGCCGTTTCACACTGCGAGCCAAACACAGACACACAAGCAGCTTCAGCATTATGGGAACATTCACACCAAGCCTACAGAGAACAATGGCATACCTGCCTCACCAGAATCTGGGAGACACCTAGCCCACAGCTCCCACCTTCCCCTCCATTCCAAACTCTGCTCTCCTCTCCGCACTTCAGACATCACTGGTTCCCACTCGGAGTGGAAGCCAGAAGTCGGCAATAATGTCCTAACCAGATGCACACATAGAATTGAGAACCAGAGATCAGAGTTGGGATGGACTTGGTTCTACAATTAAAATAGCTTGGCTCCAAAGGGATGAAATAATCTTTGCAGTATATTAAAGGTCCCCTTATAACAAAGGGGCAGGTAATAGTTGCCCAGAGAGCACAGGAAAGGTAGAGAGAGTTTGCAATGTGTTCTAGCATGAATCCTGCAGAGGATTCAGCTGGAGCATTTCTGGAATCTGTTATCTGTTGAGTCCAGGCTGCACCTGACAGGGACTTTGGGGCAGCAGCATCTCATCATCATTGGGATCAGAGAAACCTCTTAACAACTTAAGATCAAACTGTTATCTACTTGAATCTCGGCAAGTTTTTTGTTTTTTACAAATATATCCCATAATGTTCCCATGCAGCTACCAGGAATTCCCAGCCAAGAAAAAACATTTCTTGTGCATGATTCTAAGAGCTCAGGTGCAGGGACAGCGCAGTCAGTATCCCCTCTGTATTCCTGGGTTCCCCACCTGGTATGCTCCCCTCTGTGGCAGCAAGCCTGACACTAACGATGAGGAAGAGCTAAAGAAAGGCCACACGAGGACCACTCACCTTTTGAAGAGCTTCCTGCTGTTCCGGGGTGAGAGGAGGAAGCCCCAGCTTAGCTGCTGTGCTTTGTCCATTTTCCAACTTTATGGACTCAGTGCCCTGGAACAGAAAAAGCACCATGAAATCTGCCCGTTAAAATGGCCAGTTTCCTTTCACAGACACACACAGCCAGCTCCGCTCCAGCAGTCCAGAGCATTCAGGTTCAGAAATCGAAAAGTCAGAAAAGCCCCTGCAGGGCTCAGACCAGGGGTGGCCAACCTGTGGCTCCAGTGCTACGCGCTGCTCTTCAGAAGTTAATATGCGGCTCCTTGTGTAGGCACCAACTCTACAGCTGGAGCCATAGGCACCAACTTTCCAATGTGCCGGGGGGGGGGAGGAGAGGGGGTGCTCACTGCTCAACCTCTGGCTCTGCCACAGGCCCTGCCCCCACTCCACCCCTTCCTGCCCTCTCCCCTGAGCCTGCCGTGCCCTTGCTCCTCCCTCCCCCCCCACCACAGGGCCTCCTGCACAACACGAAACAGCTGCGGGAGGTACAGGGAGGGGCGGGGGGGTGGATCAGCAGGGCTGCCGGTGGGTGGGAGGCCCTGGGAGCAGGAAGGGGGAGCTGAAGGGTGGGCTGCTGACGTATTACTGGTTTCAGAGTAGCAGCCTACTCTGTATTCGCAAAAAGAAAAGGAGTACTAGTGGCTCTTTGGCAAGATCCATTGGTAAATTCTGGCTTCTTCTCAGGCTCAGGTTGGCCACCCCTGGCTCAGACCTACTAACATGTAACCTTGTCCTCAAAGAGCTGAGCCACCTCCTCCGAGGAGTCTATCCCATCACCCAGGCACCCTGCTAAGCATTCCAGATACACAGCCTTAAATTTTTCTTTTGCATCTCATGCCACTAATCCTCAACTTATTTTTGAGAGGGGGAACGATTCCTTATCTTAACTCACACGGTCATCTCCTAGGTTAGCAGCCCTGCTCCCCATCCCCAAAGTCATATTAAGAACATAAGAATGGCCGTACTGGCTCAGACCAATGGTCCATCTAGCCCAGTATCTTGTCTTCCGACAGTGGCGGGTGCCAGATGTTTCAGAGGGAATGAACAGAACAGGGCAACTTATCAAGTGATCCATCCCCTGTTATCCAGGCCCAGCTTTTGGCAGTCAGAGATTTAGGAACGCCCAGGGCAGGGGACTACTTCCTGGACCACTTTGACTAATAGCCACTGATGGACCTATCCTTCATGAACTTACCTAATTCTTTTTTAAGCCCAGTTATAACTTTCCACTTTCACAACATCCCCTAGAATCATAGAAGATTAGGGTTGGAAGAGACCTCAGTAGGTCATCTAGTCCAATCCCCTGCTCAAAGCAGGACCAACACCAACTAAATCATCCCAGACAGGGCTTTGTCAAGCCTGACCTTAAAAACCTCAAAGGATGGAGATTCCACCACCTCCCTAGGTAACCCATTCCAGTGCTTCACCACCCTCCTAGTGAAATAGTGTTTCTGAATATCCAGCCTCAACCTCCCCCACTGCCACTTGAGACCATTACTCCTTTTTCTGTCATCTGCCACCACTGAGAACATCCCCTGGCAGTAAGTTCCACAGGTGGACTGTGTGTTGTGTGAAGCAGTACTTCTTACATTTCTTTTAAACCAGATGCCTATTAATTTCATTGTGTGACCACATAACAAAGGAACCAGGAAAGGGGGAAAATAACACTTCCTTAGACTGCTGTCATATCCCCCGTTAGTCGTCTCTTTTCTAAACAGACACATCCCAGACTTTTAATCTCTCCTCATATGGAATCTGTTTCATACTCTTAATTTTTTGTTGCCCTTCTCTGTACTTTTTTCAATTCTAATATATCTTTTTTGAGATGTGGCAACTAGAACCACATGCAGTATTCAAGGTGTGGGAGTACCATGTATTTTTATATAGTGGCATGATGATATTTTCTGTCTTATCTATCCCTTTCCTAATGGTTCCTAACATTTTCTTAGCTTTTTTGACTGCCATCTCACTCTGAGCAGATGTTTTCAGAGAACTATCCACAATGACCCCAACAACTCTTTCTTGAGGGCTAACAGCTAATTTAAACCCCAATCGTTTTGTATGTATATAGTTGGGGTTATGTTTTCCAATGTCCATTACTTTGCATTTACCAAATGAATTTCATCTGCCATTTTGTTGCCCACCCAGCTTTGTGAAATCCCTTTGTAACTCTTTGCAATTATCTTTGGATTCAACTATCCTGAGTAATTTTGTATCATCTTCAAACTTTGACACCTGACCATTTACCCCTTTTTCCGTATCATTTATGAATATGCTGAACAGAACTAGTGCCAGTACAGAATCTTGGGGGACCCTGATATATACCTCTCTCCACTGTGAAAATTGACCATTTATTCCTACCTCTGTTTCTTATCTTTTCACCAGTTACGGATCCATAAGTGGATCTCCCCTCTTATTTCATGACTGCCCACTTTCCTTAAGAGCCTTTGGTGAGGAACCTAGTCAAAGGCTTTCTGAAAGTCCAAGTACACCATATCCACTGGATGGCCTTTGTAGTCCACATTTGTTGACACCCTCAAAAAATTCAAGTAGATTGGTGAGGCATGATTTCCCTTTAAAAAGCATGTTGGCTCTTCCCAAATATATCGTGTTCATCTCTGTGTCTGACCACTCTTTTTGCTACTATACTTTCTACAAATTTTCCTGGTACTGAAGTTAGGCTTACTGGCCTGTAATTGCTAAGATTACTTCTGGAGCCTTTTTTAAAAGAATTGGAGTTACATTAGCTACCCTCCAGTTACCTGGTACAGAGGCCGTTTTAAGTGATAGGTTATACCCCACAGTTAGTAGTTCTGCAATTTTGTATTGTAATTCCTTCAGAACTTCTGGGTGTATCCCATTTGGTCCTGGTAATTTATTACTGTTTATTTTAATCAGTTTGTTCCAAACGTCCTTGGACACCTCAATCTAGAACAGTTCCTCAGATGGGTCCCCTAAAAAGAATGGCTCAGGTGTGGTGGTAATCTCTCTCTCTCATCCTCTACAGTGAAGACTAACGCAAAGAATTTAACTTCTCCACAACAGCCTTGTTTTTTCTTTAGTGCTCCTTTAGCATCTCAGTCATCCAGTGGCCCCACTGATTGTTTCGTAAGCTTCCTGGTTCTGGTGTACTTAAAAAAAAATTGCTGTTAGTTTTTGTGTCTTTTGTTAGTTGCTCTTCAAACTCCTTTTTGGCCTGCCTAAACAGGCTTTTACACATGACTTGCTGGAGTTTATGCTCCTTTCTCTCTTCCTCAGTAGGATTTGACTTCCTATATTTAAAAGCTGCCTTTCTGTCTCTATTCAGAGTAACAGCTGTGTTAGTCTGTATTCGCAAAAACAAAAGGGGTACTTGTGGCACCTTAGAGACTAACCAATTTATTTGAGCATAAGCTTTCGTGAGCTACAGCTCACTTCATCAGATGCATACTGTGGAAAGTACAGAAGATCTTTTTATACACACAAAGCATAAAAAAATGGGTGTTTACCACTACAAAAGGTTTTCTCTCCCCCCACCCCACTCTCCTGCTGGTAATAGCTTATCTAAAGTGATCACTCTCCTTACAATGTGTATGATAATCAAGGCGGGCCATTTCCAGCACAAATCCAGGGTTTAACAAGAACGTGGGGGGGGGGGGTAGGAAAAAGCAAGGGGCAATAGGTTACCTTGCATAATGACTTAGCCACTCCCAGTCTCTATTCAAGCCTAAGTTAATTGTATCTAATTTGCAAATTAATTCCAATTCAACAGTCTCTCGCTGGAGTCTGGTTTTGAAGTTTTTTTGTTGTAATATCGCAACTTTCATGTCTGTAATCGCATGACCAGAGAGATTGAAGTGTTCTCTGACTGGTTTATGAATGTTATAATTCTTGACATCTGATTTGTGTCCATTTATTCTTTTACGTAGAGACTGTCCAGTTTGACCAATGTACATGGCAGAGGGGCACTGCTGGCACATGATGGCATATATCACATTGGTGGATGTGCAGGTGAACGAGCCTCTGATAGTGTGGCTGATGTTATTAGGCCCTGTGATGGTGTCCCCTGAATAGATATGTGGGCACAGTTGGCAACAGGCTTTGTTGCAAGGATAGGTTCCTGGGTTAGTGGTTCTGTTGTGTGGTATGTGGTTGCTGGTAAGTATCTGCTTCAGGGTGGGGGGCTGTCTGTAGGCAAGGACTGGCCTGTCTCCCAAGATTTGTGAGAGTGTTGGGTCATCCTTCAGGATAGGTTGTAGATCCTTAATGCGTTGGAGGGGTTTTAGTTGGGGGCTGAAGGTGACGGCTAGTGGCGTTCTGTTATTTTCTTTGTTAGGCCTGTCCTGTAGTAGGTGACTCCTGGGAACTCTTCTGGCTCTATCAATCTATTTCTTCACTTCCGCAGGTGGGTATCGTAGTTGTAAGAATGCTTCATAGAGATCTTGTAGCTGTTTGTCTCTGTCTGAGGAGTTGGAGCAAATGCGGTTGTATCGCAGAGCTTGACTGTAAACAATGGATCGTGTGGTGTGGTCAGGGTGAAAGCTAGAGGCATGTAGGTAGGAATAGCGGTCGGTAGGTTTCCGGTATAGAGTGGTGTTTATGTGACCATCGCTTATTAGCACAGTAGTGTCCAGGAAGTGGATCTCTTGTGTGGACTGGACCAGGATGAGGTTGATGATTGGATAGAAATTGTTGAAATCATGGTGGAATTCCTCAAGGGCTTCTTTTCCATGGGTCCAGATAACGAAGATGTCATCAATATAGCGCAAGTAGAGTAGGGGCGTCAGGGGACGAGAGCTGAGGAAGCGTTGTTCTAAGTCAGCCATAAAAATGTTGGCTTACTGCGGGGCCCTGTGGGTACCCATAACAGTGCCGCTAATTTGAAGGTATACATTGTCCCCAAATGTAAAATAGTTATGGGTAAGGACAAAGTCACAAAGTTCAGCCACCAGGTTAGCCGTGACATTATCAGGGATGATGTTCTTGAAGGCTTGTAGTGCATTCTTGTGTGGAATGTTGGTGCAGAGGGCTTCTACATCCATAGTGGCCAAGATGGTGTTATCAGGAAGATCACCGATGGACTGTAGTTTCCTCAGGAAGTCAGTGGTGTCTCGAAGGTATCTGGGAGTGCTGGTAGCGTAGGGCCTGAGGAGGGAGTCTACATAGCCAGACAATCCTGCTGTCAGGGTGCCAATGCCTGAGATGATGGGGCGCCCAGGATTTCCAGGTTTATGGATCTTGGGTAGCAGATAGAATACCCCAGGTTGGGGTTCCAGGGGTGTGTCTGTGTGGATTTGATCTTGTGCTTTTTCAGAGAGTTTCTTGAGCAAATGCTGTAGTTTCTTTTGGTAACTCTCAGTGGGATCAGAGGGTAATGGCTTGTAGAAAGTGGTGTTGGAGAGCTACCGAGCAGCCTCTTGTTTATATTCCGACCTATTCATGACAACAACAGCACCTCCTTTGTCAGCCTTTTTGATTATGATGTCAGAGTTGTTTCTGAGGCTGTTGTTCTGCATGGCTGAGGTTGTGGGGTAAGTGATGCTGCTTTTCCACAATTTCAGCCTGTGCACGTCGGCGGAAGCACTCTATGTAGAAGTCCAGTCTGCTGTCTTGACCTTCAGGAGGAGTCCACCTGGATTTGTGCTGGAAATGGCCCAACTTTATTATCATACACATTGTAAGGAGAGTGATCACTTTAGATAAGCTATTACCAGCAGGAGAGTGGGGTGGGGGGAGAGAAAACCTTTTGTAGTGGTAAACACCCATTTTTTCATGCTTTGTGTGTATAAAAAGATCTTCTGTACTTTCCACAGTATGCATCCGATGAAGTGAGCTGTAGCTCACGAAAGCTTATGCTCAAATAAATTGGTTAGTCTCTAAGGTGCCACAAGTACTCCTTTTCTTTTTTCTGTCTCTAGCCACCTCTTTTATTCTGTTGCTCATCCATTGTGGATCATCCATTTTGTTGGTCCTCTTCCCTTTTTTTTTAAATTGGGGGTTTATACATGAATTATGGTGTTTTTTAAATGTTTCTATGCAACTTCCAGGCATTTCACTCTTGTGACTGTTCTTTTTAAATATCCATTTAACTAGCCTCCTCCTTTTAGTGTAGTTCCCCTTTTTTAAGTTAAATGCTACTATGGTAGGTTTCTTTCATATTTTTCATCCTGCAAAGATGTTAAATCTAATGACATTATGATTGCTATCACGTGGTTCAGCTATATTCACCTCTTGGACCAGATCTTGTGCTCCACTTAGGACTAAATCAAGAATTGTCTCTCCCTTTGTGGGTTCCAGGACTAGCTGCTCGAAGAAGCAGTCATTAAAGGTGTCTAGAAATTTTATTTCTGCATCCCATCCTGAGGTGACATTTTCTTAGTCAATATGGGGATCATTGGAATCCTCCACTATTACTGGGTTTTCTGATTCTGTAGCCTAAATTACCCTGAGCATTTCACAATCACTGCCACCATCCTGGTCAGGTGGTTGGTAGCATATTCCTAGTGCTCTACTCATTTTCAAGCATGGAATTTCTATCCATAGAGAAATCATGGCGTTGTCTGATTCATTTCAGATTTACACTGTATTTGACTCCATGCTCTCTTTCACATATTGTGCCACTCCCCCACCAACACAACCTAATCTTTCATTCAGAAGTCTAGAAAGTCTATATATTTCTAGACTCTCCTCATTTAGCTCCCTCAGTCTCTTCCCAGATCTTCGTCTCTTTTTGTTGCCCTTTTATGAATTTTCTCAAGATTTTTTACATCTTTCATAGTTTCCTAAACTCCACATGCTGTTCTAGATGCCATCCCAAGAGGATGCACTATCACCCCTATGGTATATATTACACACATTAAATTCCATCCCATCCCCAACAGACTTGGATTTTCCATTGCCTCTTGATCTGTTTCAGACCCTCTGCTTTCCACAGAATTCCCTGTCCTGTTAATAATGGGTTAATTATTCCTTTTGAGTGTGTGTGTGTGTGTGTGTGTGTAGGAGCTGATTTTATTGAGAGCCATTGAGGGGCAGGCACCGGGGCCAGGTGTCAAGCCCGAGCTGCTGCTGTGGGCAGGTTGACATATCTCTTCATGGGTGGGAGTGGTCTGATCTTGCGTCCTGCCCAACTGCCCTTGCAGTGCCATAATCCGCTGCGCAGGCGCTCCCCCAGCCAGCGGTTCCGGCCAGCTTTCCCAATGATCCGCTTGTTGTGGTCAATGTTCGAAACTCGCCCCACGGTGGCTATGCTGGTCTCCAGCACCTGCATGTGTCTCTTAGAGGGCAGCTGCATGATGGCCGTTCCATTCACCTTCCACAGTAACACCCCACAGGTCCCTGCTGCTCAGATGTACTGCTCTCCTTTCCCAGGGTGGCTTTTCAGGTTATTGATCAGGGTCCCCACAGGCAGAGCTCCCAAAGGGTATGCATCCCCTTCATTGGCAGAGACTGCCATCCTGCCTATATGCCCCGAGGTTTTGAGGAGGTCGCCAGGCTGCATGTTTTCTGTTGCAGTGATCCAGCGTTTCTGCTTGCTGCTGGCCACCAGGGCGATATCAGCCGACCTGCAGGAGTTGTACTGGACCTGGATCACCTTCTCCTCATAGGGGCCTGACTCAGCTCCAGGTCCGTAGCGCAGCCGCTGGAAGTCAATCATGAGGTAGCGCTGCTTGTGTCCCCCGCTGATCCCATCCACAGTGGTAGGCAGACAAGGCTGCCCAGAGGAACCTGCTAGTGATCTTGTTGGTTTGGAAGAGGGGATTCAGCAGCCTTCATGTGCTTTACCTGGGCTTCTGTTGACCTCTGTACCACAGGTTCTTATTACCAGACACTGCTCAATACTGGTATTTATTTATATTTGCTGCCACTCAAAATGGGATCATCCTGAAGAGTATGGTAATATGAAAGCTCCTTTTGTAGACAGAGCCTCCAATCTGGACAGCTACCAACAAATTGAAAAGGGCCAATATAAATACTGTATGGGATGATTAACTGAATTGCATCACACAATGGAAGACTACAACCCCACACATACGTTGCATGTCACACTGGCAGCAAGGCCCTGGCTATTGTCCTGACGGCTTCCTGGTTAATACACTGTGCCACTATGCAAGGAATGGGGTTCAGGGAGACCACACAAGTATTAGCTAGGGGTGCTTCAAGAAACTAAGCTTGCAGCAAGCAAACTGTGGTGGGGGTGAAGAGAATAGACAGCAACTACCTCTTCCACTCTGACCTTAACAGAAGAATTAGAGAAACACTTCAGGTTTGGAGGCTGCTGGTAGTGTGGTACCAACCGTGAGAAACACACCCAGGGGAATGGATAGAATGGCAGTGACTTAGGGCTTGTCTTTGTGACTGTGGCGGGATGGTCCCCTCCACCATGCCTTGAAGGGCTTAAAACAGCCCTGGGAGAGGGCTGAGATGGAAATAGCTGGGCTGTTTGGGAAAACAGCCACAGCTGTAGCCTGTGTAATTAGGGCCCTTATAAGAGGGCAGCTGGCCCTTATAAGAGGGCAGTGGGCCAGAAAGAGAGAGAGACTCTAGCTACATGGAGAGAGGAGGACCCAAACTGAGGGGGTACTGCCAGGGGGCAGAACCCTAATCTAGAAGGGCACCGGGGTCCGGGACAGGCACGGGGCCAGCAGCAGGCGAGACACTGAACAGCAGAAGGCGCTCCTGGCTGAAAAGAGCTAATTCCCTGGACAACCAGCAGGAGGTGCCGCAGCAGTGAGTCGTCGCCCTGCGATAGTGACAGATAGGGCAATTTCCTGAAGTATCCTTGGGAGACCTTATTGAATTAAGATTAAATATCTTTGTGGTCCACTGTGTTAAAAGAATGGTTTACGTATTATTGTGGGCTGGGATTGTATGTAACCTCTCGAAGGGGGAGATGTGACATATGAGAGATCTGGGGGAAGATCTAGGGGAAGATGAACGCAAATCCCCACTTCTGATTATGCAAAAACTCAGCCCTTCCTGCCTTGAGGAGCAAGTCATTCTCCGCTGATCACCTGTTACATGGGGACAAGATCAAAATCCCAAACTGTATAAAGAAAAAACTGAAGTATTCATGTTTGTTCTGAATCTGAGACAATTATGAACTTGTAACCACAGGGTAAACCCAGTTGTGGGTTTTAAAAGACTGACACCTACTAGAGTCTGAGGCTGGAACTGGGATGACCTCTGGTAAGCTTTTCAGCATGTGTGTAGGTTATTTTATTGTTTTTAACATACCTTCTCTGTAATGCTTTCACCTTAAGAATAAATGTGCTTGCTTATAAAGAGCTGTGTAGTAACTTGTAACTGCCGGCAATTTCACTGTTTTTAGCCTTTGGAAAGAAAGTAAAGAATAAATGCTGACCTATTTAAACAATCTAGCTGGCTGGGGATGATCATAATGTAAGCAGGGAAATGTGCAGCCTTAAAGATCCCCCATTCAGGAGGGAGATATACACGGGTCTCTGCCCAAGAGAGGCGATGGCTAAGGAGCCTGGAGCCTAGATGGGTGTCAGACTGCAGGACTGCAAGAAGGGAATACTGGTGCAGTTGCCCTGAACTGTGGCAGTCTTCACTAGCAAGTTAGCATGAGGTATAGCTCTTGTGTTCCCATTAATTCGACTGCTGTTCTCACACAAAAACCTATCATCTGTTTATGGTGCTAGTAGCAATGCAAACTGGCTGGCATGACTGAGGTTTTAGGGCAGAACTCAAGAATCATTAAAAAGCTTCTGAGGTCTTGTCTACATGGGAAAATTTTACAGGGTATAAGTGGTGAAGTCATACCACTATAACCTCTTCTGTGGATGTGCCTATTCCAGTGTAAGAAATAGGCATATCACTTTGGTTTAGCCCCTTTCCAACACACATACGCTAAACAGAAAAAAAAATCCACTATTATACTGCAATGGGGGGGGGGAAGCTCAGTGGTTTGAGGGGGCCATTTAGGGATCTGGGGCAAAAATAAGGGACGGTACTTGGTCCTGCTGTGAAGGCTGGGGACTTGATTCGACCTTTCAAGGTCCCTTCCAGTTCTATGAGATAGGTATATCTCCATTTTGAAGAATGGGGGCTATACCAGAATAACTATATTGTTTTAATTTCACACATTAGTTTACATTTGTACACCTTTCCTATACAGACAATCCCTCAAACCGATCTAACATTTCCTGAGTCATTACCTCAGACATCCTGGGATCCTACTTGTATGTGGCATTGGCTGCCAGGGAAGCTGCTGAGCTGGAGTGGCCCACAATGAGATGAATGGTATGGAGAACATGAATAAGGAAGTGTTATTTACCCCTACACAAGAACCAGGGGTCACCCAAAGAAATTAACAAGCAGCAGGTTTAAAACAAAGGGAAGTATTTCTTCACACAATGCACAGTCCATGTGTAAAGGAACTCTCTGCCAGAGGATGTTGTGAAGGCCAAAAATACAACTGGGTTCAAAAAAGAATTAGGTAAATTCATGAAGGATAGGTCCATCATGGAGGATAGGTCTATAAGCCAAGATGGTTAGGGATGCAAATTCATGCTCCGGGTGTCCCTAGACCGGGGGGGTTGGGGGTGGTGGTGGTGGTAAACATTTTGCCAGAGGGTGACATTGGGAAATAGAAATGGCAGGCCATGAATGCTCACAAAATTGGGGTGGGGATGCGGGCTCAGGGGTAGGGATGAGGGATTTGGGGTGCAGGAGAGTGCTCCGGGCTGGGATTGAGGGGTTTGGAGAGCGGGAGGGTGGTCAGGGCTACGGTGTGGGAAAAGACTCAGGGGTGCAGGCTCCAAGCGGCGCTTACCTCAAACGGCTCCCGGAAGCAGTGGCATGTCCCTTTTCCGGTTCCTATGCGGAGGCACAGCCAGGCGGCTCTGCACGCTGCCCCATCTGCAGGCACTGCCCCTGCAGCTCCCATTGGAGTGTGTAGGAGCCGGAGCAGGGCCATGCAGCGGCTTCCGGGAGCCGCGTGGTGCGGCTCCCGACCCAGCGCCCTGGCCGGAGCGGGGCCGAGCTGCATGGTGCAGCTTGCGGGCCAGCTTAAAACAGCTCAAGGGCCACAGTTTGCCCACCCCTACCCTAGACCTCCAATTCCCAGAAACGGGACTATACAACAGAGGATGAACCTCTCAAAATTGTCCTGTTCAGTTCATTACCTCTGAAGCATTTGATACTGGCCACTGTCAGAGACAGAATACTGGACTAGATGGACCATTGGTCTGATTCAGTGTGGCCATTATTATGAGACTGGGGCAACATTGTCAAAGATGGGAATTTATGCTTGCAGACAGAAAACCCTATACCATATATTTGAATGTTCAGAGAGACACATGCCACACAGGACTTATTCTATACCAGAAGCTCTACAAAGGCACCTTTTTACTTCTTTCACAGTCGAGAAGGAACCACCTTAACTTCTGCGGGCCTCTGTTCTCTGCATCCTCCAGAGTAAGAAATTAAACAGATGAACTCTCTCTATGATAAGCCTGCAGCACCAGTTCAATATGTCAGAAAGCAACACATCCCAAGCAACCTTTCACTATTTCACATTTGGGGACAATATATACCTTCAAGTCAACGGCACTGCTATGGGTACCTGCATGGCCCCACAGTATGCCAACATTTTTATGGCTGACTTAGAACAACACTTCCTTAGCTCTCGTCCCCTAACGCCCCTACTCTACTTGTGCTACACTGATGACATCATCATCTGCACCCATGGAAAAGAAGCCCTTGAGGAATTCCACCATGATTTCAACAATTTCCATCCCACCATCAACCTCAGCCTAGACCAATCCACACAATCCTGGACACTACTGTGCTAATAAACGATGGTCACATAACCATCACCCTATACCAGAAACCTACTGACCGCTATACTTACCTACATGCCTCCAGCTTCCATCCAGGACACACCACATGATCCACTGTCTACAGCCAAGATCTAAGATACAACCACATTTGCTCCAATCCCTCAGACAGAGACAAACACCTACAAGATCTCTATCAAGCATTCTTAAAACTACAATACCAACTACTGAAGTGAAAAAACAGATTGACAGAGTCAGAAGAGTACCCAGAAGTCACCTACTACAGGACAGGTCTAACAAAGAAAATTACAGAATGCCACTAGCCGTCACCTTCAGCCCCCAACTAAAACCTCTCCAGCGCACCATCAAAGATCTTCAGCCTATCCTGAAGGATGACCCATCACTCTCACAGATCTTGGGAGACAGACCAGTCCTCACTTACAGACAGCCCTCCAACCTGAAGCAAATACTCTTCGGCAACCACACAACAAAAACACTAATCCAGGAACCTATCCTTGCAACAAAGCCCAATGCCAACTCTGTCCACATATTTATTCAAGTGACACCATCATAGAACCTAATCACATTAGCCACATGATTTAATTGGACCAATCCCCAACTAAATCATCCCAGCCAGGGCTTTGTCAAGCCTGACCTTAAAAACCTCTAAGGAAGGAGATTCCACCAACTCCCAAGGGAACCCATTCCAGTGTTTCACCACCCTCCTAGTGAAAAAGTTTTTCCTAATATCCAACCTAAACCTCCCCCCACTGCAACTTGAGACCATTACTCCTTGTTCTGTCATCTGCTACCACTGAGAACGGTCTAGATCCATCCTCTTTGGAACCCCCTTTCAGGTAGTTGAAAGCAGCTATCAAATCCCCCCTCAGTCTTCTCTTCCGTAGACTAAACATCCCCAGTTCCCTCAGCCTCTCCTCATAACTCATGATTATCAGTACAAAAGTTTTTTTCTCCTGCTGATAATAGCTCATCTTAACTAATTAGCCTCTTACAGTTTGTATGGAAACTTCCCCCTTCTCTGTATATGTGTGTGTATATACATTTTTCTTACTATATGTTCCATTCTATGCATCCGATGAAGTGGGCTGTAGCCCATGAAAGCTTATGCTCAAATAAATTTGTTAGTTTCTAAGGTGCCGCAAGTACTCCTGTTCTTTTTGCGGATACAGACTAACACGACTGCTACTCTGAAACCTTTCACTAGAGTATTTCCTAGATTAAGGCATAAATCATTTGTAACCAGAAAAGTCACTTTTAAAATAGCAGGATGTATCAATCAAACTCAAAGGGAGAAAGCAGCATCTTCCGGAGAACTCTGCCTAAACAACTAAGAATCCTTCTCAGAGGGGAATGTGTGTCTTGGTCCTTCACAGTTGAATAAGAAACCAAAGGCTTATAAAAGATAATGGCAGTAAACGTTTTTGAAGAGTCCTCCTAATTAACTGCAGCAAACATGATAGTCTCAGAGCATTCCATAACAGCCAGAAAAGGTCTGCATGCCAGGAAAGATGCACTGAAACAAGAGATATCACAGAGGCACCAACTGACAAAGAGGATAGAAAGAGGCAGATAATTATGCCCACCCCAAAACCTCTCCCTTCTACAGCAACAAACAGAAAACAGTCTGTTGCTACTCTGCAGCAAGTAACTGAGAGTCTCTGTACTGGAGGCAAGCACACTTCTACTGCATGCCACCAGCACTGAGGAATCTGATCCATTTCACACAGCCCTGAGCTGTACCTCATGACCCCTCCTCCCAAGTTCACTTTGCTGTAACCAAGGAAACTGCAAGCAAGACCCTGAAACAGACATGTTAATGAATCAATAGGAGGTTGTCTGCAGCCTTTGCTGTACCCATTGGTATAACTTGAACCACTGTCTAAACTTTATCTTGGTGCTACAGCTTTCACATTACAGAACTCCTCCATATTGGAGTTGTGACAGGCTGACAATATCCTGCAACATCCTGCACAAAGATTACGGAACTAAAATAAGCTTTACTGAAGTAAGTAAGTATTGAATTAGAGTTAATATCTGTGGGGTACATTGCATTAAAATTGCAGTTGGTATATGGCACTGTAACTTTTCTAGTAGTGAGGGGGATGCTAATGTACTTCCTCCATTATCAACATTTGAACACAATCTTCCTCTCCTCTTCCCCCCCACAGGTACACATATACTAGTTCAAACTGGATTTCCAGAGACTGACAGACAAAGAAAGGATTTTTAGATAAATAACCTGGTTTTTAAACTGGCTCACGGCCTTCTTCCTGATCCAGCAAACGGACAGGATTTCTAGTCCACAGAAGGTTCCAATCCCTTGAAGGGTTGGAAAGGCTTGGACTACTGAGGCCCCGTAAGACCGTGTGCTTGTTCTGAGCTTAAGTTATGATGTAACTTGTAACCCTTGGGTGGAAGGTCTGAAGGACTGTTCCTGTCAGAATCCATGTTAGAGTGGGGTGGACTCTGGTCAACTTACTACCATGCAAGTAGGTAGGTTCCTTTATTATTCTGAACATGTTTTTTCTGTAATGCTTTTTTACTGTAAGAATAGAGTAGGCTCACATAGGAAGTGCTGTGTGGTAATGTTATAACTGCAGCAATGACACCTGTTCTTGTCCCTGGAGAGAAAGCGGACAGGCCTGTTTAGGCAGACTGTCTTTGCTGGGAATAATAGTGAAGGCAGGGAACTGGACAGCCTGGAAATACCCCACTCAAAAGGGACACACACACGGGTCTCCACTCAAAAAGGCAACAGCTGGGGAGCTGAAGCCTGAGAGTGGATGCCCTTGCTGAACCTTTGAGGGGAAATACAGGTGCAGTTTCCCTGAACCGTGATAGGAGGTTTAACATCTGAACCATTTCAAGACATATTTGACTAAACACTGGTCACAACTTCTTAACCTAGACTAGGGGCTGCCACTCATCCTGACTCTGGTGGACTTGGCTTTCGCATACTTGCTTAGGCTGAATTTAGAACATTTTCATCACCAATCAATTTCCCTCTATGAATTGACTCACTGCGAACAGATCCTTTCATCTCCATGAGCTTCCCCCTTTCCTGAGGTTTCCTCAACCCAGCCCCCACCCCTTGCTGTGGAATATCAAAATTCAATATAATCTTGCTAAACACATGGATTTAAGAGCATTTTGAAAATTAAAAGCTCATAGCTTGTGGTGTTGGCACGCATGCAATATATTGGGAACCCAGCGACCAAATGACCCCAGTTTTGCACAAATTCTACCTGTAGCCCTAATGTAGCACAGCAATATTTTGGTGATGGTGTAGTAACTGAATTTTCATTTTGATGGGGGTGAAAAAGGTTGACAAAAATTCTGCTTTTTGGGTTAGTCTCATTTTCAAAGGTCTTGTAGTTTGTGCACTGCTTGATTTTTCTATAGCAGTTTGTGGGGGGGGGGGGGAAAGAAGAGTAGAGGGTCATACATTTGGTTCCTCATTTAGTCAGAGTTGTTTGTTATCCGACTTTTCAAGTGCAAATAGCACCTGGCGGGGGAGGCTTGCTCCAGTTGAAGTGAGGGGCCTGGCTAGATATACAGCTCAGCCATTGTAAGCAACGAAGTGCACAATCATTGAGTAAGATGCTGCCTGTACAATGTGTAGGCAGCAGCAAAGAGTGCCAAAGCTTCTGGGCCTGATGTTCGTGGAAATCCAGCATTTCCATTTTTCATCAAAATCAGCAAGTTTGCAGGTGACACTAAGCTGGGGGGAGAGGTAGATAGGCTGTAGGGTAGGGATAGGGTTCAGAGTGACCTAGACAAATTGGAGGATTGGGCCAAAAGAAATCTGAGGAGATTCAACAAAGGCAAGTGCAGAGTCCTGCATTTAGGAAGGAAGAATCCCATGCATTGCAACAGGCTGGGGACTGACTGGCTAAGCGGCAGTTCTGCGGAAAAGGACCTGGGGGATTAGTGGACGAGATGCTGGATATGAGTCAGCAGTGTGCCCTTGTTGCCAAGCAGGCTAATGGCATATTGGGCTGTATTAGTAGGAGCATTGCCAGCAGATCGAGGAAAGTGATTATTCCCCTGTATTCGGTACCGGTGAGGCCACACCTGGAGTACTGTGTCCAGTTTTGGTCCCCCCATTACAGAAGGGATGTGGACAAATTGGAGAGAGTCCAGCAGAGGGCAACAAAAATGATTAGGGGGCTGGGGCACATGACTTACGAGGAAAGGCTGAGGGAACTGGGCTTGTTTAGTTTGCAGAAAAGAAGAGTGAGGGGGGATTTGACAGCAGCCTTCAACTACCTGAAGTGGGGTTCCAAAGAGGATGGAGCTCGGCTGTTCTCAGTGGTGGCAGAAGACAGAACAAGAAGCAATGGTTTCAAGTTGCAGTGGGTGAGGTCTAGGTTGGATATTAGGCAACACTATTTTACTTGGAGGGTAGTGAAGCATTGGAATGGGTTACCTAGGGAGGTGGTGGAATCTCCATCCTTAGAGGTTTTTAAGGCCCAGCTTGACAAAGCCTTGGCTGGGATGATTTAGTTGGTGTTGGTCCTGCTTTGAGCAGAGAATTGGACTAGATGACCTCCTGAGGTCTCTTCCAACCCTAATATTCTATTATTCTAAACAGAACTATGCCCACTGTGATACCTAAATCATTCCCCAAAATTTTGCAGTTGGTCAGCTGCAGTTTTCAGAAGTTATTGTGTTATGTACGTATAGACAAAGAAAAGCAGTGATTTGACTCTAAGGCCTCATTTCACTTGGTCAATAATTTGAGGCTTGCTATGACTATTTTAAAAGGGCGGGATGACTAAAAATGTTCTAGTATCTGACATTTCCTTCAGCCTTCTTTTTCCAAGGAACTACAATACTTTCTTTGCGTAGACTGGATGAATTATGGTGGAAAGTTTAAATATTTTCTGCAATTCTCATAACCCTATGTTACTGCTGATTGACAACATCTTGTCACCACATTAGTCAAAGTGGATCTTTCACCAGCTTTGGAATGGGGCTCTTTATTATGGGTGCCTTTCCTGATACTCAGCAACCTTTCTGATCAAAATATAATTGTGGTAGCCCATGCTGTGGAGAAAGACCACTGCTTCATTCTGTAATAGCTATAATTTTCTGAGGGACAACGGTATCATGCCCAAGTAAATTTCACTGTTGTCATCAGTCCAATCAGCTTTTCCTAGTATTGCCGTGAACCTGGGTAACTCATAAGGGAATGCCAGGGTAACATTTATCTGCAGCTTAACCCTTTAAGGACTGGAGCTACGCTGAAGAGGTCAAAAGGGATCACAGCTCTGAGGAACAGAGCATAGCTGCAGCAGCAGCACATAGTATGCTCCAGAAAGACTCAGCCACAGTGGGCCTGTGCAAGAACTATGAAAGTGTTTGGGCTTTTTATTTTGTTAATTCTTTAATAAAATGCTCCTGTTTTAAGCCATCCCTGGTCTGGGGATGTCAGTTTGGCAAGCAGGCAGGAGAGGTTGAAGTACAAGAATCTAACCTCTTCAAGAGAGGCAAACCTACATAGAAGCTGCCAGAACAGCCATTCCAGAAAATGCTGCCACAAGGCAGTGCAAACAGAAGAGGGATTTTGTAAGAAAGTTTTCTCTGGTAACAGAGAAGGCAGACAGTAGAGGACAGAACTGAGTGACCAAGGGGTATAGCTGAATATCTTCAGTGCCTCATTTCCAAAAACTTTGGGGAATATAAGTGGAGAAGAATAGTTTGCAAACACTATGGCTGGCAGAGAGTTAAAGGACCTTCATTATGGAGATAGGGGGACTCTTATACCAGCTTAAGGATGAGCATTAGAGAAGTAAGTGATTCTCTGGACATTTCTGGGACAGATGGCAGTAAAGCCATTTTGCTTTAATCTAACATAAGTCACATAAATAGTGAACAGCATGAAGAGTTAGCAGATCAGGGATTGTCTACACCAGCGGTTCTCAAACTTTAGCAACCCGAGGACCCCCCCGCTCAGCCTTGCCCCATCCTCTTCCATAAGGCCCTGCCCTGCCCACTCCATCCCCCCTCCCTCCCTTGCTCGCTATCCTGCACTTTCACTCACTTTCACCAGGCTGGGGCAGGGGGTTAAGGTACAGGAGGGGGTCAGGTGCAGGCTCAGGGAGGGCATTTTGGTGCAGGCTCTGGGCAGAGGTGCGGGGGGGGGGGGTGGCGCTTACCTTGAACAGCTCCCAAAAATGACCACCACATCCCTCTGGCAGCGGCTCTTAGGTGGGGGGGGGGGGGAGGAGTTGGCGCTCGGAGCAGAGGCAGCACGTGGAGACCCCCTCCCCACCAGGGGTCGCAGGGACGTGCTGGCTGCTTCCGGGAGCAGTGCGAAGCCAGGGCAGGTAGAAACCGTGTTCCCCAGAGTGCTGGGAGGGAGGGGGAGGAGTTTCTCAGCAGGGCTCTTGGACCCCCCCGGAGTGCCCTTGGACCTCAGTGTCACTGACACCAGTGTCAACACTGGCTCTCCACTGGTGAGGTAACTCCCTCCTCTTCATGTGTCAGTATAATAATGCCTGCATCTGTAATTTTCACTCCATGCATCTGAAGAAGTAGGTTTTTTACCCACGAAAACTTATGCCCAAATAAATCTGTTAGTCTTTACGGTGCCACCTTTCAGACTCCTTGTTTTTGGGGATACAGACTAATACGGCTACCCCCGATACACTATTGATCTAGTGCCGTCAACACTGGAGGTTAGAGTGCTTTAACTGCATCATTCAGAGGTGAAAATTTTTCACAGCCATGAGACACTTAAGATGTGTCTACACTGCCACTTTCAGCACTTCGGGGTGGGTTTTTTTTAAAGTCACCAGGAGAGCTCCCCCCCCCCCCCCCGATAAAGTGTAACTACACTGCCCAAGTCACAGCGCTGCCGGAGCCACACTCTAAGGTGGGCAGTGTAGACATACCCTTAGTTATGCCAACCTAAATTTCCTAGTGCAGACCAGACCTCAGTTAGAAAGACGTGTAGGGTGCAGTGTTGCCTTAAAAACTCAGGTCTTATATGACATGGAAGCACAGATCTGCATGGTCTTGACTCTGTGGATGGAAAATAACCCAATAATAATGGGGGACTTCAACAACCCACACAGTCACTTAGAACATGTCGACTAAGGATAAGATGCAGAGATAAAATTTCTAGACACCATTAATGACTACTTCTTGGAGCAGCTAGTTCTGGAACCCCCAAGGGGAGAGAGAATTCTTGGTTTAGTCTTAACTGGCAAACAGGATCTGGTCCCAGAGGTGAATTTGGCTGATCCGCTGGATAAAAGTGACCGTAATGTATTTAAATTTAACATGATTGTAGGGGGAAAATATGAAAGAAACCCACCACAGTAGCATTTAACTTCAAAAGGGGAACTACACAAAAAGGAGGTGGCTAGTTAAACAGAAACTAAAAACAAACAGCAACAAGAATGAAATGCCTACAAGCTGCACGGAAACTTTTTAAAGACACCATAGTAGAGGCTCAAACTATATGTATACTCCAAATGAAAAAAATCAGTAAGAGGAGCAAAAAAATGCCACCCTGGCTAAACAACAGAATAAAAGAGGTGGTTAGAGACAGAAAGGCAGCTTTTAAAAATAGGAAGTCAAATCCTACTGAGAAAGATAGAATGGAACACAAACTCTGGCAAGTCACGTGTAAAAGTACACTTAGGCAGGCCAAAAAGGAATTTGAAGAGCCACTAACAAAAAATACAAAAACTAACAGCAATTTCTTAAAGAACATCAGATGCAGGAAGCCTGTCAAACAATCAATGGAGCCACTGGACGATCCAGGTGCTAAAGGAGCACTGAAGGAAGACAAGATGGTTGCAGAGAAGCTAAATGAACTCTCTGTATTAGTCTTCACTGCAGAGGATGTGAGGGAATTTCCCACACCTCAGTAATTCTTTTTAGATGACAAATCTGAGGAACTATTCCATCTTGAGGTATAAACAGAAGTAGTTTTGGAACAACTGATAAAATAAACAGTAATAAGTCACCAGGACCAGATGGGATTCATCCAGGAGTTCTGAAGGAATTCAAATACGAAATTGCAGAATTACTAACTGTGACATGGATAATGGACAACCGAATCTAGACAGCTTCACGATTGATGGAATCAAAAGCTTTAGTTAGGTCAATAATGACAAACAATGGCTTGTGTTCTTCTCTACACTTCTCCTGGATCTGTGGTGCATCAAAAATCATTGTCAGTGGTGAGGTCCCTTCCAACCCTGATATTCTGTGATCTCCCACTGAGCCGCCCACACACAGACTGGCCCACACAGAAACCTCTCACCCCACACTAAGCCCCTCCACACTTGGATCCTGCCAGGCTGAGTCTGCCCACCCACACCTGGCACAGAGGGGCATGGCCCTGGGGTGTTTCTGGGTCAGGGTCAGCCCCTGCACTGTGTCCGGATCAGGTGCAGTCTCACTGCCAAGTCCTTGTACCGGGGTAGGTGGGGGCTTCAGGGTGATCTCCCACCTCAATGCAGCCAGTGCCCTGTGTTCCCCACTGCCATGCTGAAGCCACATTTATTTATTGACAAATACAATTTGCAGAATTTTAAAATACTGTGCGCATAATTTTTTGGTGCAGAATTCCCTCAGGAGTAAGAGTTACAAAGGGATCTCACAAAGCTGGGGATCTGGGCAACAAAATGGCTGGCGACATTCAATGTTGATAAATGTAAAGTAATGCAGATTGGAAAACATAATCCCAACTATACATACAAAACGATGGGGTTTAAATTAGCTGTTACCACTCAAGAAAGAGATCTTGGAGTCATCATGGATAGTTCCACGAAAACATCCAGTCAGTGTGCAGGGACAGTCAAAAAAGTGAAAAGAGCATTAGGCACCATTAGGAAAGGGACAGATAATAAAAGAGAAAATATCCTATTGCCACTATAACAA
This sequence comes from Caretta caretta, assembly GCF_965140235.1. Taxonomy (NCBI): domain Eukaryota; kingdom Metazoa; phylum Chordata; order Testudines; family Cheloniidae; genus Caretta; species Caretta caretta. The sequence continues at coordinate 715,952 of NC_134207.1, forward strand.
TCCCTGGTTCGCCCACAGCTTGGACACTGCGTGCAGTTCTGATCACCCCATCTCAAAAAAGATATATTGGAATTGGGAGAAGTACAGAGAAGGGATACAAAATGATTGGGGGGATGGAACAGCTTCCATATGAGAAGAGATTAAAAAGACTGGAACGTTTCATCTTAGAAAAGAGACGACTAAGGGGTGATATGATAGAAGTCTATAAAATCATGAATAGCGTGGAGAAAGTGAGTAAGGAAGTGTTATTTACCCCTTCACATAACACAAGGGCCGGGGTCACCCAATGAAATTAATAGGCAGCTGGTTTAAAACTAACATAAGGAAGTACTTCACACAACGCAGAGTCAACCTGTGGAACCTATTGACAGGGGACGTAGTAAAGGCCAAAAGCACAACTGGGTTTTAGAATTACTTGAATAGAACTGGTCACCTGTTGGGGTGATCTTCCAAGAATCAGCCAGTCACTGAAGTAAGGATACAACCTGGATTCTGTGTCTCCTTAGAGGAGCCGCTATACCCACGCCAAGCATTTGATTAATCCCCTGGGTGCTGTAGAAAGACCAAACGGCAGGACCCTGTACTGGCAGGGGGCTGTTCCTACCAGGACTCTGAGGTATTTCCTGTGGGCTGGAAGGAGGAACATATGGAAATAGGCATTTTGGAGGTGAAGAGCTGCAAATCAGTCCTGAAGATCTAACTTAGGGAATTAGAGAGGCCAGAATCACTCTCCTGAACTGAAAAAGCAGCAGAAGATGCAAATGATGCTGGATATGAATAAAAACAGTCAAATCCCTAGCAGGGACCTGGGTACCTCCTATCAGTTCTTTTTGACATGGCCACAACTGATCATAGAATCATAGACTTTAAGGTCAGAAGGGACCATTATGATCTTCTAGTCTGACCTCCTGCACAACGCAGGCCATGGAATCTCACCCACCAACTCCTGTAACAAACCCCTAACTTATGTCTGAGCTACTGAAGTCCTCAAATCGTGGTTTAAAGACTTTGAGGTGCAGAGAATCCTCCAGCAAGTGATCATGCTGCAGAGGAAGGTGAAAAACCCCCAGGGCCTCTGCCAATCTGCTCTCGGGGAAAATTCCTTCCTGATCCCAAATATGGCGATCAGCTAAACCCGGAGCATGTGGGCAAGACTCATCAGCCAGACACCCAGGAAAGAATTCTCTATAGTAACTCCGATCCCACCCCATCTAACATCCCATCACAGGCCATTGGGAATATCTACCGCTAATAGTCGAAGATAATTAATTGCCAAAATTAGGCTATCCCATCATACCATCTCTTCCATAAACTTATCAAGCTTACTCTTGAAGCCAGACACATCTGATACAGGTATGGGCCACATTTTTTGCATGCTCCACTAGACATTTATTAATGAGCCCGGTGAGCCGCCCTGGTAAAGAAGGATATAGAATAGCCAAGAGTTTGTACTGCTTTTCTTGGACTACTTCCAAGGATATAGCCAAAGTTTCCATCATGCTCTTCATCAAGTCCTAGAATACCTTGAAATTCAACAATTGAGACAGACGTGGATGGATTCACTGCCTCATTTGGCGACGATGCGGAGATTGCAGCAGGGATCAGTTGCTCTCTCTCTAGCAGCTGATGTTCTTCCTCACTCTCCTCCTCCTGCCTCACACATCTGCGGCTGTACCCAACTGTCTTGCCTGAGATAATGGTCTCTGTGGATGGCTGTAAATTCTAGAGTATCCAGTAAGGCCACAGATGGTGTAGGAAAGGGTCTTGAGATGAAGGACATATGAGGGGGTACCAGGCAGGATCTCTATGAGCCACAGGTATCTTTCTTCTATCCCTCAAAGACTCTTTCTTAAGAGTCCATCCCTAAGTCCCAAAGTGGTACCTGGTACCTCAGCAGAGGAGGAAAAGGACTACAACTCCTCCAAGGGAAGGGCTGTTCTGTGAGGTATGCCCTGCTTCAGTAAAGGAGACGTCAGTAAAGGGATACCCCTTTAACTTGACACATCAGTGACTCCAAAAGGCTGGTGGCTTGGATAGGACCACCCTAAGTGTTTCAAGAAAAGATGACTGACTCTGGTATTGAGTCCACCAAATAGTCCCTTGATGGCGGGAAGGGAGGGAGGGGTGGGAAGAGGGTGTCCTAGGCTAACAAATTATTTAATGAAGAAAATATATAAATAAAACTAAATAGATTTTCCCCAATAGTCATAAAAGGAGAAAAACTATCCTAACTGCACTCCCAAAATAACACATACAAAGCTAAGGAAAACTGTACCATTAGTGGAGAAAGCCGACACTGCAGGGTTTTTGTCTCAGTGGCACAGGCAGTTAGAAGGAACTGAGAAGCAATTAGACACACTCTGCTCTTTATGCCCTCAGGTGTGTGAAAGAAAGGAGGGGGGCTCCAAGGGCACCTCAGACACAGGCCAAAATAGACACCTGTCACCAAAAGAAATTGAGCTTATGCACGTAGGGCGCATGCACACCAAGAGTGGAATCCATATGGTCAATCAAATACTTCTGCCATTTCCTTAACAGCAGCAATTTTACTATCCCGATCTCGTAGCAGACTTACAGCATTGCTAGGATTTCTTTTGTTTGGGGTATATTTAAAACATTCCTTCTTGTTGTCCTTAAGCCTAGTAGCCATAGATTTTCAATTATATCTTTAGCTTCTCTTATCCATTGCCTGCAATTGATGATTGCTATTCATATGAACTTACCCAGTTTTCCATTTGTGATTAGCGGGGATATTGTCCCTTTCCATTAATGCTGCTTTCACTTTCCCTCTTAACCAGATCATTTTAAAATGAAGTCCTCTTTTGTGATTGCGGAACTGTAGTATTTGGGCATCTAGTAAAATTGTTTTTAAAAACTCCCAATTATAATTGATCTTTTAAAAATTTTTCCTCTCACTCAGTTTTGCTCGGTGACAGGTTTCAGAGTGGCAGCCGTGTTAGTCAGTATCAGCAAAAAGAACGAGTAATTGTGGCAACTTAGAGACTAACAAATTTATTTGAGCATAAGCTTTCGTGGGCTAAAACCCACTTCATCAGATGCACGAAAGCTTATGCTCAAATAAGTTTTAGTCTCTTAGGTGCCACAAGTACTCCTCAGTCAGTTTTGCTTGTGATTGTTTTCCTCTTCAGCTTCAAAACCTTTTTAAAGCCAAGTATAAATAATTATTGGTTGGGACTATATTCTGTTTGCGCATAACAAATATAATTCATTGACAGCATCCATGTAATATCAGAAAACAGAAATCTCAGTCTCATGATCATGTCAGAATTATGCTTTCTAGAATATCCTCAAGTGAATGTCGAAGTGCCAGAAGGATTCAGAACAAAATGGAAGGAAGAAACAGCTTTTAAAGTGTTCAACTAAAACTTATTTTGTGTAGAATGCTACCCACAACTTAGTTACAAGGTGGGATTCAGCAGATCAGCACGGGATTAACTAAGTTTTCACATTAATTTAAAGGTGAACTGCAAAGCTATTATTCATAAAAATAATAGCGAGCACTTATCTAGCTTTGTACAGCTTCAAAACACCTTACAATGTTAATGTGTTAAAACTTTCAACCTCCAAAGTAAACCCAAATTATCCAGTTTTCTTTTCTTTTTTTGGGGGGGAGAGGTGGGGGGCGAGGAGGGGGCCAAGAACCAAAGCTCAGAGTAAAGTGACCTGCCAAAGGCCATGCAGCAAATCAGTGTCAGAGCAGACACAAACTCAGGAGTTCCTGGTTCCCAGCCCTATACTAGTTCCACCTTCCTCTAAAGAGAGATCGAAAAAATGTCAAACATACAACACTGCTGCAGCTAACAGAAATACTCTGTACACAGGCACTTACAAGAAAACGTGCTTCATATGGGAACATCAAGGGCCCTGTGTGAGAACGCTAATGGCTTTTGGCCAAGTGACTTTGTTCAGGAAAACCTAGTTTTTTCTTCTCCTCTTCTTCTCCTGAAGACTGTGGAGGGTGCACTGGGTCTAGTACTTCCCTATCTCCTGGCAGAGCACAAAAGTAGTATTATCTCTTACCAAGTCCTCAGTGATAAAATAATCCAATTGGTTAAGAATGACAAGGTAACAATTACCCCTGAAAAAAGAAAAGGAGTACTTGTGGCACCTTAGAGACTAACCAATTTATTTGAGCATAAGCTTTCGTGAGCTACAGCTCACTTCATCGGATGCATACTGTGGAAAGTGTAGAAGATCTTTTTATATGCACACAAAGCATGAAAAAATACCTCCTCCCACCCCACTCTCCTGCTGGTAATAACTTATCTAAAGTGATCACTCTCCTTACAATGTGTATGATAATCAAGGTGGGCCATTTCCAGCACAAATCCAGGGTTTAACAAGAACGTCTGGGGGGGCGGGGGGAAAGGGGAAATAGGTTACCTTGCATAATGACTTAGTCACTCCCAGTCTCTATTCAAGCCTAAGTTAATTGTATCCAATTTGCAAATGAATTCCAATTCAACAGTTTCTCGCTGGAGTCTGGATTTGAAGTTTTTTTGTTGTAATATAGCAACTTTCATGTCTGTAATCGCGTGACCAGAGAGATTGAAGTGTTCTCCGACTGGTTTATGAATGTTATAATTCTTGACATTCTTCTATAATTCTTCTACACTTTCCACAGTATGCATCCGATGAAGTGAGCTGTAGCTCACGAAAGCTTATGCTCAAATAAATTGGTTAGTCTCTAAGATGCCACAAGTACTCCTTTTCTTTTTGCAAATACAGACTAACACGGCTGTTACTCTGAAACCTATAATTACCCCTGAAAGGCAGCTAGTCCCTATTTCTATTATGGCTATGATGGAATCTGGCCTAGTTAACACACCAGGAAAAGGTTGGAAGAGGAGGAGAGAAATGGAAGGAAGAGGGAAAAAACAGGAACGGGAGGCGGATAACTGTCTTTATAAAAGTAATAAATAGAAACTGGATACCTGTTGCTATGAACACTGCTTCTGTAAGGTGGTCAGCCTTTTACGGTGGTTTGAACTCCAAGAGTTCAGGCACACTTGTTGCAAAATTATATGGATGGGAATTTCTCTAAAGTATAAAAACACACAAGAGAAAAAAGAAAAATACAGAATCTAGTTCATTTTAGGAAATGTGAGTGACAAACAAAAATACAAAGATTAAAAAGACTTGAAGAAACAAGCAGAATGAAGCTGTAAATAAACAAGCACTCTCCCGTACACACATTTTAACTGGCTACAGCAGAAGGAAGGGGTGAGGGTGGAATGTCACACTCCCTCTCCTGCATCATAGAATCATAGAATATCAGGGTTGGAAGGGACCCCTGAAGGTCATCTAGTCCAACCCCCTGCTCGAAGCAGGACCAATTCCCAGTTAAATCATCAAGGCTTGGGAACCTGTTATTAACACATGCTGGAGTACCACAGCCCAGTACAGAGTTAACAGAATGCCTTGTGGGAAGTGCCATCATTTTCATCTCTTTTTTTTTTTTTTTTAAAGGACTTGTACAGCTCTCTCTGAATAACTCCCTGGCTGCAGTTTCTATCACCGGAAATAAGGCACAAGTCTGGAAATAATGCATAAATTTTTAACAGAGGGTAATTAACTATTGGAACTATTTACCAAGGGTCATGGTGGATTCTCCTTCACAGCCAATTCTTAAATCAAACACTGGATGTTTATCTAAGGCTAGTCTACACTCGCATATGTAGAGCGCTGGGAGTTAAAACAGCCCCGAGAGACAGCAGCAGAGAAAGCGCTGCTGCCATGTGTTCACATTGTTAGCTACAAGTGCAGTGGTGTGGCCACATTAGCAGCTCTTGCAACGCCACAGAGAGAAGTGCATTGTGATAGCTGTCCCAGTGTGCAAGTGGCTGCAGCATGCTTTGGAAAGGGTTTGCAATGCCTAATGAGGCAGGCCCAGCATCACATGATGCAGGTTTCCCAATCCCATTGTTCCAGGGCATCCAACTAGATTGCCAGCTGCTTTTCAAATGGGGGGGATGGAGTGTGTCAGGGAGTGTGTTGTGTGTATGTGGGGGGAGGCAACAGTGTGTTTTGGGGGGCTGAGAGTGCATCAGCATGCGGTCTTGTAAGTTCAGACAGCAGCAGGGGAAACCACAGGTTTCAGAGTAGCAGCTGTGTTAGTCTGTATCCGCAAAAAGAAAAGGAGCACTCCTTTTTTAGGGGAAACCACATCAGACCCCACCCCCCGCACCCCTCTCTCTCACACACAAATACCCGCGGGCCCTGCCTCTGCAGCAGGAGCATTCCACAGTAATGGTTTGCTTTGTGTCCCGGAGCAGAGAAGCATGCCAGCTGTCAGAAAACAGAGCTTTGAAAGGGGATATCCGCATGCCTGCAGCTGAGTTCAAAACAACGAGAGTAGCCATTTGACTTCAAGGGATTATGGGATGTTTCCGGAGGCCAATCACAGCACAGTAATGCAACACCTCGTCCACACTGACACCCCAGCACTCCAGGCGGGTGCAGAAAGCTCTATGCTTCTCGTGGAGGTGGATTACCAGGGGTGCTCCAGCTGTGGAGTCCAGGCGCTCTAAGTGCCTTGCCAGTGTGAACACCTCAGGAATTAGGGCACCCGGGACTGATTTAATGCGCTCTAACTTGCAAGTGTAGACAAGGCCTCAGAGATGTGCTCTAGGAACATTTTCAGGGAAGTTCTATGGCCTGTGTTTTACAGGAGGTCAGAGCAGATGATCAGAATGGTTCCTTCTGGCCTTGGAATCTATGAATCTATAACTGTCACCGAGCTGAGTTACACCAGGACACTTGCTCTCTTTACATATATCAAGAGGCCTGGCATTGACAAGTGCAGATTTTACAACACACTTTGTACGGTTCATAGAAAATTAGAAATAATTCTAGCAGAGAAACATCATCATTAGCAACACCACATCCCTCATAACCTGACAGTGTCAGTCCCGCCTTGCCCACACAGCTCAGTATCCCTCAGGAAATTATTGCAAGGAAGGGAAGATCCATTTCACCCAGTGAATGCAGGTGGGTTGCAACAAGCTGCAAAAATCTCTCACACAGATTGCTAGTCATTTTTCACTTACAGAAAACTCCCATTTATATGTTTAAAAAAACCTAATGAATTTAAACCTACTAGCCTCCCACAGCATAGAATCTGCGTTCCCAGTTTCAGCACAGAATTTTGATCCAGAATTTAAAAGCCCCTGGAAACAGAAATTCTACCCAAAAATTCTCACATGTGAAAGACGTTCATTATACTTTTAATGGGTGTACTGAATACAAAACTCCTGTTAACTGGAGAGTAGATCCTCATAGAAATTACCTATGTTATATTGCTGCTATTATTCTCCCCAACTAAGACGATAGTCACACGGTTATCTTTTGGAAATATTTGGATACTATAGTGATAGGCACCAACTCTTTAGATGGAATTTCATTGCTGGGGGTACTGTGCTGTTGGAGTAAGACGTAAGACAGCTTTGAGCAGGTAAGGTCTTTAGAAATAGAATATACTTTTCCTCAAGAGTCAGGGTGTTAATCCTAGCATTCTAATGAAGCTCTTGTGCTTCCCTAGATTTCACCAGCACTACTGAGTAGAAAAGCTGTTCTTAACAATCCTTCACAAAAGTCTACTGTGTAGTGATACTGGCAGGAATGGACAACGGTACTCCAGCTAGTAGAAGCCAGCAACTTCCCAGCTCTAATCTATACTCCAGCCACTCAAGCCCTGTGCTGACAAGTGTGACAGATTGGTGGTGGTCTGTGTCAAACTGTGAACTCCATTTTGTGACTGTAACCGCCATATCAGGTTAAGATGTTCAGGTGATGTTGAACACCAGTCTAATCTTTGAGGGTGCCCTACTCTAGACACCAGGGCCTGGTCTACACTACAAATTTAGGTCAATGTAAGTCATCTTTGACTCAAAGACTTCACCTCTGGTCCTGCTTTGAGCAGGGGATTGGACTAGATGACCTCCTGAGGTCTCTTCCAACCCTAATCTTCTATGATTCCATGATCTTTCGTTGACCTATTTGTGCATCTCTATATTCAAATTTCTCTAGCTGATGTAAGCACCCCATTACTGTGACAGAGTAAGACCATCGGAGACATGGTCAACCTACTGAGGTTGATGTTGTGCAAATAGAGGCACTTTGTGACCCCTGTTGACCCTAGTAGTCCTCCAGCAGTTGTCCCACAATGCCCCAGTTCCTGTGACAGTGACCACTATGATCACAATTGTAAACTCCTTTGCCCAAAGGTCACAAAGACCGGAAGCTGCTGCCACCCCCCTTAAAACCTCCTGCTTATTTCTGAAATGCCTTTTTCTGATTGCCCTCCTCAGCAAGCACACCTAGCTTGCCCTGATGGTGTTCAACTGCCCAACCAACCATTCTGGCTCTGTGCACTTGACACGCTCCTGCCTGGAGTAAAAAGGCGGTATTGGATCTCCTGGATCTGTGGGGAGAAGAGCTGTGCAAGCACAGTTAAAAATCAGCTGCAGAAACATGGACATGTACAAAAAGATTGCATGGGGGATGCAAGCAAAAGGGTGAAACTTGGATCAGCAACAGCCATTGGCCATTATCTTTGAAAACTCGTGGTGATCGGAGGTGGTCCCGGACTATCGGAAAAAGGCAAATATAGTGCACCCCCAATCTTTAAAAAAGGGAAGAAGAAGAATCCGGGGAACTACAGACCGGTCAGCCTCACCTCAGTCCCCGGAAAAATCATGGAGTAGGTCCTCAAGGAATCTATTTTGAAGCACTTGGAGGAGAGGAAGGTGATCAGGAACAGCCAGCATGGATTCACCAAGGGCAAATCATGCCTGACCAACCCGATTGCCTTTTATGATGAGATAACTGGCTCTGTGGATATGGAGAAAGTGGTGGATGTGATATATCTGGACATAAGCAGTGCTTTTGATACGATCTCCTACAGTATTCTTGCCAGCAAGCTAAAGAAGTATGAGCTAGATGAATGGACTATAAGGTGGATAGAAAGCTGGCTAGATGGTTGGGCTCAATGAGTAGTGATCAACAGCTCAATGTCTAGCTGGCAGCTGGTATCAAGCGGCGTGCCCCAGGGGTCGGTCCTAGGGCCGGTTTTGTTCAAATTCTTCATTAATGATCTGGATGATGGGATAGATTGCACCCTCAGCAAGTTCACGGATTACACTAAGCTGGAGAAACACGTAGATAGGCTGGAGGGAATAGGGTACAGAGTGACCTAGACAAATTAGAGGATTGGCCCAGAAGAAATCTGATGAGGTTCAACAAGGACAAGTGCGGAGTCCTGCACTTAGGACGGAAGAATCCCATGCACTGCTACAGGCTGGGGACTGACTGGCTAAGCGGCAGTTCTGCGGAAAAGGACCTGGGGGATTAGTGGACGAGATGCTGGATATGAGTCAGCAGTGTGCCCTTGTTGCCAAGAAGGCTAATGGCATATCAGGTTGCATTAGAAGGAACATTGCCAGCAGATTGAGGGAAGTGACTATTCCCCTCTATTCGGAACTGGTGAGGCCACATCTGGAGTATTACGTCCAGTTTCGGGCCCCCCACTACAGAAGGGATGTGGACAAATTGGAGAGAGTCCAGCAGAGGGCAACAAAAACGATTAGGGGGCTGGGGCACATGACTTAAGAGGAAAGGCTGAGGGAACTGGGCTTGTTTAGTTTGCAGAAAAGAAGAGTGAGGGGGGGATTTGACAGCAGCCTTCAACTACCTGAAGGGGGGTTCCAAAGAGGATGGATCTAGACTGTTCTCAGTGGCGGCAGATGGCAGATGACAGAACAAGGAGCAATGGTCTCAAGTTGCAGCGGAGGTGGTTTAGGTTGGATATCAGGTAACACTATTTCACTAGGAGGGTGGTGAAACACTGGAATGCTTTACCTAGGGAGGTGGTGGAATCTCCTTCCTTACAGATTTTTATGGTCCAGCTTGACAAAGCCCTGGCTGGGATGATTTAATTGGTGTTGGTCTTGCTTTGAGCAGGGGGTTGGACTAGATGACCTCCTGAGGTCTCTTCCAACCCTAATCGTCTATGAAAACAAAGGACCTGTGCCAGACATAGCACAAGGCTGTGGAGGCAAACAATCTGATGCTGAGCTGCAGACTGCTTCTTTTGCAAGGAGCTGCATGCGGTATTTGACAGGGACCCAACCAGCACTTTGGAACCACCATGGATGTCTCAGAGGAGCCCAAGACAGAGACCCTTTCATGAACAGGGAGGAATATACAGCATAGGGTCCAGCTATGCCACAAGCCAGGACCGGTTCAGCACTCCACCAGTCTTACTAGTCCTACCAGCCAAGCACAGATGAGCCTGGTGAAGGTGTATGTGTGTGAAACAGCATCTATTAGGAATAAACCTTTTTAAATCAGAAGGGCCAGATAACTTGCACCAAGAATACTAAGAGAGTTGGATGAGATCTCTGGCCAGCTATTAATTTTCAAACAAATCCTGGCACACCAGGGAAATTCCAGAAGAACAGAAGACTGCTAATGTTGCACCAACACTCAAAAAGGGCGAGCGGGGTGACCCAGGCTGGGCTGCTAACCTGACATCAATCCACAGCAAAACAATGGAAATGCTAATGTGGGATTCAATCAATAAAGAATATTTTCATCTCTTTGCTCTTTGAACTCTCACAGGGCCAGGGACACTAAACTAAAGCAGAGGACCCCAGGGTCAACCTGGGTCCTCCCTGAAAGACATTTTGTATGGACAGAGATAACTACATCTCTGTCAGATTTAGGAACCATAGATGGTAATTCATTTGTGTGTATGTTTGCTTGTTTTAACTTGTAAACTACTTTCTCTTAGACTTTGTCTACACTAGGCTTTTTCTACACTACACTGTGAAAAAACATCCCCCTGACTGCCGTAAGTTCCACCGACAAAAGCGCCGGTGTGGACAACGCTATGTCGGTGGGAGATGCTGTCCTGCCAACATAGCTACTGCCATTCATTGGGGGTGGTTTAATTGTGCAGGTGGGAGAGCTCTCTCCCGTTGGCATAGAGCTGCACGGGAGACCTTACAGCGGTGCGGCTGCTGAGATACAGCTGTGCCACTGTAAAGTCTGTAGTGTAGACCTAGCCTGTGTTGGCATAATTAAATCACCCCCAACGAGCGGAAGCTATGTCAGCAGGAGAGTGTCTCCTGCCAACAGAGCACTGTCCACGCTCGCACTTATGGTGGTGAAACTTATGTCGGTCGGGGGTGTGTGTTTTCTTTCACACCCCGGACCAACAAAAGTTTTACTGACCAAAAGTGCTAGCGTAGACATAGCCTTTGTTAATAAACTTTATCTAGTTTATTACAGGATTGGCTACAGACGTTATCTTTAGTGTAAGTTCTAGGGTATGTGACTGGTCTCTTTGTACTGGAACCAACCTGCATGTTTTGGCATAAATGACCATCTATCACTAAGCCCAGCTTGCCTGGGTGGCAAAATAGACTGGAGAGCATAAGGGGACCATTTGTGACCCCATGATGAGACCAATATCGTGATCCAGAAGTTCACACTTGTTACTGAGTTGGTGAAATCAACCTATAAAACATACCACCAGCTTGGAATGTCTGTCTTGTTCTACCTTGTGGTAAGCACTCATGGTCATGAGCCACTCCAAATGGTGTAACAATCAGGTTCCCCTCTTGGTCCAAAATACAGCCTAAGTGCTCACCTTTGAGGCACACAATTACTAAATGAGACTTCTGCAAAGGAAGAGGTTTGACTGGAGTGAGCTCTGTGTGGGGATGAGTTTTGTTGGCAGTTATGAGGTTAGCTGCTAGTTATTAATTTTGTTTTTGTAATTTATGTCAAGGTTGCCATTTGTTGACCCAAAAAGTAGTGTTTTGAAAGCAAAGAACAATTACTATCAAACATATGAGCAGAAGAATGGCCATACTAGGTCAGACCAAAGGTCCATCCAGCCCAGTATCCTGTCTGCCAACAGTGGCCAATGCCAGGTGCCCCAGAAGGAGTGAACCTAACAGGTAATGATCAAGTGATCTCTCTCCTGCCATCAATCTCCACCCTCTGACAAACAGAGGCTAGGACACCATTCCTTACTCATCCTTGCTAATAGCACTATCAATATCAATGCACTAATGTCTAAAAAAATTGTAAAAGTTTAGTCAGTGCATTAGGATCAGTTGTATATCATATGATTGGTTGGCACCCACAGCTCTGGACACAGATAATATGAATCTATAGAGAAGGTACAGAGGAATCAACAGGGTAAAAGATTTCCAGAGTAAGAACTATAAAGAAAGGTAAAGGGAAAAAAGGTTTGTATTACTAGAAAGGAGACCATCAGGACCAGAGGCATAGATAGTGGGAGCACCACTGAAGTACTCAGGAAGAGGATAAGCTCAAAAGCAGAGAAACAAACTAATAAGGCTACAGATGTTCAGGGGAAACACAAGTATATAGAAAAAGAAAAGGAGAACTTGTGGCACCTTAGAGACTAACAAATTTATCTGAGCATATGGAGGACTATTTGTGTATGCAATGGACTGCCAAAGACAGCAACAGAAACTACAACCAGATACATATTCACAGAAGGAAGGGGCATTTCAGAGAACAGATCATACAAAGATAAGCTTAAAATGGAGCTATGACCTGACCCTCTGTCCCACTTTAGTACTATGTAGCAGTCTGAACCATGCAAGCCTCCTGGCACTTGACCTAAACGTTAAGCTCCAGACATGAAAGTCTTTATTTTCAAATTCAGGCACACAATTACACCTGAAAAGTACACATGAAATTATGCACTTAATTTGTGCTCACAGCTGTTATGTACCAGATACTTCAGAAGGAGTGAAAATAGGACAAGTTACCAAGTGATTCATCTCTTATTGTCCAGTCCCAGCTCTAACAGTCAAGAGGCTTAGGGACACCCAGATCATGGCATTGCGTCCCTGACCATCTTGGCTAACAGCCATTGAGGGACTGATCCCCCATTAACTTATCTAATTCTTTTTTAACCCAGTTATATTTCTGGCCTTCAAACCACCTCATGGCAATAAGTTCCACAGGTTTACTGTGCGCTGTGTGAAGAAGTACTTCCTTATGTGTGTTTTAAACCTGCTGCCTATTAATTTCATTGGGTGGCCCCTGGGTCTTGTGTTAATGTGAAGAGGTAAACTCTAGATAAAGATAACATGAACAGCGCCATCATAAAGGATATGCAAAGATAACATCTACAGAGATACATTATTAACATGCCTACAGCCCTTTAAAAATGTAAAAAACTATATAAACACTAAATACCAGTACTAGTGGGATGCTCTGAGGAGTGAATGAGAGCAGTAAAAAAAAAAAAAACAAACACACACCACACTAAATGATAGTCAAGCATCAAAGCCACTAGTACATACTCAAAATTAAGCGATTTAGGTCTGCACTGCTATGGTCCCAAAGCTGTTCTTCAGTCAACCAAAACAGCCTATGGTGCAGTTCTATCAGACTCCTTGAAGTCTTTCCCCGACAATGGCCCAAGCACTGGCAGAATGCTCTTGTCCCATTATCATGGTCCACTTCAAAGAAAAGAAAGCAAAATAAAGAGCAAATATGTAAGGCTTCTATTTGATTTTGGTCTCGCTGGAAGAGCTCATACACTTTCACAGTGACAGTGTGGTGCAGAATTCTAAATATTTTATTTCAGAATTTCTTTTGGATGCCATTCTAAATATCCAATCATTATTCACAAAAAGCTCAAAACAGCCACCATAAAACTGAGCAGTACACTTCCATCTTTGCTTCTCTCACTCCTCATATATACAGGATCATGCCAGTACTCCTTGCAAATAGCACAAGTTACTAAGAACTTAGCCACTAACTTTGCCGCACCTTTTGGTGACAGAAGGAGGAAAGACAATCAAGTAATTTGTCTCTTCTCCCACATAACACCTGCAGAAAATGGAAGAACAGCAGAGTAAAACTACTATTGCCTGGAAACTACCAAGTCATTAATTACTTCTCTACTACTCAACATGCCAGGGACATCTGGCCACACATGCCTCCAGTGTTGCCCAATGTTCCAGGCATGTTGCCTTGTTCTATTGAAATCAGAATGGAACACCACTGCTCAGCTCCCAAGATGAAGAATCTGCAGAAAGTGAATTAAACAGCAAAGAGAAAATTAAGAGGCCACCACATGTAAGGGAAGGTATCTCTGTGGAATACTGACACAGACAATGTGACAACTATGAAAACAATAGTGAAAAGGGTGAATACTGATGCTTAGTACCTCATGTATATTGAAGAAAATTAAGACTTATGCAGCAGTGTAAAATTAATGAAAACACATTCAGAAAAAAAGTTCAATTAAGGGAAAACTCCAAGGAAATGGCAACCACATGGATTAGGAATTATATTTAGACGCCAATTCTTCTTCTCTCTTTCCAGGAGCAGAGCCAGAAAAAGGAAGCACAGTTTCCTCCATATTAATTATCCCAACAGCATACACTTCTTCCCTGCTATGTTTACATTTCACAAACTCTGCAGCTTTTCTCCTGACATTTCACAATGGAGAGCACACCTCAGAAGCTCCAATCTCTACAGACACAGAGCCTCTGACCTACTGTACACTCTAGGGATGACTGCACTGGTACGCTTCTCTACTATCTATTATCACTAGGCAGTAGTCTTGTCATCTTCGGCAGTTGCTGGAGAAAAGAATATAAGAATGACCAGACTGGGTCAGACCAAAGGTCCATCCAGCCCAGTATCCTGTCTACTAACAGCGGCCAATGCCAAGTTCACTCCCCCTAGGACACCTAACAGAGAATGATCAAGTGATCTCTTTCCTGCCATCCATCTCCACCCTCTGACAAACAGAGGCTAGGGACACCATTCCTTACCCATCCTGGCTAATAGCCATTAATGGACTTAACCTCCATAACTTAACCTCCAGAGGACCATGGAGTCTCCAAACTGAAACTCCTCTTTTGGCCACGGGTGGAAAGGAACCTGGCAAGAACCTCCTCCTGAAGATAAACATGAAGCTAAACCTCTTCCAAGTGTGGCTGTGTGTGGCCCCAAAATGGAGGTCAAAGGGCTCTGTGTAAATCCTTTAAGGGTAATGACAAGCCATCATTTTGGCACCATTCTCCAAAATACACTCAGATAATAAATAAGTCACTCACATTGAGACCTCAAGACAGAAACACTATGCAAATAACAGGCGTCAGAGTAGCAGCCGCGTTAGTCTGTATCCGCAAAAAGAACGAGGAGGCCTTGTGGCACCTTACAGACTAACGAATTTATTTGAGCATAAGCTTTCGTGAGCTAAACCCCACTTTATGCTCAAATAAATGTGCTAGTCTCTAAGGTGCCACAAGGCCTCCTCGTTCTTTCTAGCGGGGAACAGGAATCCCCTTCTTTGCCTTTAAGACAAGACAGTAACGCTGCCGCGGTTTTCACCCCCTCCAGTTTGTGCTTCTGCTATGGCTTCATCTACCGCCAAACGCGCCCTGTCCGGTGCTGCCGACCCCGGGGCCGGCTGGACACTTCTGGCCGCGACACTGGCCCCGGGACGGCAACGCCGCTGCCCGCAACCCTGAGGCACGCGGCGCAGCTCGCGAGCGCTCGGGCCCGAACAAACGGGTTCGTCTCCGCGGGGCCACGAGCCCGCCCGCACGGGGGCTCGCACGGCGGCGGCGGCCCTGCAGCCTGGGGGCAGCGGGAGCCCCCTCCCCCCCGTTCCCGGCGGCGGCGCCGCCCCCTCCCCCCGCGGCCCAGGAGCCAAGGCGAACCAAGGGGCCCAGCCCGCGCTGGTCTCCGCGCCCCGTTTCGCGCCCGAGCGCCGCAGGCCCGGCCGGAGCGAGACCACGGCGGCGCTGCGGGGCCCGGCCCGGGGGGGGGGCTCAAACGGCCCCTCAGGCTGCGCCCCCCCCGGGCCGAGCCCGCGGCGCCGCACGGACCCCAACGGGCGGGCACCCCGCGCTGGCGCCGCGCCGCCGAGACCGGCAGGGCAGCGGCGGCGGGTCCCCGGGCCACCTCGGCGCAGAAAGGCCCACTCACCAGGGTGATACTCGTCGTCGTCGCCATCTTCTCCAGCCGGCGCTGGTCCCCGCCGCCGCCTCCTCCTCCTCGGCGGGAATCTCGCGACCGGTCAGCGCCTGCGCGGAGCGGAACTCTCGCGGGACCGTGCCATCTGCCGCTTTAGATGGGAACTCTCGCGAGAACTGCCTCGCTGCCCGAACGGGAGGTGCTGCGGAGCGTGGCTCGCTGGCTCCGCCCACTTGTGCCGGGGGAGGCGCGGGGCAAAGCCAGTAAGAAGCCCCGCCTCCCCCAGCTCGGACGGGACCCGAGAGGGGCCAAGGCCAGGGCACGTCCCGCGCCTGCCCGGGGCGCTGAGGTGAACGTGGGGCGCTCTGCGGCGTAGGGCCGGGCGGCAGCGAGGCGCCTGGAGGGGCAGCTCAGGGGGCAGGCAGGGGGCAGCTCAGGGGGTATCTAGGGGTTGGATGCGGGCAGGGGGTAGCTGGGGCTGTGTGCACTCAGGGGGTAGCTCAGGGGGCAGGCAGGGGGGTATCTAGGGTCAGGGTGCGGGCAGGGGGTAGCTAGGGGTTGGATGCAGGCAAGGGGGCAGGCAGGGGGGTATCTAGGTTCAGGGTGCGGGCAGGGGGTAGCTAGGGGTTGGATGCAGGCAAGGGGGCAGGCAGGGGGGTATCTAGAGTCAGGGTGCGGGCAGGGGGCAGCTAGGGGCTGTGTGCACTCGGGGTATCTAGGGGTTGGATGCAGGCAAGGGGGCAGCTCAGGGGGCAGGCAGGGGGCTATCTAGGGTCAGGGTGCGGGCAGGGGGCAGCTCAGGGGGTATCTAGGGGTTGGATGCGGGCAGGGGGTAGCTGGGGCTGTGTGCACTCAGGGGGTAGCTCAGGGGGCAGGCAGGGGGGTATCTAGGGTCAGGGTGCGGGCAGGGGGTAGCTAGGGGTTGGATGCAGGCAAGGGGGCAGGCAGGGGGGTATCTAGGTTCAGGGTGCGGGCAGGGGGTAGCTAGGGGTTGGATGCAGGCAAGGGGGCAGGCAGGGGGGTATCTAGAGTCAGGGTGCGGGCAGGGGGCAGCTAGGGGCTGTGTGCACTCGGGGTATCTAGGGGTTGGATGCAGGCAAGGGGGCAGCTCAGGGGGCAGGCAGGGGGCTATCTAGGGTCAGGGTGCGGGCAGGGGGCAGCTCAGGGGGTATCTAGGGGTTGGATGCGGGCAGGGGGTAGCTGGGGCTGTGTGCACTCAGGGGGTAGCTCAGGGGGCAGGCAGGGGGGTATCTAGGTTCAGGGTGCGGGCAGGGGGCAGCTAGGGGTTGGATGCAGGCAAGGGGGCAGCTCAGAGGGCAGGCGGGGGGGTATCTAGGTTCAGGGTGCGGGCAGGGGGGTATCTAGGTTCAGGGTGCGGGCAGGGGGCAGCTAGGGGTTGAATGCAGGCAAGGGGGCAGCTCAGAGGGCAGGCGGGGGGGTATCTAGAGTCAGGGTGCAGGCAGGGGTAGCTAGGGGTTGGATGCAGGCAAGGGGGCAGCTCAGGGGGCAGGCAGGGGGGTATCTAGAGTCAGGGTGCGGGCAGGGGGCAGCTAGGGGCTGTGTGCACTCGGGGTATCTAGGGGTTGGATGCAGGCAAGGGGGCAGCTCAGGGGGCAGGCAGGGGGCTATCTAGGGTCAGGGTGCGGGCAGGGGGCAGCTCAGGGGGTATCTAGGGGTTGGATGCGGGCAGGGGGTAGCTGGGGCTGTGTGCACTCAGGGGGAGCTCAGGGGGCAGGCAGGGGGGTATCTAGGGTCAGGGTGCGGGCAGGAGGCAGCTAGGGGTTGGATGCAGGCAAGGGGGCAGCTCAGAGGGCAGGCGGGGGGGTATCTAGAGTCAGGGTGCAGGCAGGGGTATCTAGGGGTTGGATGCAGGCAAGGGGGTAGCTGGGACTGTGTGCACTCAGGGGGCAGCTCAGAGGGCAGGCTGGGGGGTATCTAGGTTCAGGGTGCGGGCAGGGGGCAGCTAGGGGTTGGAAGCGGGCAGGAGGTAGCTGGGGCTGTGTGCACTCAGGGGGTAGCTCAGGGGGCAGGCAGGGGGCAGCTAGGGGTTGGATGCAGGCAAGGGGGTAGCTGGGGCTGTGTGCACTCAGGGGGCAGGCAGGGGGGTATCTAGGTTCAGGGTGCGGGCAGGGGGCAGCTAGGGGTTGAATGCAGGCAAGGGGGCAGCTCAGAGGGCAGGCAGGGGGGTATCTAGAGTCAGGGTGCGGGCAGGGGGCAGCTAGGGGCTGTGTGCACTCGGGGTATCTAGGGGTTGGATGCAGGCAAGGGGGCAGCTCAGGGGGCAGGCGGGGGGTATCTAGGTTCAGGGTGCGGGCAGGGGGCAGCTAGGGGTTGGATGCAGGCAAGGGGGCAGCTCAGAGGGCAGGCGGGGGGGTATCTAGGTTCAGGGTGCGGGCAGGGGGCAGCTAGGGGTTGGATGCAGGCAAGGAGGTAGCTGGGGCTGTGTGCACTCAGGGGGTAGCTCAGGGGGCAGGCAGGGGGGTATCTAGGTTCAGGGTGCGGGCAGGGGGCAGCTAGGGGTTGAATGCAGGCAAGGGGGCAGCTCAGAGGGCAGGCGGGGGGGTATCTAGAGTCAGGGTGCAGGCAGGGGTAGCTAGGGGTTGGATGCAGGCAAGGGGGCAGCTCAGGGGGCTATCTAGGGTCAGGGTGCGGGCAGGGGGCAGCTCAGGGGGTATCTAGGGGTTGGATGCGGGCAGGGGGTAGCTGGGGCTGTGTGCACTCGGGGTAGCTCAGGGGGCAGGCGGGGGGTATCTAGGTTCAGGGTGCGGGCAGGGGGCAGCTAGGGGTTGGATGCAGGCAAGGAGGTAGCTGGGGCTGTGTGCACTCAGGGGGTAGCTCAGGGGGCAGGCAGGGGGGTATCTAGGTTCAGGGTGCGGGCAGGGGGCAGCTCAGAGGGCAGGCGGGGGGGTATCTAGAGTCAGGGTGCAGGCAGGGGTAGCTAGGGGTTGGATGCAGGCAAGGGGGCAGCTCAGGGGGCAGGCAGGGGGGTATCTAGAGTCAGGGTGCGGGCAGGGGGCAGCTAGGGGCTGTGTGCACTCGGGGTATCTAGGGGTTGGATGCAGGCAAGGGGGCAGCTCAGGGGGCAGCTAGGGGTTGGATGCCAGCAAGGGGGTAGCTGGGGCTGTGTGCGGGCAGAGGGCAGCTAGGGGCTGGGTGGAGGCAAGGGGGTAGCTTGGGGGCAGGCGGGGGGGTATCTAGGTTCAGGGTGTGGGCAGAGGTAGCTAGGGGTTGGATGCAGGCAAGGGGGTTGCTAGAGGCTGTGTTCAGGCAGGGGGTAACTCAGGGGGCAGCTAGGGGTTGTATGCTGGCAAGGGGGTAGCTCAGGGAGCAGGTGGGGGGGTATCTACGGTCAGGGGGCAGGCAGGGGTAGCTAGGGATTGGATGCAGGCAAGGGGGTTGCTAGGGGCTGTGTGCACGCAGGGGGCAGCTAGGGGTTGGATGCAGGCAAGGGGGCAGGCAGGGGGGTATCTAGGCTCAGGGTGTGGGCAGGAGGTAGCTGGGTGGAGGCAGGGGGCAGCTCAGGGGGCAGCTAGGGGTTGGATGCCAGCAAGGGGGTAGCTGGGGCTGTGTGCGGGCAGAGGGCAGCTAGGGGCTGGGTGGAGGCTTGGGGGCAGGCGGGGGGGTATCTAGGTTCAGGGTGTGGGCAGAGGTAGCTAGGGGTTGGATGCAGGCAAGGGGGTTGCTAGAGGCTGTGTTCAGGCAGGGGGTAGCTCAGGGGGCAGCTAGGGGTTGTATGCTGGCAAGGGGGTAGCTCAGGGGGCAGGCGGGGGGGTATCTACGGTCAGGGGGCAGGCAGGGGTAGCTAGGGGCTGTGTGCAGGCAAGGGGGCAGCTAGGGGCTGTGTGCAGGCAAGGGGGCAGCTAGGGGCTGTGTGCACGCAGGGGGCAGCTAGGGGCTGTGTGCACGCAGGGGGCAGCTAGGGGCTGTGTGCAGGCAAGGGGGTAGCTAGGGCTGGATGCCAGGAGGGGTTGTGTCCGAGGGGGTGCTGCTGCTGTGAGACCCAGCTATGTGCTGAGCTACCCCCCCGCCTGTGCACTATCCCTAGCTACCCCTTCTAGGTGGCACAGTGAGAGTGGCTCTGCTCCTTGTGGCTGTGCGCATGCTGGGCCAGGCCAGGCCCGTCCTGCACGGTCACTGTGGCTATCAGCACCCAGTGGTTTGCCGCCACCAAGGACTACACCTACCTGAGCTTGGAGACTGAAGAAACTGACCTGGATGCGCAGAGCACTGAGCATTGCCGCTTGCCCTCCCCGAACATTCCTCTGTCGCCCCCACCCTACCCCCCGCCACCTGTGGGTTACAAGGCTGAGGGCAGGTGAGCGGCGACGCCAGGTGCTCTGTGCGTCCAAGTCTGTTTCCACACATGGGCTGTGCTGTGAGGCATCAGGAGCTGTTCTTCCACTCTCCCCTTACTCAGCCCACGTGGAGAAACTGACCTGGATGCACAAAGCACCTGGTGTTGCTGCTCGCCCCCTCCCCCACCCCACACTGACGCTCTGCCCATGATGGCGGAGCACCTGGGACTGTGTGCTGCAGCTCACAGTTTGGGAGCCGCTGGGCTGTATGATCACAGTGGGCCCATCTGACTTTATAATCTACAAATCTACCCAAAATCTATTTTTGCAGAAGAGGTTGGGTGGCAATTAATTGTGGCAAAATGGTAGAAGGAAAATCAGAATTCAGATTTGTCTTTTAATTTTGAAGAGACCAACCAGCTCAGCATCTCATGCATGAACATAAGAACGGCCACACTGGGTCAGACCAAAGGTCCATCCAGCCCAGTGTCCTGTCTCCCAACAGCGGCCAATGCCAGGTGCCCCAGAGGGAATGAACAGAACAGGGAATCACCAAGTGATCCATCCCCTGTCGCCCATTCACAGCTTCTGGCAAACAGCAGCTAGGGACACCATCCCTGCCCATCCTGGCTAATAGCCATCGATGGACCTATCCCCCTATAATTAATTAATTCTTTTTTGACCCCTGGTACAGTGCCACAACTGGAAAGCATGTTGGTGTCTAACAGCAGGTGCAAAAGATTGGCAGACCTAACTGATCCGTAGGCTGGGACTCAGTTCTCATATTCTCAGTGCAGAGTTGGAAGCTATCCCTTTTGGGCATGTGCCTTTTCACACTTACAGAATGAGATACACGCTCAAGAGGCGGATCACATAGCGTTGTCTTTAAAGAGTGTGAGGCGCTCAGATATTGGGCATATAAGTACCCAAGATATCGATTACAAGCCCTTTGGGTTGTTTGCACTGTATTTTTTTAGTGAGTTCTTCTGCCAGGAAAAAATATTTTGGAGCAGGGGAGCGTGTTGAGGAAAAAATCACAACAATCCTTGGTGCTGAGCAGACAGACTGCTGTGTTTTGTTTTACCAGCTGGAGCTCTTTCAGGGTGTGGAGCTTCATTCCTCAACCTCAGATCATCCTTGCCTCATGCATCATGTACTCTAGGAAATGCATCCGATGCAGTGAGCTGTAGCTCACAAAAGCTTATGCTCAAATAAATTTGTTAGTCTCTATAAGGTGCCACAAGTCCTCCTATTCTTTCTAGGAATTGTGTAGAGATTAGCTAACAAAATACACCACTGCAGAGCACAGCAAAGTCATTGGGAGGAAAAATCTCTGGAGAAATCAAGCTGTGACGTGTTGGTTATACAAAGAAATCACCAAGGGGAAAACCTAGGGGCCGAACTAAAGCTAATTGCTCCATCAGGGATATGAAGTAGGCACCGCACAAAGAAAGCTTTCAGCATTTCCATAGACTCAAGCCCAGACTTGCCCTGGCTTAAGTGGAAAGAGTGAGAAGCCCGGCTGAACTAAGCGTCCAGAGAAAGTTTCTCCATCTAATTTGTTCAGCGTTTCAGTGTACCTGACGTTCTGGATAAGCCACTTGGAACATAGAGGAAGCTACCTTACCCCTTCTTTGTGTAATGGGGAGAGCAGACAATCCACAACGACTCTGAATGGGTCACTCAGTCATCATGTTTTGCAATGGAGTTTGTTCTTTTCAATCCATTTATTGAAACGTCAGTGTCCACAAAGTTAGCACAATATCAGCGCTTGGAAAACTCACGTAATTAAACAGCCAGGACAGCGTGGCAAAGCAGCTTAGCATGGCAAGCCCAGCACACCAGGGTACAGTCTGTGCTGCGTGGCAAAGCATACGCAGCCAGTACTAGACAGGGAATCAGGCACGGTGTAAAAAAGTCAGCATGGCCCGTATGGCACAGTGTGAACTGTACACTCAGAGCAGCGAGGTGCAGGCAGAGCAGCATGGCACAGCTTTTGATACACAATTCCTATTTGCATAATATTCCAATCTTGAACCTGACAAAGCAGCAGCTATATTTGCCCCCATTCTCCCATCTAATGATGGAAATTCCACAGGAGAAATGGAAGGAAGAGACATCGAGGCTTTTCCCTACGACACAGCAAAATTTTGGAAGGCTAAGAGACAAACTCTGAAATGTCAGAGGCTGTGCTCAGCACCAGGGGTTCTTCTGTTTTTCCATATTTTATGAACCACCTGATGGTTCTGGATTCCTGCAATTTCTTCCCATGCCATGTCAGTCAAGCTCACAATGTCCTCTCCTCAGCCTAGCAGAGGGAGTCCGGTTCTTATAAGGCATTGCAATGGCTCCTTTGCCCTGGGAGAACCCAGCAGAGCAGGAGGAATCAGGCCTGGAAAAGGGGTGGAATGTGGCAGACAAGAAACTACTCAAGATCCTCCCAAACCTGCACTCCCCCCAACCCGACTCACTCCCTGCTGTGACCATTTCCAGCTGAGGAAGCGAAGTGATGGCCCACAGTGAAGGTGCTTCTTGCTCCCAGAGGTAAATTTACCGATTGTGAGCTCTTGCAGCAGCTTTGCATCTTCAAAAACCCGCCAGCCAGAAGCTTCCTGCATGATCCTCCACTCCTTAAACCACCTCACTGCTCGCCCTGGCTCCTTCAGAAGTGGGGACTAAAGAGCACGTTCTTGGCGGGTTCCTGGTAACAATGACGCATGTCTAATGCCTCATGTTTGCTGGTTCTTTCTCTTCTTGCCATTGTCTTTCTGAATCACAGGCCAGATGGACAGTAGAGATACAGCCAGGAACAAATGGCGAGGTCACCTCTGCAGCAGAAAGTCTGATCAAGAGCCCCTTCTGGCCTGGGACAGTTCCCATCCTCCTTTGGGGGGCACCTGTCTGCCCAGAACTCATCGGGGTGACTCACAAGGGAGGAGACCGGTGCTTATGGAAAGCATTTTCTAGGAAGTTGGCCAGCATTTCACAGTCATCCTAGGAGAAAGGAATCAGCAGGTTAATTAGGCTTGGTGTAGCTGAGAGCACTCCCCACGTCTAACCCTCACCATCACCTCTCATGTCTCTGTGTTAGCAAGGAGAAGAGCAGGGCTGTGGAGATCCAGAGAGGCAAAGGTCAGATAGGCAGAGCAGCTGATGCTGTAGAGGGGTCATCAGATTGCCAGGAGCCACATAGTAACATTCTCCTACCCAAGCGAAGGAAGGGTTGGTTAATTTCCCTGCCGCGGAGGGTCACACACACCTCGACACCCACAAAATCTCCAGCTTGTGAAAGACATTTCTCTCTGCTTCTTAACAGAAAATTGTTTGACTTTGGAATCAACAGATTGTACCAGGAGCCATGTATTTTCCAGAAATGCTCTATCGGCGGGGACTCTTGTTCTCTCCCAAGTCTTCCCTGTTCATTTTGGCAGATGACCTCTGTGCTATATGGTCCATATGCTTAAGAGGCCGTCCAGGAACGAAGTATAAATGCATCATCTTGTAAGTGCCCGGCAGATAAAGCTGTTTGCCAAAGGAGCTGACTAACTGCTCGGGTAGGGTCAGGATTCAGCTTGAGGAATTCTCCCAGACTTCACTTACGGTTTCCAAATTCCCAACTCATGGCCAAAACGCGACACCATTTTTTGGCAAAAATAAGTGTGTCCGCTTCCTCCTAGCCAGGCTTCCTCCAGGATGCTCTGCTACTCGAAGCATCTGCATTCCCCTGGCTCTGGACTGCTGAACTAGCTGGGCCCTTCCTAGCTCTGGGGCCACTGAAGAGAAATGTGCTGTGCATAAGTTTGGTGGTGCGGGAACTAATTCCATCTTCTGGCCAGGTAGAAAGCTGCAGTGTAGGTCAGTGACTGCTTTTTGGGGCAGCAGCAGGCTTGGATGCTTCTCTGGGGGAGGCAGGAGGTGGCAGAGAGTCTCATCTGGGCTCTTTGATCTAGGCAACTTTTCTGGTTTCATACTTCAGAATCATTTTTAAATTTGGTCCCACTCAGTGTGTGACTTGTGCCATGACAGTATGGCTATTCCTGTCATTGCAGCAGCCTGGGGCCAGGCCTGAGCGAAGCAGATAG
Organism: Caretta caretta; assembly: GCF_965140235.1. Classification (NCBI taxonomy): domain Eukaryota; kingdom Metazoa; phylum Chordata; order Testudines; family Cheloniidae; genus Caretta; species Caretta caretta. The sequence continues at coordinate 740,337 of NC_134207.1, forward strand.
GCAAAGAATGGCACCATGGTAAAAAGCAGTGGGTTCATCATGCAGCCATAAACTGGCCCTGTCTGACCCTGGCCACAGTCATCAGAAAAAGCTTCGTTAAATGGGACAGTAAGTGAGTGGACTCCCCAGGCCTAGGTGCGCCCCCTCGGCAGCCCTCATGCCCCTGAGGCTTAGGGTGTTGTGGAGAATTAGAGAGCCCTGTGTTAATATATTGGCAGCAGATCCCTGCCCGAGGGAGTCATGCAGATTCTAAAGGAGAGGGGAGGAGGCTCACCTCATGGATGAATCCGTAGTGCACCAGCTCTGAGGCCAAGCCCTTGGAACTGTCAGCTGCAGAAACAGGGTTAACTGTGAGAAAAGGAAATTCGTGCAGCTCGCATTCCCTCCAGAGAGCGCTGCTCCTGGCACACAGCCCAGCTGGAAGCTTTTGCTGACGCATTTGGCTTTGGTAACATAGATGGAGTGAGCCTAGGGCTGGCTGAGCACTAGCCCATGTGATTTTGGGGCAGACAGAACATGTAGGTGAGCACTGAGTGGGCCTCATGCCAAGTGCCGGGTGAAATGAGCTTTGCAAGGTTCCACTCCCAAACCAGGCAAAGTGTAGTCATCTCAGCAGAACGCCCTTCTGACATTCTTGGCTCATTTCGCCTCAGAAACCAAAAAGGGCCTTTTATGATACCAAGCCCTGTGCAGGGAGATCCCTGGCCCTGGGCTTTTTGGCTGTCTGTGAGGCTGGGTAAAGACCTCTGACTGCAGGGTGCTAGATAAAGATGGCTGCACTTTCCTCCAGAGGGCTCCTGTCTTCCCCATGAGTTAGGCTGGGACTGGGCGTGCTCTGAAGAGAACCACCTCTGGGCTCTGCAGCAGAGCCAGGATGAATGGCCAGGAACTTCCACACCCTGCAAGGGCAGCTCACTCAGCCATGGACTTTCCTTTACTAAAGCTGCAGAAAAAGGCTGCTGTCTCGGGAGAAATGACCTACTGCTTCCCCTTCTCTTGACAGGTGTCACAGTATTGGGGTGCAGGGGCGAAATTCTAATCAGGATAACGTGAACCTTCCTAATGGCCATTCCACTATGCTCCCAGAGGCTGTGAGCTCCGGACACCCACTGCTCTGGGGGCTCAGGTGGGCAGGACCCTACACCTGGCTGGCAGGGTTCAATCTGCCTCTTCCAGTACAGAGAGGAAAGGAAACCAGGTTGTAAACAGACTGTGAGCTCTTTGGAGTAAGGACCACGTCCTCCTGTAAGTCTGAGCATGGCCTTGTGCCATGGGGGCCCAACCCTGCTCAGGGCCCTCAAGCACGACTACTAGATCAATCATAGGTAATGGTAATTATAAATAAACCTACTTGGCAGCAGGTCATAGCTTAACTGTCGGTGCAGCTTGTCCTCCAGGGTTAGCAAGAGCGTGAGCTGCAGCAGGAAGAGAGAGCGTATTAGAAAAGAGCATCAGCTCCTCCTTAGGAAACAAAGGTGCAGCTCGCTCAGCCAGCACCAGAGGCTGCTCGGAGGAGCGGGCAGCCAGTCAGACGTGCCCTTTGAAGGCCCTTCTGGAATGAATGTGCCTTTCCTCTATCACGGCTAAAATGGTACATTACACTGGGAGAAGGGTAGGGTCGGAGGCACCCCACCCAGTGCAACAATCCCAAGTCTTTCCCTCTCCAGCCTCGCTCCAGGCTGCAGCGAGTGCTCTGGGAGTTCCCTGCAGAGGATAAAGGGCTCAGGATCCCTCCAAGGATCCCCCAGGAGAATGTTAGTCGAATTTATATGCTGGGGTTCATTTATAGAGCTACAAAGCCAAAAGCAAACATCTCTGTTTGTGAAACATTGATCTGTGTGGCTGTCTCCCTCCCCTCACACCCCATGGCCCAGCTGTCTTCCTAAAAATAGGGAGCTCTTTGGGGCACCCTGCTGGAACTCACTAGCTGGGACTGTTTCTGCACCACCCCACACCGTGGACCCCTGCCTGCTGCTGTAACAAACGTCCTACCGACCTTTGTTCTAGGGACAAGGGGAAGGACAGACCAAGAGGGTCAAGCTCTGGTACTGGCCCAGTGCTGGGCTCATGGCTTACATGCCACTGGGCCTTCTCTTCATTCATCTCCATGCTGCACTGCATCTGCACTACCTAGGAGAGACCAAGACAAACATCAGCCTGGGAGCAGCACTGGGGCACATGCAGTCTCCCCTCCTTCAGCTCGGCCGTATCCCTGGCCAGGCAGCTTGACTCCCCCCCTCTGACTTACATCCCACAACCCCAGCTGCCTATCTGCCACCTAAAACCTTTTCCCTTCCCTCCCCCATTTCTGTCCCATAGGAACTGCCAGACTGGGCCAGCCCAGGGTCCATCTGAGCTGGGCCCTGCACAAACACACCCAGTCATGGTTGTGGGCCTGGCCAAGGAGCCCACAGTCCCAGTGGTCGCCAGAGGTTGAGGGGAGAGGCAGACAACGATACAATATCTGTCAACACAGAGACACCGGCACATTTGTCCCCTCCTGACTGTTATAAAGCAGCTATGGGTGCTGACTCCGTGGGTGCTGCATCCCTGGAGCACCCACGGGAGAAAATTAGTGGGTGCTTAGCACCCACCGGCAGCCACGTTCCGACCCCCCCAGCGCCTCCTGCCCACCGGCGGCCCCACGCTGACCAGCTCCTCCTCCTCCCGCCCAGCGCCTTCTGCCTGCCACAGATCAGCTGTTCCGTGGCATGCAGGAGGGGGAGGAGCGGGAATGGGGCGCACTTGGGGGAGGGCGTGGAACCGGGCGGGAAGAGGCAGGGTGGGGGCAGAGTGGGGATGGGAAGAGGTGGGGGTGGGGACTTGGGGGAAGGGGTGGAGTGGGGGCAGGGCCAGGGGTGGGGAGAGGAGGGTTGGAGGTGGGGGCTGGGTAAGGCCTGGGGCAGAGCAGGGTTTGGGGAAGGGGTGGAACGGGGGCAGGGCTGGGGGCAGGAAGAGGCAAGGCAGAGGTGGAGGCTTGGGGGAAGGGGTCGGGTGGGGCAGGACCTGGGGTGGAGCAGGGGGTTGAGCACCCCTGGGGCGCAGAGGAAACCAGCGCTTAGTGAAAGCAGCAATTATTTAGGCCCTAAAACTCCGATTGACTCACCACCCACAAATTGTTCCAAGCTCTTAATCGTTCCCCCCACCGCCCCCGCCTCTCCTGCCTCCTTTCTCAATCGCTGTGGACAACACTTCCATCCTCCCCGTCACTCATGTCTGTAAGATGGGTGTCACCTTCCACTCAGCCCTCCCTCAGATCCTCACATCCAGGCCGGGTTCTAATCCTGCCACTTCTTTCTGCAAAACACCATTATGTTCTGGCCTTTCCAGCTGCCCGATGCCCCATTCTCAGACAGGAAACAACGTTCAGCACCAGCTTATACTTGGGGCGGACTCCCACTCCTGACTGGGGTGTGACATGATGGCTGATCTCTTTGACCCACTTTGCTGTGGCCGCTCGTGCACTCCGGGACAAAAGCGCTACTGGCCCTTTGGCATGCATGGATGGTCCATGCTGCCAAGGAGCTGAAAACTATGTTCTTACACAATGGAAGCATCTGTGGGAAAGAGTCTGACGCCCTAGGGGCTTGTCTACACATGCAACACAGCAGTGATGCAGCTGCGCTGCTGTAGGGCTTCAGTGTAGACACGAGCTATGCCAAGGGAACTCTACCTCCCAGAGAGGCAGTAGCTAGGCTGACGGCAGAATTCTCCCGGTCACCTAGCGCTGTCCACACCAGGAGGTAGGTCGGTTTAATTGCATCACTCAGGGGTAGATTTTTTCACATCCCTCAGCAACGGTTATACTTTCCTAGTGTAGGCCGGGCCTAAATAAATTCAGGAATCCATGAGTGAACCTGCCTCCTTGTCCATAGACACTAGAGCAGGCTCAGTAGACTACTCTCTGGGTCGTTCACAGGTGCCGCAGCCGTAAGAAGGGCCATACTGGGTCAGACCAAAGGTCCAGACCAGACCGTGCATCGGCTTGGCCTGGTTTCCTCCCCATGCCGTGTCCCTGGGGCAACATCACAGACAATAACCTGTGGTAGAAGAGTGCCCAACCTGACAACTGGAGTCTGGTGTACAATGTCTGGCCTCCCTCAGGACAGAGGCTATCCCCTGGTGGCTGAACTCCACATAGAAGAGGAGGCGGAGGCCTCTAATCTCTGCCCACACAGCTAAATCTCTCATCCAGGCCCTCATCATCTCACTTACCTGCCACCTCCTCTTCTCTGGCCTTGACAGATGCCGTCTAGACTCACTTGTAGCCCTTAAAAACACGGCTACTTAGATTGTCAGCTCTTTGAGGCCAGGCCCTCTCTCTGGTCTGTGTTTGTCCCATGCCTAGCGCTGTTCTCAGGGGCTCGTAGGCAGGACGGCTTTACAAATAATAAGCACAGAAGTCCTCTTCCCGGCTTCTCGTTTTGATTCCCCGCTTTGTGTCCCTCTGCTAGTGCCTCTTCCACTTCAAAGACATGCACTATATGTGCCTTCACTGCAGAGCAGCGGTGGGCAAACTACGGCCTGGGGGCCACATCCGGCTCTTCAGACATTCTAATCAGGCCCTCAAGCTCCTGCCAGGGAGCAGGGTTCGGGGCTTGTCCTGCTCCAGCGCTTCAGCCAGGGAGCGAGGTTGGGGGCTTTCCCCGCCCCACGCGTGCCATGCCTCTGCACGGCTCCCAGAAGCAACAGCATGTCCCCCCTCCAGCTCCTACGTGTAGGGGCAGGCAGGGGGCTCCAAACACTGCCCACAGCCCTGCCCCAAGCACCACCCCCGCAGCTCTGCAGTGAAGGCACATATAGTGCATGTGGCCGGGAACCATGGCCAATGGGAGCTGCAGGGGTGGCACCTGCGGACGGAGCCCGTGCACAGAGCTGCCTGGCTGCGCCTCCGCATAGGAGCTGGAGAGCAGATGTGCCGCTGCTTCTGGGAGCTGCTTGAGGTAAGCGCCGCCCAGAGCCTGCACCCCCTGACCCCTCCCATGCCCCAACCCCCTGCCCGTGCCCCAGCCCTGATCCCCCTCCTGCCCTCCAAACCCCTTGGTCCCAGCCCGGAGCACCCTCCTGCACCCCCAACCCCTCATCTCCAGCCCCATCACAGAGCCCGCACCCCCAGCCAGAGCCCTCACCCCCACCCCTGCACCCCAACCTCTCATCCCCAGCCCCATCCCAGAGCCCTCACCCCCACCCCTGCACCCCAACCCCCTGCCCCAGCCCGAAGCCCCCTCCCACATCCTGAACTCTTCATTTCTGGCTCCACCCCAGAGCCTGCCCTCCCAGCCAGAGCCCTCACCCCCTCCCACACCCCAACCCCCAATTTCATGAGGGGGCCCGCGATATAATTTCCATAGCCAGATGTGGCCCACCCCTGCTGTAGAGTCTTTGATGGCCTATCCCCACTTGCCCCATCTTTTTCATGTGCCATAGACATGTCGACTCCTTCATTCATTCAGGAAATGATGCCAGTCTTGATTGCCCATTTTAGCAATTTCCCCACAAGCCATCTCTCATTACACCCACTGTGCATGGGAGAAGCTCCCCGAAACACCTCTGCAAAGCCACCTCATTGTCCTCTTTCAAATCCCTCCTTAGCACTCCCCCTGCTGCCAGGCCCACAAAAACCTTAGCACTGCTTAGGCAGCTGGTGTGTTGTGACCTCTGCTTTTCATCCTGACCCGTATAGTCTCACTGTTTCCTTGTGCCTGCTCTGCCTGTTATATCCACCTACTGTCTACAGTCTTACACTTGGCCTGTAAGTGTTCTGGGGCAGGGGCTGTCTCTGTTACACATTTCTACAGCACCCAGTACAGCAGGGTCCTGGATCCAGAGCTACCGTAATACAAAGAATAGAGAGGAGTAAGAAAGAGAGTGTCTGTAACCATGCATCCACTCATGCTTGCCCCACTCCCCTTCTCCCTTCAGCTGTTTGCTCTGCCCAGTTGGCAAGACTGTACCTTCCACTGGAGCATAAGCCATGTGGGGCAGGGATTTTTCTCCCTTTCTGTGCAGCACCCTGCACAACAGGGGCCTGATCTCAGCTGGGGTCTCACTGTAAAGTCAGTATCAAACAATAATCAATCCCTACCTCCCATCATGCCCTGGGCTTTAGTGCTGTCTGTGGACCTCCTGGGAAATGTACCGGAGACCAGCCCCAGCCCCAGCCCGGCTGCTCTGATGGGTCAAGGCTGAGAACAAAGTGCATTAGCTCGATCCCAAGTGGGGAGCCCACAGCACTCACTGTGGGCACTGGAAACGTCTCTCCCGTGCCGGCCGGAGACCTTGCAGCTGGGCTGGGGGGCCGCGCCAGACCAGTGGGAGGGGAGTCCACAGGGCAAGAGCGTACCAGAAAAGGGCACAGTCTGCCTAGTTCCAGCAGGGGGTGCTGTCCCCAGGGTGGCATTTGAAATGGTCCCACTTTTGCCCTTACCTTCCTCGTCTCCACATCGAAGGGCTCCGGGGTGGGGGTCTTGGCTTTCTGGGGGTCCTCCTGAGGCTGGGAGAGCGCACGCGGGAGCAGCAGGGGCCTGGTGGCCGCGAAGTTCATCAGGGGATAGATCCCGTTCCTGCCACAGAGAGACAGGTCAGGCGGAACAAGCCATGCCAAGGCCCAGCTAGCAAGGGGCGAGGGAGGGGTCATGGCCCCGGGGGAGCTGTGCTCTGCAGGGGGAGGAGAAGCCGGGCCCTGTTGATGTGGGGGAGGCAGCAGGGCACAAGCCCTTCCCCCTCACTCCAGACATGGCTGTCCTACGGCAGCCCAGGGCTTTAGCCTTGGGGGCCCCCGCAGTCCAGGGGCCGTGGACAGAACAGCAGCCAGCTCGGGTCGACCATGGGGAGGGGGACAAATCAGGAACTGACCCAGAAACCACTCAGCAGAAAGGAAACATTTCTGCAAAAGCTTCCCTGCAGTGTTCGAGAGGCTGGCAGCTCCATGCAGCCCAGGGACGAGACATTGTCTGGCATCCAGGGGTCAGGACTGAACGAAACCAGCCACCCCACTGGTGCTTGCACTAGGGAGCCTGAGCTGAGGCCCTGTCTGTCCAAGCCTCGCTGGCAGCATGTTATCCACACAAGGAGCGTCTGAACAGGCCTGGGTGGTGTCCCACGGATCCCTCAGCCAACCCCAGCTCACCTGACGTCCTCCAGGAACTTATCTAGCTCCAGGAAGGAGACTTCTGAGTATCTGGAAGAGAAACAGGAGTGGAGAGGTTACTGGGGACAGTGGGGCAAGGAGGGGCGGAAAGAGGGGCTGGGGGAGAGGTGGGGCAGTGACACTAGGAGCACCAAGCCATGGTTGCTGGGCTTGGAAGTTGCAGGGTTTCCTGCCCATCCACACTCCCCGCTGCTGCTGCTGCCCCAAGATCCCCCTCCCCAGGGGTCTCACCTCCACTGCACTGCAGGCAGCCCCTCTCGCCGGATCTCCGCCATCACCATGTTCAGGTCCAGCTCCTTCGTCTTCTCCTCCACCACGTTCTCCGGCATCAGGTCTACAGCAAAGGCAAGAGAAGAACCTGTCAGCTGGGAGCACGGCACAAACTCTCCCCGCAGGTAGGGGCCAGAGACTGCCCCTTCCCCAAGGAGGGGCCCAGAGAGCCTCTCCCATGCCCTCGGCTGCGCTGGGGCAGGGATTTGGGTGGCTGCATCTGGTACCGCTCTGCTCAAGGCTCAGCCTAGTGCCAGGGTGCTGCGGCTGAGCGTCCCCGTTCCTCATCCCCGCTCACTCACATTGGCCGTTGATGAAGCAGTGCGCTGCCAGCAGTTTGAGGGAGTGGACCTCAAAGAGCACCTGGTGGAAGAGCAGGTTATGGGCTGTTGGCCGCTTGTCCGGGTTGAGGAGCAGGCACCCCAGAATGAAGTCCTGAGGGGCAAAACGGGGGGGGGCATGAGTCCGCGGCAATGCAGAGACCTCCCCCCGCTGCAGCCCCACCACAGCGGCCCAGGAGAGGCAACGCGTGCCCGTCCTCTGAGGGCTCCAGGAGCCTCGTGCCAGTTGGCAGCGACACCAGAGGGCTGTAGAGTGCGCAGACTTCGGTGCAATGATCGTGGAATTCGTGGTACCACCTTAAGGTGACGATGTTCCTGGGGGCCCTATTGCAACAGGAGTCTGGGCTACCAGGAGCGCTGGCTCCTGGTGCTGCTGCGCAATGTGCAGGTGGAGGATGCAGGGGAAATTCAGCAAGCAGACTGTGAAGAGTGGGCGGGGGGTGTCTAACAGCCCGTCAGAATCAGCACCTGAGAGCCCTTCCTCTGCGCTCACAGGCTGGGAGACATAGAATCATAGAATCATAGAATATCAGGGTTGGAAGGGACCCCTGAAGGTCATCTAGTCCAACCTCCTGCTCGAAGCAGGACCAATTCCCAGTTAAATCATCCCACCCAGGGCTTTGTCAAGCCTGACCTTAAAAACCTCTAAGGAAGGAGATTCTACCACCTCCCTAGGTAACGCATTCCAGTGTTTCACCACCCTCTTAGTGAAAAAGTTTTTCCTAATATCCAATCTAAACCTCCCCCACTGCAACTTGAGACCATTACTCCTCGTTCTGTCATCTGCTACCATTGAGAACAGTCTAGAGCCATCCTCTTTGGAACCCCCTTTCAGGTAGTTGAAAGCAGCTATCAAATCCCCCCTCATTCTTCTCTTCTGCAGGCTAAACAATCCCAGCTCCCTCAGCCTCTCTTCATAACTCATGTGTTCTAGACCCCTAATCATTTTTGTTGCCCTTCGCTGGACTCTCTCCAATTTATCCACATCCTTCTTGTAGTGAGGGGCCCAAAACTGGACACAGTACTCCAGATGAGACCTCACCAATGTCGAATAGAGGGGAACGATCACGTTCCTCGATCTGCTCGCTATGCCCCTACTTATACATCCCAAAATGCCATTGGCCTTCTTGGCAACAAGGGCACACTGTTGACTCATATCCAGTTTCTCGTCCACTGTCACCCCTAGGTCCTTTTCCGCAGAACTGCTGCCTAGCCATTCGGTCCCTAGTCTGTAGCTGTGCATTGGGTTCCTCCGTCCTAAGTGCAGGACCCTGCACTTATCCTTATTGAACCTCATCAGATTTCTTTTGGCCCAATCCTCCAATTTGTCTAGGTCCTTCTGTATCCTATCCCTCCCCTCCAGCGTATCTACCACTCCTCCCAGTTTAGTATCATCAGCAAATTTGCTGAGAGTGCAATCCACACCATCCTCCAGATCATTTATGAAGATATTGAACATCCTGGGGTTGGGGCGAGAGGAGGATTCAAGACACAGCTGGACGGGGGAGCTGGAAACGCTTAATGGCGGCCTGCAGAGGGGAAAGGCTGGACGCGCGCCCTTTCCTGCTCCTCGGTGGAAAAGAAAGGCTGCGGAGGCGCTCTGCTCGGCGTCACTCTATGACCTCCCTGCTCTGCTCCTCTCCAGCTCCCCTCTCCCCAGAAACTTCTCTGCTGCTTTATCACCATAGGGAAGTCGGGAATGGCAGGTCCTACCTCCCGTTTCTGCTGGAGACCTGCGGGGAAGAGCAGGAGCAGGAGCTCTCAGCCCTAGGTGGAGGAGCATCTGAATCGCTCACAAAGAGCTTTGTACTGAACAGGTGTCAATAAAAGCCGATCAAAAACACCACCTTGAACTGAGCTCCACGGGGTGGCTGGGCGCTGCGTGAAGCAATGCTTCCGTTGGTTTGTTTTAAACCTGCTGCCTGCTCATGTCGCTGGGTGACCCCTGGCTCTTGTGTTCTGTGAAGGGGTAAATCACACTGCCCTGGTCACTTTCTCGCCAGCAGTCATGATTGATAGACCCTCTGTCACATCCCCTGTTAATTGTCTCCTTTTTAAAATTGAAGTCCCAGTCTTTCAACTCTCTCCTTCTGCAGAAGCTGTTTCATACCCCTGTCATTGTCTGCACTTTTTCCCATTCTAATATATCTTTCTTGAGATGGGGCAACCAGAATGCACGCCGTATTCAAGGTGTGGGTGTACCATGAATTTATATAGTGGCATTATCATAGAACCATAGAAGATCAGGGTTGGAAGGAACCTCAGGAGGTCATCTCGTCCAACCCCCTGCTCAAAGCAGGACCAAGCCCCAGTTTTTGCCCCAGATCTCTAAATGGCCCCCTCAAGGATTGAACTCACAACCCTGGGTTTAGCAGGCCAATGCTCAAACCACTGAGCTATCCCTCCCCCAATTATGATATTTTCTGTCTTATTATCTATCCCTTTCCTAATGGTTCCTAATATTCTTTTCACTTTTTTGACTGCCGCTGCACTAGGGTGACCAGATGTCCCGATTTTATAGGGACAGTCCTGATAGTCTGGGCTTTTTCTTATATAGACGCCTATTACCCCCCAGCCCAGTCCGGATTTTTCACATATGCTATCTGGTCACCCTATGCTGCACATTGCATGGATGTTTTCAGAGAACTATCCACAATGACTGCAAGATCTCTTTCTTGAGGGGTAACAGCTAATTTCGACCTCATCATTTTATACATATAGTTGGGATGATGTTTTCCAATGTGCGTTACTTTGCACCTATCAACACTGAATTTCATCTGCCATTTTGTTGCCCAGTTCCTGAGTATCCCTTTTGTGAGATCCCTTTGTAATTCTTCACATTCAGCTTTGGACTTAACTATCTTGAGTCGTTCTGTATCATCTGCAAACTTTATCACCTCACTGTTCACCCCCTTTTTTCAGATCATTTATGAATATGTTGAACAGCACTGGTCCCAGTACAGATCCTTGGGGAACCCTGGTATTTACCTCTCTCCATTTTGAAAACTAACCATTCATTCCTACCCTGTTTCCTATCTTTCAACCCATTACTGATCCATGAGAGGACCTTCCCTCTTATCCCTTGCTTTGCTTAGGAGCCTTTGGTGAGGGACCTTGTCAGAGGCTTTCTGAAAGTCCAAATACACTATATCCACTTGTCCACATGTGTGTTGAAACCCCCAAAGAATTCTAATAAATTGGTGAGGCAGGATTTCCCTTTACAAAAGCCGGGAAAAGCTGGCTCTTTCCCAACATACTGTGTTTATTACACCTCAAATAATTCTGTTCTTTACTATAGTTTCAAGCAGTTACCTGGTACTGAAGTCAGGCTTACTGGCCTCTAATTCCCAGGAGCCTTTTTTTAAAAATTGGCTTCACAGTAGCTGCCCTCCAGTCACCTGGTCCAGAGGCTGATTTAAGTGATCGGTTACACCCCACCGTTAGTAAGTTCTGCAGTTTCATATCAGAGTTCCTGCAGAACTCTTGGATGAATCCCATCTGGTTCTGATGATAAATTAAACAGTAATAAGTCAATTTGCTCCCAAACCTCTTCTATTGAGACCTCAATCTGGGACAGTTCCTCAGACTGGCCACCTAAAAAGAATGGCTCAGGTGTGGGGATTTCCCCCATATCCTCTGCAGTGAAGACCAATGAAAAAAATTCACTTAGCTTCTCCACAATGACCTTATCTTTTCTGAGTGCATCTTTAGCTCCTCAATTGCCCAGTGGCTCCACTGACTGCTAGGCATGCTTCCTGCTTCTGATGTATTTTAAAAAAATTGCTGTTAATTTTTGTGTCCTTAGCTAGTTGCTCTTCACATTCTTTCTTGGCCTGCTTTATATACTTTTATACTTGCCTTGACAGAGTTTCTGCTCCTTTCTATCTTCCTCACTAGGATTTGACTTACAATTTTTGAAGGATGCCCTTTTACCTCTAACTGCCTCTTTTACTCTGCTGTTTAGCCATGGTGGCATTTTTTGGTCCTCTTACTGTTTTTATTTGGGGTACACATTTAGTTTGAGCTTCTATTATGTGTTTTAAATAATCTCCATGCAGTTTGCAGGCATTTCACCCTTGTGACTCTTCCTTTTAATCTCCATGTAACTAGCCTCCTCACTTTTGTATGGTTCTCCTTTTTGAAGTTAATGCTACCGTAGTGGGTTTCTTTGGCATTTCCCCCACCCTCCAAGGATGTTCAGTTTAATTATGTTATGGTTGCTATTACCAAGCACTTCAGCTATATTCACCTCTTGGACCACATCTTTGATCTATTTAGGATTAAATCAAGAATTGCCTCTCCCCTTGTGGGTTCCAGGACAAGCTGCTTCAAGAAGTAGTAATTTATGCTGTCTAGAAAATTTATTTTTGCATCCCATCCTGAGGTGACATGTACCCAATCAATTTGAGGATGATTTATTAATTAATTATTATTATTATTATTGCATTTTCTCCCTTTGTAGCCTTTCTGATCTCCCTGAGCATTTCACAATCACCCTCACCATTCTGGCCACGTAGTCGGTAGTATATTCCTTCTGCTATACTCTTATTATTCAAACATGGAATTTCTATCCATTGAGATTCTATGGTATAGTTTGATTCACTAAAGATTTTTACTAATTTGACTCCATGCTTTCTCCACGCCCCCACCAGCACAACCTACTCTGTCATTCCTGTATATTTTGTACCCTGGTATTACCGTGCTCAACTGGAATATTGTGTCCAGTTCTGGGCACCATATTTCAGGAAAGATGTGGCCAAATTGGAAAAAATCCAGAGAAGAAACAAAAATGACCACAGGTCTAGAAAACATGACCTATGACGGAACACTGAAAAAATTGGGTTTGTTTAGTCTGGAGAAAAGAAGACTGAGAGGGGACATGAGAACAGTTTTCAAGTACATAAAAGGTTGATATACGGAGGAGGGAGGAGGTTGATATACGGAGGAGGGAGGAGGTTCTCCTTAACCTCTGAGAATAGGACAAGAAACAATGGGCTTAAATGCAGCAAGGTTGGACATTATGAAAAACTTTCTAACTGTCAGGGAAGTTAAGCACTGGAATAAATTGCCCAGGGAGCTTAGGGAATCTCCATCATGGGAGGTTTTTAAAAGCAGGTTAGACAGACGCCTGTCAGGGATGGTCTAGATAATACTTAATCCTGCCATGACTGTGGGGGACTGGACTAGATGACCTCTCGAGGTCCCTTCCAGTCCTGCGATTCTATGTCCAATGAAGTGGGTTTTAGCCCATGAAAGCTTATGCTCAAATACATTTGTTAGTCTCTGAGGTGCCACAAGTCCTCCTGTTCTTTTTGCGGATACGGACTAACACAGCTGCTACTCTGAAATATGTCCCATTGATTATCCTCATTCCACCAAGTTTCTGTGATGGCTTTTGTATCAATATTCTCATTTAATACCAGGCACTTTAGTTCACCCATCTTAGTATTTAGACTTCTACCATTTATATATTTTGTCAATATTCATGTGTTACATTTAAATGTGATACTTGTATGTTTGACTGTTCCTCACTAGCTCCTGCCTGGACTTTACCAACTTCTTTCCTATACTCTTTTCTAGGATACAGAGTTTCCCCTTTGATAAACTCATCCCTAAGAGATGTCTCTGCTTGAACTGCATGCTCCTCTGCACCTATCAGCTTTCCTCCTGTCCTTAATTTAAAACATCCTCTCCAACCTTTTTAATTTTACGTGCCAGCAATCTGGTTCCATTTTGGTTTACGTGGAGCCCATCCTTCCTGTACAGGCTCCTCCTTGCCCAAAACGTTCCCCAGTTCCTAATAAACCTAAAACCCTCCTCCCTGCACCAATGTCTCATCCGTGCATTGAGACCCTGCAGTTCTGCCTGCCTAATGGCCCTGTGCGTGGAACTGGAAGCATTTCAGGTCCTGGGCTTTAATCTCTTATCTAGCATCCTAAAGTTGGTCTCCAGCATCTCTCTCCTAGCCTTCAGGACCTGCCGCACCGAGCTTGGGGACTCTATATATAATCTCCCTCCATTCAGAGGGTTGGGCTGTAGGGAGATTGGGGCAATGGGGGGACCTGAGCCCCATGGACCCTTAGAAGGAGACTGCAGTGGGGATTGGGAGCCCCATAGTTCCTGAGAGGGAGATTTGGACTGCGAGGGCATGTGGGGGATTCCCAAGCTCTGCAGAGCCTGAGAAGGAAACTGAAGTGGGGGGAGCCCCAAGTCCTGTATGTGTAAGATGGAGGGTTGAGGAGCCCCAAGCCCCATAACAGGTGACTGGGGGGAGCCCTGAGCCCATCAGCGTGTGGGGCATTGTGGCCAGGACTCTTTGCAATGTCCTTGGTGTTCCCTGGTGGGGCTCAGCCCGCCTTGCTCACCCGCATGTTGGGATCATCCAAGGAGTGCCTTGCCCGAGCAATCGCCTCCTCTGAGACTCGGCTGTCCCCATTGGGCTGGATCTCCAGCACCGCCATCTGCCGGGGAGATCAGAGCTTAGCCCCCGCCCCAACACGGATCCCCAGCCAGGCTGGCCAAGCCGCAGCCCCTCTGCTCTCACAAGGGAGCTCCTACTCAAGACATTCTCAGGGCAGGGGGACGGTGCTCTGGTGCCCCTCTGGTGGGATGGGAACAGGTGTCAGGCCAGGCCAGTGACGGTCTCTCAGGCTGGAAGTCTGGGTTCCCCCTAGCTCCACACAAGCTGTAGTCATAATGAACAGGTCGGATTATGAACAGGAGGCTGCCAGGCAGCTCTCCAACACCATATTCTACAGGCCACTATCCTCCAATCTCATTGAGGAGTACCAAAAGAAACTACACCATCTGCTCAAGAAACTCCCTGCTACAGCACGGGAACAAATCTACACAGACACACTCCCAGAGCCCCGACCAGGTGTATTCTGTCTGCTACCCAGGATCCATAAACCTGGAAACCCTGGGTGCCCCATCATCTCAGGCATTGGCACCCTGACAGCAGGATTATCTGGCTATTTGGACTCTCTCTTCAGACCCCACACTACCAGCACTCCTAGCTATCTTCGAGACACCACAGACTTCCTGAGGCAACTACAATGCATCGGTGATCTTCCTGAAAACACCATCCTGGCCACCATGGATGTAGAAGCCCTCTACACCAACATTCCACAAAAAGATGGACTACAAGCCGTCAGGAATGGTATCCCCGATAATGTCACGGCAAACCTGGTGGCTGAACTTTGTGACTTTGTCCTTACCCATAACTATTTCACATTTGGGGACAATGTATACCTTCAAATCAGCGGCACTGCTATGGGTATCCGCATGGCCCCACAGTATGCCAACATTTTTATGGCTGACTTAGAACAACGCTTCCTCAGCTCTCGTCCCCTAACGCCCCTACTCTACTTGCGCTACATTGATGACATCTTCATCATATGAACCCATGGAAAAGAAGCCCTTGAGGAATTCCACCGGGATTTCAACAATTTCCACCACACCATCAACCTCAGACTGGACCACAGTGCAAATAAGTGATAGTCACGTAAACACCACCCTATACCAGAAACCTACTGACCGCTCTACTTACCTACATGCCTCCAGCTTTCATCCAGGACACATCACATGATCCATTGTCTACAGCCAAGCTCTGTGATACAACCGCATTTGCTCCAATCCCTCAGACAGAGATAAACACCTACAAGATCTCTATCAAGCATTCTTACAACTACAGTACCTACCTGGGGAAGTGAGGAAACAGATTGACAGAACGAGATGGGCACCCAGAAGTAACCTACTACAAGTCAGGCCCAACAAGGAAAATAACAGAACACCACTGGCCATCACATACTGCCCCCAGCTAAAACCTCTCCAACACATTATCAACGATCTACAACCTATTCTGGAAAATGATCACTCACTCTCACAGTCCTTGGGAGACAGGCCAGTCCTCCCTTACAGGCAGCCCCCCAACCTGAAGCAAATACTCACCAGCAACCAAATACCACACCACAGAAACACTAACCCAGGAACAAATCCCTATAACAAACACCGTTGCCTACTCTGTCCCCATATCTACTCTAGTGACACCATCAGAGGACCCAACCACATCAGCCACACCAGCAGGGGCTCATTCACCTGCACGTCTACTAATGTGATAGATGCCATCATGTGCCAGCAATGCCCCTCTGCCATGTACATTGGCCAAACCGGACAGTCTCTATGCAAAAGAATAAATGGGGACAAATCAGACATCAGGAACGGTAACATACAAAAGCCAGTCGGAGAACACTTCAATCTCCCTGGACATTCAATAACAGATTGAAAAGTAGCCATCCTTCAACAAAAAAACTTCAAAAACAGACTTCAAAGAGAAACTGCAGAGCTACAATTCATTTGCAAACTTAACACCATCAATTTGGGCTTGACCAGGGACTGGGCGTGGCTGGCTCACTACAAACACAATTTTCCCTCTCTTGGTATTGACACCTCCTCATCAATTATTGGGAGTGGACCACATCCACCCTGACCGAATTGGCCCTGTCAATACTGGTTCTCCACTTGTAGGATAACTCCCTTCTCTTCATGTGTCAGTATATCTGTGCCTGCATCTGTAATTTTCACTCCATGCATCTGAAGAAGTGGGGTTTTACCCACGAAAGCTTATGCCCAAATAAATCTGTTAGTCTTAACGGTGCCACCGGACTCCTGGTTGTTTCTGTGGCTACAGACTAACACAGCGACCCCCTAATACTATTTCCAGTCAGGGCTCCGGGTCCTCTCTCCACCCCATTGTGGGGAGGATGACGCGCTCGATCTGTTCCTGAAGCTGGTTTGTGGGGCCGGGGTCAGGGGGTGGGGCTGCAGTGGGAGGCACTTGCAGCCCTGCTCCCTGGGGCCCCGAGCTCACCAGTACAGGTTGCAGTGGACAGCCACTCCCTGGGTACATCCCCTGGTGGGTGCAGCAGTGCAAGTCCCCCTGGTGAGCAGCTTCTCCCACTGGCCAAGGGAAACCTCACACCCATGTGTGTAACAGGCCCTAAGGGGTAAGACCAGTATCAACCGTGCCCTCGGGCCAGGCAGGGCCTCAGTCTGGACAGAGATGGCTGAGGGAGGCGTCTCACTCTGAGAAGGGGAGTCATAAGTGGGTGGGGCCAGTTCTCCCACCGCTCCCCAGGGCGGGTAGCCGGGACAGCAGGAAATGGTCACCCCAGGAGCAGAGCCTCCATCACAGCCATGGGGGATGGCAGGTCCACAGAGCCTTCATCAGAGAAGAGAGGGCACAGAGCTGCCCTCACAGGGGCAAGTGGAGGGCACCCAGACTCCATTCGACAGGGAGCTCCTGGACTGAGCTGAGATCCCCTTCTTCCTGAAGGGTCAGGGGAATGAATTCACTCTGCCCCAAGCAAGGGAGGACTAGACAACCCTTCGGGGAGTTCCTGGGATCTGTAGGGGGGGTCTTCTGGTTCCTTACCTCCAGGGCGCACATTCCAAAGGAGAAAATGTCCACAGCTGTCCCATCAGCTACATCTGCAAAACCAAACCAGAAACAAACCAGACTGGTGTTCCAAGCCACCACCGCTGCTGGGAACACCCCAATACACACCTGCCCTGTGCCACACACACACACATACCCCTGCCCCATGCATCAGCATGCCTCCCACATCTTCCCCATTTCCCCCTCCGCCATGAATCTGCCCCATGGTCCCCTTTTTCACCCTACACACCTGTCCCATGCCCCTCCCCAATACCTACTCCATGCCACCCCTCTGCCCTCTGCTGCAGAGGGGATCTGAACTTACGGCCATACTCCGGGGGGAAGAAATGCAAGTTGCGCTGCTCCTCTCTCTCAATCCTGATGGGGCTTCGGAGGTCATCAGGGATGGCTGCATGAGGAGGACAGAGTGTTCGGCGTAAGAAACCCCTAGCCCACAGCTTGTCCCCCAGGCTGTATTCAAAGATCTAGATACAGGAAAAGAACAGGAGACTGCAGGGGTCTCTGCATTTGCTCCTCACTGCAGCCTGCCCAGCTCCCAGGCAGCCAGAGCCCCCACGGCTCCTGCTCCCTTGGAGAGATTCCTCTCCCGTATCTGCAGGGGCAGAAAGGTCCATGACAGGAAAACCAACTCTCACAAGGAAGAAGATCTTCCCCAAAGGCCTTCAGAGACGTCCCTCCACACACAGTATCAGTACAGGCCCCTCTTGTCTATTGTGCTTAATGGACCTAAATACTTAACCGCAATTGTAAGATCAAATGCAAAAGATACGTGCCAGTTCATAAAATGTCACAATAACCCACTGTGACATTCTATATCTTGGGGGAGCGTGCTGTAACCCCCATAGTCCTCATTTTCAAATAATCATGATCTTATGTATAAAGCAGGCCTTGTAAGGTCTCAGAGGAAAGGTTATGATCTGCTGGAAGTCATTTCTCTGTCCATAGATGTGTGTCATTCATGCATATTGTGACAGGGTCGGGCCGGGTGGCTACAGGAGAGTAATAGAAGGCAGATATATTAGCCCCAGGTTAAGTAGGTCCCTTTTCCCTGGGTAAGGTAACAGGGAAGGTTCCAGAACAATCAGGAACCTTCTGGAGACAAGACAGACAGGCTGATTAGAACATCTGCAGCCAATCAAGAAGCTGCTAGAATCAATTAAGGCAGGCTAATCAGGGCACCTGGGTTTAAAAAGGAGCTCACTTCAGTTTGTGGTGTGTGTGTGAAGAGCTGGGAGCAAGAGGCACTAGGAGCTGAGAGTGAGAACGTGGACTGTTGGAGGACTGAGGAGTACAAGCATTATCAGACACCAGGAGGAAGGTCCTGTGGTGAGGATAAAGAAGGTGTTGGGAGGAGGCCACGGGGAAGTAGCCCAGGGAGTCGTAGCTGTCGCACAGCTGTTCCAGGAGGCACTCTAGACAGCTGCATTCCACAGGGCCCTGGGCTGGAACCCGGAGTAGAGGGCGGGCCCGGGTTCCCCCCAAACCTCCCAACTCCTGGTCAGACAGAGGAGGAGTCGACCTGGACTGTGGGTTCATGAAAACAGCCAAGCTGAGGGCTGCTGAGAATCTCCAAGGTGAGCAAATCCGCCAGTAAGTGCAAGACCCACCAAGGTAGAGGAGGAACTTTGTCACAATATGAAGTTATGAGATTGTGTTGTATGGTAGTCACTAAAACATGCTGTAAATTGGGGAATCAGGCAGATATTAGCTCCCCAGGGGCAACAGCAAGAAAAGTCACCAATACCTGGGCAGGGTGTCAATCAACCCACCAAGAGCCATTGTCCAGCAAGGGAGTGACAATGCAGTGACTCACCTGCGTAAGGTCACACCAGGGGAATTGCTCAGCCTTGCTGGGAGAGACTCAGGCTACGTCTACACTAGAAACTTCAAAGCACAGTCACGGGAGCGCTCCCACAGCAGTGTTTTGAAGTATGAGTGTGGTCACACGCAAGCACTGGGAGATAGCTCTCCCAGCGTGCCTGGTAATACACCTCCAAGAGGGGAATAGCTCCCAGTACTCAGAGCTTATCCACACTAGCAATTTAAAGTGTTCCAACTTGCTGCACTCGGGCAGGGTGATTTTTCACACCCCTGAGCCAGCAAGTTAGAGCACTATAAAATGTAAGTGTAGACAAGTCCTAAGTAATGCTCACCTGACACTCAAGGGGCGGGGGTGGGCAAAGCCAAGAGGGAAGAAAGGACCTGATAAAAGGGAGAGACATTTGGCATCCTCTCTCTCTCTTCCACCTACATCTACAGATACCACACCAAGTGACTGAAGTGCTGATCAAAGGGGAGAATTGGAGTTGCAACTAGCAAGGGATGTAGATGTAGGTGGAAGAGAGAGAGAGGATGGCAAATGTCTCTCCCTTTTATCAGGTCCTTTCTTCCCTCTTGGCTTTGCCCACCCCCCCTTCAGTGTCAGGTGAGCATTACTTAGGACTTGTCTACACTTACATTTTATAGTGCTCTAACTTACTGGCCCTCAGCAAGTTTCCAGATGACAATAAACTGGGAGGAGTGGTAGATACACTGGAGGGTAAGGATAGGGGCCAAAGGGACTGAGACAAATTAGAGGATTGGGCCAAAAGAAATCTGATGAAGTTCAACAAGGACAAGTGCAGAGTCTGCACTTAGGAACGGAAGAATCCCATGCACCGCTACAGACTAGGGACCGAATGGCTCAGCAGCACTTCTGCAGAAAAGGACCTAGGGGTTACAGTGGACGAGAAGCTGGATAGGAGTCAACAGTGTGCCCTTGTTGCCAAGAAGGCCAATGGCATTTTGAGCTGTATAAATAGGGGCATTGCCAGCAGATTGAGGGACGTGATTGTTCCCCTCTATTCGACATTGGTGAGGCCTCATCTGGAGTACTGTGTCCAGTTTTGGGCCCCACACTACAAGAAGGATGTGAAAAAATTGTAAAGCGTCCAGCGGAGGGCAACAAAAATGATTAGGGGACTGGAACACATGATTTAAGAGGAGAGGTTGAGGGAACTGGGATTATTTAGTCTGCAGAAGAGAAGAATGAGGGGGGATTTGATAGCTGCTTTCAACTACCTGAAAGGGGGTTCCAAAGAGGATGGATCTAGGCTGTTCTCAGTGGTAGCACATGACAGAACAAGAAGCAATTGTCTCAAGTTGCAGTGGTGGAGGTTTAGGTTGGATATTAGGAAAAACTTTTTCACTAGGAGGGTGGTGAAGCACTGGACTGGGTTACCTAGGGAGGTGGTGGAATCTCCTTCCTTTGAGGTTTTTAAGGTCAGGCTTGACAAAGCCCTGGCTGGGATGATTTAGTTGGGGATTGGTCCTGCTTTGAGCAGGGGTTGGACTAGATGACCTCCTAAGGTCCCTTCCAACCCTGATATTCTATGATTCTATGATTCTAAGAGCAACCAGCCAGCCTGTGGTGGGAAGCATCGGAGTTTGTAAGGGCACTGAAAGTGTTACCATCAGCTTAGAATGCGTTTTGCTTTTATTTCAGTTGACCAAATCTGACTTGTTGTGCTTTGACTTATAATCACTTAAAATCTATCTTTATAGTTAATAAATGTGTTTGTTTATTCTACCTGAAGCAGGGCATTTGGTTTGAAGTGTATCAGCGGTTCCCCTTGGGACAACAAGCCTGGTACATATCAATTTCTTTGTTAAATTGATTAACTCATATAAGCTTGCAGCATCCAGTGGGCATAGCTGGACACTGCAAGATGGAGGTTCCTAGGGTTGTGTCTGGGACTGGAGATATTGGCTAGTGTCATTCGTTTGCAAGTAGCTGGGAGCAGCTTACATGCCAGAGGCTGTGCATGAACAGCCCAGGAGTGGAGGTTCTCACAGCAGTGCATGGTAAGGCTGGCTCCCAGAGTCAATGATTGGAGTGGCCTAGCAGATCACCGGTCCAGATAACACCAGAGGGGAACGTCACAGTGGCGCAGCGAGCAGGGTATATGTACGGCTTGTTACTCCAAGTGAAGTTCACACTTTAAGCACTGATATTTGTGATTGTAAGTGAGTCTTAAGTGCAGTGGCTAAGAACAGTCAGGAGGAGGTCACAGTTTTGTTATTTTCTGTTTGTGTATTTCGGGTGAGGGAAATAAGCATAAGAAAGCAGAAAAATGACTACCAGTGAGGCAGCTACAAAACTAGAGCTGGCCAGACTGGAAGCAGAAGAGAACGCAAAGGACCGCGAGTTTCAAATGTGGCAGGCAGAAATGAGGCTCAAAGAAGAGGAGGCTGCACACAGAAGAGCCATGGAAGAAAAAGAGCATGAAGAAAGAGTAAGAGAGCGGGAAGAAAGAGAAAGAGAGAGAGTGAAAACACCAACTGGACCTGCTAGACAAGCAGAACCAGAGCTCCCTGACCCCAATGACTCCCATCACTGAAAAAATCCACAAATGGGAACACTTATGTAGGGGCAAGGTTGCGGAAGATTGGCGAGGAGCTAAGTGGTGGACTGAGTATGTGACTGGATGTAAGCAGAGGATGCAGGCAGTTTCAATGAACTTTGTCCGACAGATCCTGCCAAAAGACATTGTAGCATAGCTCAGCATATTTTTGCCTGTAAACGAGTCAGTTTATGTAATAAGCATAAATCGTACATATAAGAATGTAGCCAGCTGTTGACCCCATGTAGCCCTGAGATAAGAGCAGAGAATATAGCGCTGCAGAGGACTCCCCCCCCGGCGGAGTCCTGCCTGGTCAGCTGTCCCGAACAGCCAGAGTCCCCTGCAGCCCCTCTGCGCATCCTAGGGGCTCCCCGCGCAGATTGGAGCGTAAGTTCTTCCTTCCTTCAATAAAGCATAGTTTACTATTCTTAGGCCTGAGTGTCCTCCTTTCACTGGTATCTTCCCCCCTAGCCCTTGTGGGCACAACTTATGTCCTGCATAAAGTGAAGAGGATGTTGTTGCTGAATATCTGACCACCATCGAAAGGCTGTGTGTAATACATGAAATCCCTGATGATGAGAGAGTTCCTACCCTGATTGCGAAATTAACTGGTAAAGCTCGAAACGTATTCAATGGAATGCCTACTGAAGATGCTTTAGACTGTTGTAAATTTAAAGATACTGTTTTGCGAAGTTTTCAGTTTACCCGTTAATCATATCAAGTTAAATTTAGGAATCTTAAGCATATTGGTATCAGTAATGGGGAGTATGTAAACAAAATGAAAGATTTGTTGGGAAAACGGGTGAGGGGTAAAGAGGTGGCAGGTTTGAGGGAATGCTGGATCTTGTTGCTCAAGAGCATTTCCTAGGTGTGTGTCAGGTGGATGTGAAGCAGTGTCTGTGGGACAAAGGTGTAAAGTCTGGGGATGAGCTGGCCCTTTTAGCTGACGCCTTTGAACAGAATCAGGCATCTACTGAGGGCAGGCCACGGAAAAAGGGGTGGGAAGGGAGAATCCCATTTTATCCCTGGGAAGAGAGAAGGGGGCTGGAAGCCTAAACATTCCCTTCCCAAAAACACTTTTCTACTGGTAACTCCTATCCCAAATCTCCTGTAAAAGCAGAAGAGCCCAACAGGTGCTATCAGTGTAATTCCATTGATCACCTGAGAATAAATGCCCTGTTCTAGGAGGAAGCAGGCAACCAATAGCTCATATGAGTTCTGCTGCCCTCACCACAGAACCCCCCAGGCAATTGGAACCGATCATATTGGTTTGGTGAGGTTAGCCTTTGCAGAACCAGATATGGAGCATGTTAAGGCTGTCCAAATTAATGGCAGGGAGTACTTGGGGCAGAAGGGGCCCAGATCTCTCTGGTTAAGCAGAGTGTGGTCCCAAAGGCCAGTAAGTTGCCTGGCCAAATGGCAGAGATTGTGAGGCTGGGCGAAAGCAGATTCCTCATACCACTAGCTAAAATCCATGTGGTGTGGGAAGGTTTGGAAAGTGTTTTGACTGTGGGGGTAATGGAACATCTCCTATTCAACCTGCTCCTTGATTACGATTTTTTCCGTGTAGCTCAGGTTAAAGTATTTGCCTGCAGCAGGAGGGAGTTTTATGCTGGGACCCCCGAGGGAAAGGGGAAGGTCTCGGGAACTGCTGAGAGAATGGGAGAGAGTCTCCTTGATTCTTCTGCAGCTGGGCGAAGCCACATGCTTCCAGGCGGGAGGGTGAGACCAACTCCTGCACTGCAGCTGGAGGCAACACCACATCAGGAAGGGACGGGGTGTGATGCCTGCCAGGGAGAGAACTGCCCAGGTTAACTGCCAGCAGGTTGCAGCTGAACCAGAATTCCGCAGCTGAACAAAGGATAGAACCCTTCCCAGGGAGCACAGAGAAATGTGTCTTTGGAGGGAGCCCAGAGGAGGAAACTGTGGAAGGAATAGTGGGGGTACAGGAACGTCTCCTCCCTAGTCACTCGGGGCAGGATGCCCAGGACACTCGGAGGATGGCTGGCTCAGCGTCTGTGCACCCAGGCACTCAGCCTGTGACCCA
Source organism: Caretta caretta (assembly GCF_965140235.1). Taxonomy (NCBI): domain Eukaryota; kingdom Metazoa; phylum Chordata; order Testudines; family Cheloniidae; genus Caretta; species Caretta caretta. Next base: position 763,984 of record NC_134207.1, read on the forward strand.
GGTTTTGAGAGGGAACTGTGTAACTGACCTCGTGGAGGGGAGCAGTCACACCGCTGACTTCTGAGGGACAGAGAAAGGGTGGCGGAGGGCGCCCCAATCCAGGTCCCATTTTTCAGGATGCTATTTCTGATAAGTTTTTGGAAAGTAACTGTGTCTCCTTACATCAAGATGCAGCTCCAATGCCTGTGATAACAGAGGAGTTGGGACCAGGAAGTTGCCAGGGAGTCGTTTGTGAGAATACAAATAGCCCAACTGAGGGGGGGGGGGGGTGTTTTCCCACAGGCTGGTGAGAGGCAGGGAGCAGTTATGGGAAAGCTGCTGGGAAAAGGTGAATCTGATCAAAGGTTAAACACTCCTAGCCCAGAGAGCACAGATCACAGCTCTCTAGGGGGCGGGGAGGACTCAGTGCTGGGAGGCGGAAACACAGGGTAACCCCTAAAGGGGAGCTGGATTTCTACATTTGTACAGTCCTGGGGTTGGGAGACCACTCCCCAAAGGGCCAGACAATGTGCAAGATCCCCTGAACACCTACATTGCCGGACCCAGAGGCACCAAAATTCCAGAAACATGATTAAATTAAGAGCCCACACAGAGGGGAACACTGGGGGGAAGGAAAAGCCAGTGACTGATTAAATGGGAGAGAGTCAAAGGACACCATGGATAATGAACAAACTAAACTCAAACTACACTATCTGAACAGAGGGCGTGGTATCATAAAGATACTTGTAAATGCACATCTGAGATAGACATTTTAGTATTAATGTTAAATTTTGGGGATAAGAATTTTGACACGGATGTTCAACCTTATGATAATACTACTAGATCGCATGTCCTGATTCTCATGGGTGACTTTAATTTTCCCGATATCTGCTGGGAGAGCAATACAGCGGTGCATAGACAATCCAGGAAGTTTTTGGAAAGCGTAGGGGACAATTTCCTGGCGCAAGTGCTGGAGGAACCAACTAGGGGGGGCGCTTTTCTTGACCTGCTGCTCACAAACCGGGTAGAATTAGTGGGGGAAGCAAAAGTGGATGGGAATCTGGCAGGCAGTGACCATGAGTTGGTTGAGTTCAGGATCCTGACGCAGGGAAGAAAGGTAAGCAGCAGGATACAGACCCTGGACTTCAGGAAAGCAGACTTCGACTCCCTCAGGGAACGGATGGCCAGGATCCCCTGGCGGACTAACTTGAAGGGGAAAGGAGTCCAGGAGAACTGGCTGTATTTCAAGGAATCCCTGTTGAGGTTACAGGGACAAACCATCCCGATGAGTCGAAAGAATAGTAAATATGGCAGGCGACCAGCTTGGCTTAATGGTGAAATCCTAGCGGATCTTAAGCATAAAAAAGAAGCTTACAAGAAGTGGAAGGTTGGACATATGACCAGGGAAGAGTATAAAAATATTGCTCGGGCATGTAGGAATGATATCAGGAGGGCCAAATCGCACCTGGAGCTGCAGCTAGCGAGAGATGTCAAGAGTAACAAGAAGGGTTTCTTCAGGTATGTTGGCAACAAGAAGAAAGTCAAGGAAAGTGTGGGCCCCTTACTGAATGAGGGAGGCAACCTAGTGACAGAGGATGTGGAAAAAGCTAATGTACTCAATGCTTTTTTTGCCTCTGTCTTCACGAACAAGGTCAGCTCCCAGACTGCTGCACTGGACATCACAAAATGGGGAAGAGATGGCCAGCCCTCAGTGGAGATAGAGGTGGTTAGGGACTATTTAGAAAAGCTGGACGTGCACAAGTCCATGGGGCCGGACGAGTTGCATCCGAGAGTGCTGAAGGAATTGGCGGCTGTGATTGCAGAGCCATTGGCCATTATCTTTGAAAATTCGTGGCGAACCGGGAAGTCCCGGATGACTGGAAAAAAGCTAATGTAGTGCCAATCTTTAAAAAAGGGAAGGAGGAGGATCCTGGGAACTACAGGCCAGTCAGCCTCACCTCAGTCCCTGGAAAAATCATGGAGCAGGTCCTCAAAGAATCAATCCTGAAGCACTTGCATGAGAGGAAAGTGATCAGGAACAGCCAGCATGGATTCACCAAGGGAAGGTCATGCCTGACTAATCTAATCGCCTTTTATGATGAGATTACTGGTTCTGTGGATGAAGGGAAAGCAGTGGATGTATTGTTTCTTGACTTTAGCAAAGCTTTTGACACGGTCTCCCACAGTCTTCTTGTCAGCAAGTTAAGGAAGTATGGGCTGGATGAATGCACTATAAGGTGGGTAGAAAGCTGGCTAGATTGTCGGGCTCAACGGGTAGTGATCAATGGCTCCATGTCTAGTTGGCAGCCGGTATCAAGTGGAGTGCCCCAAGGGTTGGTCCTGGGGCCGGTTTTGTTCAATATCTTCATAAATGATCTGGAGGATGGTGTGGATTGCACTCTCAGCAAATTTGCGGATGATACTAAACTGGGAGGAGTGGTAGATACGCTGGAGGGGAGGGATAGGCTACAGAAGGACCTAGACAAATTGGAGGATTGGGCCAAAAGAAATCTGATGAGGTTCAATAAGGATAAGTGCAGGGTCCTGCACTTAGGATGGAAGAATCCAATGCACCGCTACAGACTAGGGACCGAATGGCTAGGCAGCAGTTCTGCGGAAAAGGACCTAGGGGTGACAGTGGACGAGAAGCTGGATATGAGTCAGCAGTGTGCCCTTGTTGCCAAGAAGGCCAATGGCATTTTGGGATGTATAAGTAGGGGCATAGCGAGCAGATCGAGGGACGTGATCGTTCCCCTCTATTCGACATTGGTGAGGCCTCATCTGGAGTACTGTGTCCAGTTTTGGGCCCCACACTACAAGAAGGATGTGGATAAATTGGAGAGAGTCCAGCGAAGGGCAACAAAAATGATTAGGGGTCTAGAACACATGACTTATGAGGAGAGGCTGAGGGAGCTGGGATTGTTTAGCCTGCAGAAGAGAAGAATGAGGGGGGATTTGATAGCTGCTTTCAACTACCTGAAAGGAGGTTCCAAAGAGGATGGCTCTAGACTGTTCTCAATGGTAGCAGATGACAGAATGAGGAGTAATGGTCTCAAGTTGCAGTGGGGGAGGTTTAGATTGGATATTAGGAAAAACTTTTTCACTAAGAGGGTGGTGAAACACTGGAATGCGTTACCTAGGGAGGTGGTAGAATCTCCTTCCTTAGAGGTTTTTAAGGTCAGGCTTGACAAAGCCCTGGGTGGGATGATTTAACTGGGAATTGGTCCTGCTTCGAGCAGGGGGTTGGACTAGATGACCTTCAGGGGTCCCTTCCAACCCTGATATTCTATGATTCTATGATTCTACTTTTCAATTAATAGCTGTAAACAGGTTTAAAACTTATCATAGCAGAAAAACCTGGTTTGCTGTGTGTGAATGGGGAAACTGAGACATGCTGCCTCATGGCTTGATGGCTGGGTGCCAAGAGAACTATAACACAAACTGCCTTTGAGCTAGTCAGTGAGTAACCTGCTTCCAGTAAACTAAGAGGGGAGGTGTGACATTATATACCTTGGGGGAGCGTGCTGTAACCCCCATAGTGCTCATTTTCATATAATCATGATCTTACATATAAAGCATGCCTTGTAAGGGATCAGGGGAAAGGTTATGATCTGCTGGAAGTCATTTCTCTGTCCATAGATGTGTATATCTTTAGTGCATATGAAGTTACTAAAACATGCTGTAAGTTGGGGAAATCAGCCAGATATTAGCTCCCCAGAGGCAACAGCAAGGAAAGTAACCAACGCCCGGACAGGGTGTGAAACAACCCATCCACAGCCCTTGTCCAGCAACTGAGCGACAATGCAATGACTCACCTGCATGAGGCCACACCAGGGGAATTGCTCAACCTTGCTTGGAGAGACTCAGTAATGCTCACCTGACTCTGAAAGGGGGGGAGGGGCAAAGCCAAGAGGGAAGAAAAGACCTGATAAAAGGGAGAGACATTTGCCATCCTCTCTCTCTCTTCCACCTACATCTACAGCCACCACCACCAAGCGACTGAAGCGCTGATCAAAGGGAAGAGCCTGGATGAAGAGCAACCAGCCAGCCTGTGGTGGGAAGCATCGGAGTTTGTAAGGGCACTGAAAGTGTTACCATCAGCTTAGAATGCGTTTTGCTTTTATTTCATTTGACCAAATCTGACTTGTTGTGCTTTGACTTATAATCACTTAAAATCTATCTTTATAGTTAATACATTTGTTTGTTTATTCTACCTGAAGCAGGGCATTTGGTTTGAAGTGTATCAGAGGTTCCCCTTGGGACAACAAGCCTGGTACATATCAATTTCTTTGTTAAATTGATTAACTCATATAAGCTTGCAGCATTCAGTGGGCATAACTGGACACTGCAAGATGGAGGTTCCTAGGGTTGTGTCTGGGACCGGAGATATTGGCTAGTGTCATTTACTTGCAAGTAGCTGGGAACAGCTTACATGCCAGAGGCTGTGCGTGAACAGCCCAGGAGTGGAGGTTCTCACAGCAGAGCAGGTTAAGGCTGGCCCCAGAGTCAAGGATTGGAGTGGCCTAGCAGATCATCTGTCCAGATAACACCAGAGAGGAACGTGACATCCATCACTTTTTATCTACTTGGAAATTAACCATGGAAAACAAGTCGAATTGTTTTCAACAAATGAATGATATGAACAAGTGCAAGAGAATCAGACAGAAATTGGATTAGTCCAAACAAAAAGGACCCACTGATATGATTCAAGAACTGCTGAAATCATGCTTGCTAACAATAGAGGATGTGGAGCCAGAAATTAATGAACCAGAATTGGTGTGGTGGATATTAGGCCTAATTGGTGAACAAAATAATGAGGGGATGGGCTATGCCACCCCCTTTTTCCCTTTGTGGGGTTCTTAAAAGGAGATTTTGAAAAAAAACCCAAAAACCTCATCGCCCATCCCACCTAGTATCCCAGCTCATCTTGTCTCACCTAGGGTTTGTATATTTCAGGTTCCCAAGGGTAAAAAGGCCGCCCCCATTCCACCTCTTCCCCCAGTGACCCCGCACTCACCAGCAGCAGCGGGAAGTGGAGCAACGCGGCCCCAGCCTGCTCCATTCCACCAGCTCCCAGCCACGTCACTCTGCTTCCCGCCACCAGTGAGTGCAGGGAGGTTGGGGAAAGGATGCCCCCGGCACTCACCGGCGGCGGGAAGTGGAGCGCCGCAGCTGGGAGCTGGCGGAGTGGAGCGGGCTGGGGCCGGGCTGCTTTGCTTCCCGCCGCTGCTGGTGAGTGGGGGAGGGATCCTTTCCCCAAGCCCCCTCCCCCGAGCAACACAGCTGGGGCCAGGGCGAGGGAGGCGGAGCAGGCTGCTCCCGGTGCCCCGCTAATCCCCCGGGCCATTCTGGGCCTGTGGGGCCCCCAAAAGTGCCCCCTCACAGCTCCTACCTCCCAGACCCTGGGCAGAGGGGAGGCCTGGGGCCCCACATAGCCCCCAGTGTGGGAGGGGGCTGCATAGGGCACCCAAATGGCTAGGAACGGCCCTGGCCACAGCACTGTGTTGGCACCAAGCAATGACCTGTCCACCAGCCTGCCCTGGATCAGGAGAAAAGACCCAGCCAAATGACATTTCTGACTGGTGGGAACCAGGGTCCAAGCACCAGGCTCCGTGGGCCACCCATGGCTGACCAGCCATCCCGAGTTAGTTCCACAGACATCAACAAAAGCCGGATTCCCCCCCTTTGCTATCATAGAATCATATCGAACCACAGGGTTAAAAGGGACTGCAGGGGTCACCCAGTCTAACCCCCTGCCACAGTGCAGCATTCGTTGGGTCTAAGCTATCCCAGACAGACGGCTCTCCAGCCTCCTTTTGAAAACCTCCAGCGAAAGAGCTTCCACAACCTCCCTTTCCTACTTCTCCTCCAACTTGTATCAGTCTGTCTGTTAGAAGCAGGAGAAGTGCATACCCTTCCCACATCAGGGCAGAGTAAAGTTAGCCCTTCCTTTTCATCAAGGAAAGATTATTCTGGAAATAAGACGCTCTGATATTTTACTTCCAAAAGGAGAGAGACATTTGATTGTTTTGCATAATCACTCAATTTCAGCTTCAATATGAAATGCTTGTTTAAATTTCTTGTTCTTTCTTGTGTTTGACCAAATAAATGTTCAACTTTAAAATGAACACTTTTGGGTGTTTGGCAAGCAGCCGAGTAAAACCAAAGCCTCCGTAGAACTCCTCCCCCAAACCTGAATATCACTATTTTCATGTTGGACAGTGAAAAAGTTCATAAACACCTCTAACTCTTCTGGCCCTTGAGATTAATACAACATGTCCCACCTGTGGGGTCATGCCCCATCGGGGGGTCAGATTTGAGAAGAGGGACACTCAGGATCTAAAGCTGAAGGGATGGACAGGCTAGGAGAGATGACAGGGGAGATACTCACCATTTGCAAATACCCTGTGCCAGACTGCAGGGTGGGAGCAGGTCCAGACCAGGAAGAGCAGAGAGATGGCAGGAGGGGAGACAGGCGGAAGGGAGATGTTAACTCCAAATAATATCATTCAGTGATGCACCCAGGTCACCCCCCTCACCCACCCAGGGTAGAGCCAGCCACCCACCCACCCTGCCTGCAGGTCACTCCCCTCACCCACCCGGGCCAGAGCCACCCACCCACCCTGCCTGCAGGTCACTGCCTTCACCTGCCCAGGCCAGAGCCAGCCAGCCAGCCACCCAGCTGCCTATGGGTCACTCCCCCACCACCACCTGGGGCAGAGCCATCTAACACACCTGCCTACAGAACACCCCATGCACCCACCTACCCGGCTTCCTGCTGGTCACACACCCCCACTCCTACCCGGGCCAGAGGTCCCCCCCCGACCTGGCTCCCTGTGGGTCACCTGTGACGGGGTCGTCACCTCACACAAGCCAGAAAAGACCAATTTACCTCACATGCTGGAGATGAAGCCCAGGATTATTAAGCTGATGTGAAAGCGGTAGGCAGCTGCAGAAAGGGAGTTGGTCAGGAGGAAGGGGGAAGTCCAGGGGAGAGATAGCCCTGGCCTCATGCCTTGAACTAGAGCAGTGTTTCTCCACCGGGAGGCCTGGGGGTGGGGGGAGAGGTTTGAGGAGCGGAGTCGCAAGCAGGGCTGGCATTAGGGGGTAGGAAGCAGGGCAATTGCCAGGGGCCCCATGCCACAGGGGGCCCTGCAAAGCTAACTTACAGGTTTCAGCCCGAAGCCCCAAGCTTAAGGTAGGGGTAGCAATTTTTTTCTAGTAGGGGGTCACGAGTTTTTTTAAGTCCACAGGGGGTCGCCAGCACAAAATGATGAGAAACACTGGACTAGAGAATCTGGCAAGAGGTTGAGAGGGGAGAAGTAGCCGCAGGGATCAAGGGAAGCTGCAGTGGCAAACCCCGAGATAGACCAGGAGATAGAGAGGTGGGGTAGGAAGGAGCTCAGGGAAACAGCAAGAAGGACTGAGACTGAGCAGACCTGGATTGCTAGTCAAAGAGTCCTGGGGCTGGAACCTGGAGTTGTGGGTGGGCCCAGGTTCCCCTATCAGCCAATGGGATACAACTGAGGTCTGTAAAATCACAAACAGTATATGGAGAAAGTGAACAAGGAAGTGTTATTCACCCTTTCGCATAACACAAGAACCTGGGGTCACCCAGTAAAATTAACAGGTTTAAAACAAACAAAGTGTTTCTTCACACACCACACAGTCAAGCTGTGGAATTCGCTGCCAGGGGATATTGTGAAGGCCAAAAGTATAACTGGGTTCAAAAGAGAATTAGATAAATTCATAGAGGACAGGTCCATCAATGGTTATTAGCCAAGATGGGCAGGGATGCAACCCCATGCTCTGGGGTCTCTAAACCTCTGACTCCTAGAACTTGGGACTGTACCACAGGGAACGGATCACGTGGTACATTGTTCTCTTCACTCCCTCTGAAGCATCTGGCACTGGGCACTGTCAAAAGAGAAGATACTGGGCTAGATGGACCATTTATGTAGTGGTGGGAGTCTGCTATAGACCACCGGACCAGGGGGATGAGGTAGATGAGGCTTTCTTCCGGCAGCTCACGGAAGCTACTGGATCACATGCCCTGATTCTCATGGGTGACTTTAATTTTCCTGATATCTGCTGGGAGAGCAATACAGAGGTGCATAGACAATCCAGGAAGTTTTTGGAAAGCGTAGGGGACAATTTCCTGGCGCAAGTGCTAGAGGAGCCAACTGGGGGGGCGCTTTTCTTGACCTGCTGCTCACAAACCGGGTAGAATTAGTGGGGGAAGCAAAAGTGGATGGGAATCTGGGAGGCAGTGACCATGAGTTGGTTGAGTTCAGGATCCTGACGCAGGGAAGAAAGGTAAGCAGCACGATACGGACCCTGGACTTCAGGAAAGCAGACTTCGACTCCCTCAGGGAACGGATGGCCAGGATCCCCTGGGGGACTAACTTGAAGGGGAAAGGAGTCCAGGAGAGCTGGCTGTATTTCAAGGAATCCCTGTTGAGGTTACAGGGACAAACCATCTCGATGAGTCGAAAGAATAGTAAATATGGCAGGCGACCAGCTTGGCTTAATGGTGAAATCTTAGCGGATCTTAAACATAAAAAAGAAGCTTACAAGAAGTGGAAGGTTGGACATATGACCAGGGAAGAGTATAAAAATATTGCTCGGGCATGTAGGAATGTTATCAGGAGGGCCAAATCGCACCTGGAGCTGCAGCTAGCGAGAGATGTCAAGAGTAACAAGAAGGGTTTCTTCAGGTATGTTGGCAACAAGAAGAAAGCAAGGAATGTGTGGGCCCCTTACTGAATGAGGGAGGCAAACTAGTGACAGAGGATGTGGAAAAAGCTAATGTACTCAATGCTTTTTTTGCCTCTGTTTTCACTAACAAGGTCAGCTCCCAGACTGCTACGCTGGGCATCACAAAATGGGGAAGAGATGGCCAGCCCTCTGTGGAGATAGAGGTGGTTAGGGACTATTTAGAAAAGCTGGACGTGCACAAGTCCATGGGGCCGGACGAGTTGCATCCGAGAGTGCTGAAGGAACTGGCGGCTGTGATTGCAGAGCCATTGGCCATTATCTTTGAAAACTCGTGGCGAACCGGGGAAGTCCCGGATGACTGGAAAAAGGCTAATGTAGTGCCAATCTTTAAAAAAGGGAAGGAGGAGGATCCTGGGAACTACAGGCCAGTCAGCCTCACCTCAGTCCCTGGAAAAATCATGGAGCAGGTCCTCAAAGAATCAATCCTGAAGCACTTGCATGAGAGGAAAGTGATCAGGAACAGCCAGCATGGATTCACCAAGGGAAGGTCATGCCTGACTAATCTAATCGCCTTTTATGATGAGATTACTGGTTCTGTGGATGAAGGGAAAGCAGTGGATGTATTGTTTCTTGACTTTAGCAAAGCTTTTGACACGGTCTCCCACAGTCTTCTTGTCAGCAAGTTAAGGAAGTATGGGCTGGATGAATGCACTACAAGGTGGGTAGAAAGCTGGCTAGATTGTAGGGCTCAACGGGTAGTGATCAATGGCTCCATGTCTAGTTGGCAGCCGGTATCAAGTGGAGTACCCCAAGGGTCAGTCCTGGGGCCGGTTTTGTTCAATATCTTCATAAATGATCTGGAGGATGGTGTGGATTGCACTCTCAGCAAATTTGCGGATGATACTAAACTGGGAGGAGTGGTAGATACGCTGGAGGGGAGGGATAGGATACAGAAGGACCTAGACAAATTGGAGGATTGGGCCAAAAGAAATCTGATGAGGTTCAATAAGGATAAGTGCAGGGTCCTGCACTTAGGACGGAAGAACCCAATGCACAGCTACAGACTAGGGACCGAATGGCTAGGCAGCAGTTCTGCGGAAAAGGACCTAGGGGTGACAGTGGATGAGAAGCTGGATATGAGTCAGCAGTGTGCCCTTGTTGCCAAGAAGGCCAATGGCATTTTGGGATGTATAAGTAGGGGCATAGCAAGCAGATCGAGGGACGTGATCGTTCCCCTCTATTCGACATTGGTGAGGCCTCATCTGGAGTACTGTGTCCAGTTTTGGGCCCCACACTTCAAGAAGGATGTGGATAAATTGGAGAGAGTCCAGCGAAGGGCAACAAAAATGATTAGGGGACTGGAACACATGAGTTATGAGGAGAGGCTGAGGGAGCTGGGATTGTTTAGCCTGCAGAAGAGAAGAATGAGGGGGGATTTGATAGCTGCTTTCAACTACCTAAAAGGGGGTTCCAAAGAGGATGGCTCTAGACTGTTCTCAATTGTAGCAGATGACAGAACGAGGAGTAATGGTCTCAAGTTGCAGTGGGGGAGGTTTAGATTGGATATTAGGAAAAACTTTTTCACTAAGAGGGTGGTGAAACACTGGAATGCGTTACCTAGGGAGGTGGTAGAATCTCCTTCCTTAGAGGTTTTTAAGGTCAGGCTTGACAAAGCCCTGGCTGGGATGATTTAACTGGGAATTGGTCCTGCTTTGAGCAGGGGGTTGGACTAGATGACCTTCTGGGGTCCCTTCCAACCCTGATATTCTATGATTCTATGATTTGTCTGACTCGCTGTGGCTATTCTTATGTTCTTGCCCAATATTTGCAGATGGATCATCCGCTACACTGCAGAAAAAGCAGGAAGAGTAGAGACAGCGTATTGAGTACCAGAATTAGGAACTGGTGTATTTAAAAGAATATCTGACTTTATAGCTGCCACGGCAGCGGAACCAGTAGCAATAATGTTGGCACTAATTTGTACGTCCAGCAGCAGCAGCCGTTTTTCTGAGTAAGGGAATAAAAAGGATCAGAGGGGCAGCCGTGTTAGTCTGGGTCTGTAAAAGCGGCAAGAAGGGGGTGTTCACCCACGAAAGCTCCTGCTCCAATACGTCTGTTGGTCTAGAAGGTGCCACAGGACTCTCTGCCGGAATAAAAAGGGTGTCTCCGTATGTAGAAGTGATGTAATCAATTAAATGATATGCACCATGTAGCACTAGCCTGGATCCCAGTGTATGTCGAGGGAATGGGATGAAATGGCAGACAAAAGAGCTAGGCAAGCATGGTAAAAAATGGAAGGATTGCCATAGAAATATCCTTGAATAAACAGGAATTTGAAAACTTAGGACAGGAAAATTTAAAAGAGGAATGGCCAAAAATTTGGATCAATGGGAAAAAAAGGCATAAGACTTTCTGAGTTGTGCCCTAGAGTTGAGGATAACAACACGCCTCAGGGTCTGGGCAGGAAAAATGAAGTAATTTTGTTTAGGGCACTACCTGGCCATTCTGGTTTAAACAAAAATTTTTTTGAACACATGAAACACAAAGATGGACTATGGGAGCACGGGAAGGGAGAGGAAACATCTGATCACCTGTTATGGTACGTCAGGGCTTTGAGAAAGAAAAGGAAAAGCTTTCTGAGAAATGTCAATGTCTTACAGAAAGAAGTTACATGAGGTTATTAAGTACAAATATCAGGAAATGGGGGGTAGCATGAGAAAGGCAGCGAGAGACACGGGGCAGAATGAGAGAATACAAACAGCTAGGTATTTAGTAACTAGAGTTGGTGGCAGCCAGTGACCACACAGCTAAGTCTGTTTCGCTGGCTGGGAAGCAGGGGCAGAGAAAGGAGGAAGCTGCAGAGAAGGGGCCTACAGGCACTTGCTAGGGAGAACAGGAGCTGTACAGGTACCAGGAGGAAGTCCAGGGTGAGTAAGCCATGGGGCCATGCCCTGGACTAGGGAGTCTGGCAAGAGGCCAGAGGGGTGAAGTAGCCACGGGGGCAAAGGTGCCTCAGAGCCACCCACTCAACCCCCGGAGTTCACATCTCTTAGCTGGGGGAAGCCTCTTCACAGTGACCATTCACCCTGGCAGCAGAGGGGAAGGGGCCCTCTGCCCCGTACCTGAGCCAATCTTTATGAGGCCATTGTGCTGGATGAAGATAGTGTCACTCGTCAGGTTGCCGTGGATGATGGGCGGATCACAGGAATGCAGGAAGCTGTAGAAAGAGCAGAGCCCCCCTGAAGTGTTACCAGTCTGCTGAGCACGAAGTGGCAAGCCAGGCAACAGCACGGGTGGGGAGGAGGCTCACCTGAGAGCAGAGAGGATCTGTGTGCACCAGCGCTTCCAGGCCTAGAGGAGAGATCAGAGCGCCCTGTCAGATAGGGAAGCCCCATCACAGCCTGCCTAGTCCCCAGAGAGGAGAGCAGGATCATTCCCTACAATCTGCTCCACAGGGCTTTGTGTGAACATCCCCTGTGCAAGGCCCCCAGGCCCCTTCTCCCCCAAGGAGGGACCACTCGCTAGCAGCAGGGTCCCAGATACGGTCCCTTTGGAGAAGGCCTGTTTCAATCAGGAGACCAGAGCACACTGATGGGCCACCTTAATCTCCCCTGCAGCAGCTACCTGAAAAAATCCTAGCTAGGTTGAGAACCTAGCAGGCGTGATTCTTACCTGTAGGAACTGGGGGGCCTGGGACAGCACTCAGAGAAAACAAGGGGCTCAAAACCCATGTGACTTGGTTCTTCTTTGGCCCCATTGCCGGAGCATCACAGACCCCAGTGGATTTATTCTCACCCCTAGGGAGGTATTACCCCCATGTCGCAGGTTGGGAACTGAGGCACCGAGACAAGAGACTTGCCCATGCTCATGCAACAAGTCATTGCCACAGACGAAAACAGAACCCAGGGCTCCTGTGTCCCAGGCCAGTGCCATAACCACAAGCCGTTTTTCAGATTTGAAGGATTGGGGGTGGCCTCTTCCCTTTCCTGAAGTCTAAGGCTGTCTCCACGGGAAGGCTCCTGATTGAGAGTCCCCTCCCTACGGCATGACTCTGGGGTTGCTGAGTTCTGCTCTAGGAGGTGCCAGAGTTAGCAGTGGGTTGTCAGAGTCCTGGCTTTTATGGCTAGATCTTGCTCAGGTTGGACGATAATGCCCCTGGCTATGGGTCCAAAGACTTCACACTGATGAGAGCCACAGGTTCTGCTTAGGGACCCTGGATGTTCCTATCCCCAGATGCCCCTAGGGAAGCTCTGCTTTTAGTCCCCAGTTCTGATCAAGCTGCCACCCCCAGCAGCAAGCAGAGGGTTTGTGCTGCTCACAGGTTATCCCTACATGCCCATCTGTACCTGACGCCTGTTCCACAGAGGGGGTCTTCGCGTCAGGGGCCTGGGGCACTAAGCAACCCGCCCATTACAGATCCTCCCAGACAGGGTGAGGAATCCTACCCGAGCGTTCATGGCCTTGTGGTTTTTCTTGGTTTTCTTCAGGAACTGTTTCAGGCTCCCTGAGGACACGTATTCTGTGATGAAGATCACCTGGTGGAGGGGGAGGGAGGTGTCAGCTCAGCCACTGCCCCAGAGGGTCAGAACAGCCATTAGGTCCCAGGGCTTAAAAGCCGCACCCCTTGGCGCAGCGCTGCCCAGGGAAGAGAGCAGGAACCAGACCTGGATTTCCGTGCACCGCTGGGAAGGGGGAGGAGGAGAAGCACCTGAGCCAGGATCCCCGTCCGGTAGGGCACTGGCATCCCCGCCCTTGGGAAGCTCCCCTGCCCCCTTGTCCCGGTACCCCCTTACCCGGGCCTTGGAGTCCTTCACATCCAGCCAGTATTTATGCAACTTCACAATATTGGGATGATCCACAACCACCAGCTGCTCAAACATGGTATTGATCTTCTCCTGTGGACAGAGGGCAAGGTGAGCAAGGGGGGCATCGGCTGGCATGTCGGAGTGGGGCAGAGGCCATGATGGGGAGTGAGCTTCAGGGCAGCAGTCTGGGGGTGCAGGGCATACCAGGACCTATCTGAGGGTGCACAGGGTACTGTGGGGCTGTCTGCAAAGGATAAGGGGAGGAGGTACAGGGCACTGTCTCAGAGACAAGGGGAGGAGCGACAGGAGAGCTGTCTCTGAGCATGCAGGAGGCATGGGGGAGTGATCGCTGATGTTATGGAGGGACTGTCTTTTAGGGGAGGAGATGAGCAACATTTCAAGGAGAATGTACAGGCAGAAGGAACGTGAGTTGTAGCCAGCGGGGAGCTGCAGGTCTGGGGTTTCAGGGAACTGGTGAGTGGAGGAAGGGGCTTTTCCAGCCAGCTGTGTCCCCACAGGGCACGGGAGCAGGAAGGAGCCACTCACCTCGTGGGCCTTGAAGGCCTTCTTGTCTGTGAAGTGCAGCTCATTCCACACCACCTCTACGCCCTCCTCCGTGTCCATGGCCAGGAAGGTGCTCTGGATCCCTGGCATGTTCCCCTGGTTCACCTGCAAGGCACACACACAGGGGATGAGACAGCAAGAGGCACTGGCCAGGCCTTCAGGCCCCCAGCGTCTCGCCAGCACACAGAGCGAGCCGGGGAGAGGGGACAGGGGAGCTCGCAGGTCATGTGCAGGCCAGGGGAAGGATGCAGCCGGCCAAGCCCGGCAGTACAGAAAGCTTGTGCATCCCCAGCCAGCCTCCCGCTCCCTTTCCCGCACATGGCAGCCGCTGTGGTGCAGCTGCTCTGGCTCCCAGCTGTAAAAGGGACCTGTTCTGCTGCCTCCGGTGGCTGGAACGCAGTGTCCATGGCACTAGGCCTCTATGGCCACAGCCCAGGGGCTACAGCCACAGCCCGGGTGCAGCCTCTGGCCAGCCTGTCCCCTGCAGAGGGAGATGCAGGCACAGAAGGGAGGAATGACACAGCAGTCCTAGGAACTCATTAAGAAGGAACCATGGAGCTGGGCAGGCAGCCCATTGCCCCGCTCCCGCTACAGGCAGACAAAGCGCCTCTGTTATCCCCTAGGGTCTCACAGGCTCCATGTGCTTTACACAAAGACCAGCACAGAAACCCAGGAATGCTGCCAGTCAGCCTGGTCCCAGGGTCAGCTTCCTCCTCAGCCCACAGGCAGCAGGCAGAAGGGCACTGGAGAGCACAGCATGGAGGCTCCAAAACCTGGCAGGGGAAGGGTGGAGGATGCATGGACAGACACTGCCCTCTGGGCCTGAGCTGCTTGATCTAATCTCACGTCCTCCAACAGCAGCCAGAGCTCACTTGGAGGCTCAACCCCTGCTCTCCGCTGGGTGCTCTGGGTGATCGCAGAGGGTCAGCTCCCAGGGGAGTCACAGGGGTTCGGTTGGGAGCACTAGGGGGAATGGGCAGGATGCCCTGTCTAGGGAAAGGCGGCGGGGTGCTCTACATCATCAGCACCTCCCCTGACTCATTCGAGGTGCCACGTTCATTCATACATTTGAACCTGGGATGAATAAACACAGAGCAAGCGACTCCCAGAAAATGGGGACGATGCCGGGAAGTAACAAAGGGAGATGGATGGAGGTGGTGAGGAGCTGTTCAACAGGAGCCATGCAGACTCGTACCAGGCAGCTTCCATCTGCGGGGGCAGGAATCTCCCAGTATCCCCCCCACACACACACACCCCTTCCCAGCCAGTGCAGCTTGAGCAGCTTTGGGGATCCTAACAGAGGCTGTTCACAACTTGGGCTCAGAAAGTAAATGTGGGCCTGGCTCTGCCTGCATCCTAGCAGACAGCCCTCCCTCGGTGACGGGGCCTGTCACACCAGAGCTGGCTCTGCCCTCATCCCAGTGTAAGCAGGGTCTGAAGGCGTTCTCCCCTGACAGCTAGCTGGGAGGGGGAGAGACTTCAGGAGCAAACGGTATTTACATGAACACACCTACTCTGCTTAGATATCCAACAGATAGAGCGGTGTTGGGTGTTGGGTCACAGATCACTTTAGTACTGAATGCAGGGGTAGTGACATGATGTTATCAATGTTGTTGTCTTTATTGTATGAATAAAGGGGAGCAGAACTGTGCTTAACCTGGCCCAAATGAGGGGGTCACCCTCAGCTGGAAGGACCCTGTTAGGCCTGGGGCTCAAATGCCAGAGCCCAGAGAAAGTAAAAGGGGAGGGGACAAATATCTCAGCTAGGTGGTATGGACTCTCCCTAGGGGTCCCTAGTCTGGTTCCTCTGCACTGTCCAAAGATGGAGCTAAATGGAGCCTCATGAGGAGCCTTTTGTTATGTTAAGTGTTTAATAACAGCTGAAAACACTTGTGGTGGGGCAGGGTTTCTACCCAGCCTGCTGAGAGCTAAGAAATCACTGAGAGACTGATCTACAGCGGTAGCAGCAGAAGGTGACTGACGGGTGGCCAGCAGGAGCAGCCAGCAAAAGTGGTGAGCAGCAGCTGACAGGGCAGCCAGGTAGCAAGGAGCAGCGGCTGGCCAGGTGGCCGGGTGGCGAGAAGCAGCGACTGGCGGGGCGGCCGGGCGGCAAGAAGCAGCGACTGGCGGGGCGGCCGGGCGGCGAGAAGCAGCAGCTGGCGGGGCGGCCGGGCAGCGAGGAGCAGCGGCTGGCCGGGCGGCGAGGAGCAGCGGCTGGCGAGGAGCAGCAGCTGGCGGGGCGGCCGGGCGGCGAGGAGCAGTGGCTGGCGGGGCGGCCGGGCGGCGAGGAGCAGCGGCTGGCGGGGCGGCCGGGCGGCGAGGAGCAGCGGCTGGCCGGGCGGCAAGGAGCAGCGGCTGGCGAGGAGCAGCGGCTGGCGGGGCGGCCGGGCGGCGAGGAGCAGCGGCTGGCCGGGCGGTGAGGAGCAGCGGCTGGCGAGGAGCAGCGGCTGGCGGGGCGGCGAGGAGCAGCGGCTGGCGGGGCGGCCGGGCGGCGAGGAGCAGTGGCTGGCGGGGCACCGAACCAGAGCAAGTGCTCAGATGGTGGAGCAAGTCAGGTGCCTTCTTCCCCGTGTGGGAGGTGAACTCACACAGATGCACCTCTGCACCCTGGGTCCTCACTGACCAAGGACAGATACTGCGAGTGGGGTATGGTGAGAGAGCAGAGAGGGGCATGGTAAGGGAACTCAAGAACGTGAGGCAGAAGAAGACTCTGCCTCATGCACTCTGCGGTGGTTGTCCTGCTCACAGTTTATGTTTATGAGTCCTGCTTAATGTTGGGTGACATCTCTCCTTTCATGAATGTTTCTTTTGTATGCTCAGACTCTGCGCTTGCAAGTGGGGACGTACTGCCTCTCAGAGGCACCCAGGGGTGGTGTGTAATTTTCCCAGGTTCCTGGGTGGGGGCTCGAGCCGGTTCTGTGTTTTATCGATGGAAAGGAACCCCTAGTTACTGAACCCGGGCCTGGTTGCTGCTGGCTCCACCGGCAGAAGGGTTACACCAGCCTTCTGCCTCCCTCAGTGATGTGGAGGATGTGGAAGGATTGGAGAGAGTCCAGTGGAGGGCAACAAAAATGATTAGGGGATTGGAACACATGAGTTATGAGGAGAGGCTGAGGGAACTGGGGATGTTTAGTCTACGGAAGAGAAGAATGAGGGGGGATTTGATAGCTGCTTTCAACTACCTGAAAGGGGGTTCCAAAGAGGATGGCTCTAGACTGTTCTCAGTGGTAGCAGATGACAGAACAAGGAGTAATGGTCTCAAGTTGCAGTGGGGGGAGGTTTAGGTTGGATATTAGGAAAAACTTTTTCACTAGGAGGGTGGTGAAACACTGGAATGCGTTGCCTAGGGAGGTGGTGGAATCTCCTTCCTTAGAAGTTTTTGAGGTCAGGCTTGACAAAGCCCTGGCTGGGATGATTTAATTGGGGATTGGTCCTGCTGTGAGCAGGGGGTTGGATTAAATGACCTGAGGTCCCTTCCAACCCTGATATTCTATGATTCTATGGGGCCTGTCACATCAGGGCTGGCTGTGCCCTCATTCCAGCCAGCCACTCTCCCCCTGCGACGGGGTCTGTCACTGTGGGGCTGGCTCTGCCCTCGTCCCAGCCAGCCGCCCTCCTTTGGTGACGGGACCTGTCGCACCAGGGCTGGATCTGCCCTCGTCCCAGCCAGCCACCCTCACTCAGCAATGGGGTCTGTCACGGTGGGGCTGTTGCTGCCCTCATCCCAGCCAGTCAGCCACCCTCCCTCAGTGACGGGGCCTGTCACTCTGGGGCTCACCTCAATGATCCGAGTGAACATTGGCAGAGCCAGGGATTTGTTATTGTCAGCAGCACGGAGCATTTCCAGCTCCCACAGGCTTCAGCTTTAGCTCTGGGGAATACTGTGACAAAGCTTGGCTGAGGGAGCTGGACCTGGGGCTCAGTAAAGCGACTCACAATATCTTAACTGGAAAATTAATTCTAAATGGCCTAGAGACAAGCAACGCCATCGGATGGAGAACTGGATACAAGGCTGTAAACAAGGGGCCTGGGTACACAGCAATACTGGCTCTGTGGGAGGTGTCAAGGGGTGCCCACAGGGATGGGGGCTAGAGCTGCTCTTATATAGCAGCCTCATTAATGGCATCATAGGTCATGTTTTCTAGACCTTTGGTCATTTTTGTTGATCTCCTTTGGACTTCTCCAATTTGTCACACTTTGGGAAAGAAGTGAGTGCCCAGAACGGACACAGTACTGCAGCTGAGGCCTCTCACCAGTGCTGAGTAGAGTGGAAGCAGACGGGGAGCTACACACAGAGTAAGGATAAAACAAAATATTGAACAGCTGTCTCCTTCCAGGAGCACAGCCCGCCCTGTGTCCTGCTTCCAGAAACACTCAGTCTGTGACCATGAAGGGGGAAAAAAAATCGGTCTGTAATTTAAATACTGCGTCATGGCGCAGAAAGAAGGTTACGATGGTCATCTTTTTAATCTCATTTCCCAACATTTCAGGGCCTCACTTTGTAAGTTCACTGTTCTGCTAATATGCATTTTTATCTGGAATTAGAGATGCAGCCAGATTAATAGGCTTCACATTCCAGAGCAGGAGGTGGCGGGAGAGTCCCCTTGTTTACAGCTCTGGAAAGATCCTGGTTGGGAACTTGCATTCAGGTGTGAGCCTCTAATGCTGAGCAACTCCCTCGAGTCAAAAAGGGGTTTAAGAGCTCCTGTGGGCTCAGCCAGCCCTGACCCACTGCAACTGCAAGGCTTGTCAATGCTGGAGAAGGGCAGGTCCTCAGAAGGGGGATCTCAGCTCAAGCTGGGAGGCCTTCAGGAGCAAACAGCTAATTTGGAGCTCCCTGGCCCCAGGGACCAGGGGCTGCCTCCTGGGGAAGTGGCTTGAGAACACCAGCTAATTTGGAGCTCCCTGGCCCCAGGGACCAGGGGCTGCCTCCTGGGGAAGTGGCTTGAGAACACCAGCCAGCCAAGCTCTCTGAGGAAATGAAGGGACCTACTTTTCTTTATTTTTCTTTTTGGAACGCTGGACTCAGGCTATGTCTACGCTACCGCGTAAGTCGACCTACGCTATGCAGCTCCAGCTACATGAATAACGTAGCTGGAGTCGTCGTACCTTAGGTCGAGTTACTGCGGGGGGCGACAGGAGAGTCGTCTTACCTTACTCTTCTCATCGGGGGTAGAGTACAGGGGTTGACTGGAGAGCGATCTGCACTAGACCCACTAAATCTCACAGCCTCAATCCCTGCCATTGTGTAGACCTGCCCTGCCTTGGTAGTTTGGACACAAAAGTGATGAGGACCTCAGACTCCACCCACCCCCACGGCCCTTACTCTGCGTGAGACTGCAGAGTCAAGGCCCTGGAGGTATTTTTCCTTTTTCTGTTGGATTACTCTAACCACCCCCGCTCCCCCGCGACAGGTGCAGTCGTCACCTAGGGAGAAGGGTGGCCACTCGTATGTTCCCGGAATGCTGGTTCTGGTACTTCTGGAATTGGCGTGACTCTGCCCCTCTCAGTGTGACCTCACATACAGCATGCGGGCGAGGTGCACAGAGGGCACCATTTCGGAGATCACGCCGCTCTGTCCCCACCGGCGTGATCTCACACTCCATCCAACACTACATAACACCATGTCTGGTTCTGTCTCAGGACCAGACAAGGGAGAAACCTCCCAAAAGGCAGGCTGTCCAGTTTATAACCAGACAAATGGCCTCCCTATTAGGGAGGGCGGCTGGCGGGGACAAGGGCAGAGCCAGCCCTGGTGTGACGGGCCCTGTCGCTGAGGGAGGGCAGCTGGCGGGGACGAGGGCAGAGCCAGCCCCAGTGTGACGGGCCCCGTCGCTGAGGGAGGGCTGCCTGTTAGGATGCAGGCAGAGCCAGGCCCATATTTACTTTGTGAGCCCTGTTTGCAAACAGCCTCTGTTAGGATCCCCAAAGCTGCTCAAGCTGCACTGGCTGGGAAGGGGTGTGTGTGTGTGGGGGGGGGGGATACTGGGAGATTCCTGCCCCCGCAGATGGAAGCTGCCTGGTACGAGTCTGCATGGCTCCTGTTGAACAGCTCCTCACCACCTCCATCCATCTCCCTTTGTTACTTCCCGGCATCGTCCCCATTTTCTGGGAGTCGCTTGCTCTGTGTTTATTCATCCCAGGTTCAAATGTATGAATGAACGTGGCACCTCGAATGAGTCAGGGGAGGTGCTGATGATGTAGAGCACCCCTGCCGCCTTTCCCTAGACAGGGCATCCTGCCCATTCCCCGTAGTGCTCCCAGCCGCACCCCTGTGGCTCTCACTATTGCAACCCTGGGCTATTCTGCAGCAGCTTCAGCTGAGTGCAGCTGTGAGCCATCCAGGCAACCAGAGACCTAGAGGCCAGGACCATAAGCCAGGGACCCACACTCCTATCTGTGCTAGTGAAACTGACGAAGATGGGGCCAGGGAATGATCCCAAAGCCTTCTTCACCACCTCTGATCTGAGTCCCCTAGCCTGCAGGCAGGACCAGGAAAAGCCACTAAAATTTAAAGTGACGGCCTACAATTTTAACACCATTTTCAGTACACCACGAAAGGAGCCCGGCATAACATCAGCATAGAAGCATTACAGCCTGGGAAAGGCAAGACCCGAAGGCACATGACCGTGGGGGAAAGGGTCCGTCAGTAACCTGGCTGCTGCAGGGTCAGCCTCTTGTGGATGTTGGGGGAGACAACAGGAGTACAGGGTATTAACGGGCCCTGGAGATACCGTGAACAGCTTTGAGGGAAAGCGAGGAAGTGTGAACGAGGAGTGAGAAGGTAGATCAAAAGTTTGGGAGAGTTTGACCCTGAACCTGTGTGTCCCCAGGCAGGGCAGGGAGGAGCAGGGCTGGAGAAGGGGGCCAAAGACCCACTGTGGCCCCAAAGCAGGTGCTGAGCTGGGAGAGGGGGAGTGCTGGAAAGCCCCCAGGCAAGCCTGAGAGCATGGTGGCTCTGATAAGCCTACAGAGCAACTCCACCCCAATCTTAGGCGAGACAAGAGGCAGTTCTCTGTACTGTCACATGAGCCCAGAAGCAGCCTGGTCTCTGCGATAACCCCCAGCTCCTGCCTCAGCCCATGGATGTGGTGCTCCTTGACAGCTGTCTCCTGCCTCCCCCTCTGGCCGTGCTGCCAGGACTTGCTCCACCCCTTTGCAGTGAGCTCCGCTTCTGTCAATGGCTCTGCAATAACCCCAGGACCTAGGTGCCTCTCTGTGAGGCTGCACAGCCCAGAGATAGGGCAGCCACTGCCAAATCCTAGAAACAGCCTCCAGGGGAGGGACTCTAGGGGGCCCAGCATGCCCTCCGGAGTAGCATGGAGGAAAAGGGGGTTTCACAGACATTCCACGCTGGAGCCCAAGGGAGAAAGCTAATCCATCAACCAGGAGAAGATGGAATTAATCCCTCCAGATGCCTCCCTGAGCAGCCCGTTGCTATGACATATGGGACCTTGACCTCAAACTGTTTCAGGAGACACTTCTGAGGCCTCATCAGCCTAGGCATGCAGCATGGTAAAGTCCCGTCAACACTACACATTACCAAGGTGTAAATGAGCAAATGAGGCACCCATTTTCCAAAAAAAAAAAGCATACGGGGACTGCCACACTAGGTCATATGCTGAGGTAATTCCCAACCTGCGCCTGCCCCGGCAACCAACAGTTCCAGCTGCTTCAAAGGAAGATGAAAAAAACTCTGAAGTGGGCAATTATGGAATAATCCTTTTCTGAATCCTGCCCAGCTCTGGGTCACAATTATACCTTGAGGCATAGAGTTCCACAGGCTAGCTAGAGACTGTTTAAAAAGATTGAGATTGATTTTGGTAATTACCACACGGTACGGCTACCTCCACCCCCTAGCAAAGCAACAGACCAAATCTGTAATGGCCATTGAGAAAGCAGAAACAAGCAGCAATATTAGCCAGGCTGGCCTGCTCTGTGTGGTCACATTACACAGTCAGCAGGCGAAGAGACAACACAAGAAGGAAAATATTTTGATTTCAGTGAAGCATTTGATCCTGCATCTCATGAAAACATTCTCAGCAATAATTCAGATTGGCTTGGATACAGCATGGTCATGCAAGTGCAAGGTCCCAAATAAAGGGTAATAAAAACCAGCATAAAGAACAGGAGTACTTGTGGCACCTTAGAGACTAACCAATTTATTTGAGTATAAGCTTTCGTGAGCTACAGCTCACTTCATCGGATGCATAAAGTGGAAAATACAGTGAGGAGATTTATATACACACAGACCATGAAAAAATGGGTGTTTATCATACACACTGTAAGGAGAGTGATCACTTAAGATGAGCTATTACCAGCAGGAGAGTGGGGTGGGAGGAGAGAAAACCTTTTGAAGTGATAATCAAGGTGGGCCGTTTCCAGCACATTTCCAGGAGTTAACAAGAACCTCTGAGGAACAGTGGGAGGAGGAGGAGGGGGAGGAATAAACAAGGGGAAATAGTTTCACTTAGTATAATGACTCAACCACTCCCAGTCTCTATTCAAGCCTAAGTTAACTGTACCCAATTTGCAAATTAATTCCAATTCAGCAGTCTCTTGTTGGAGTCTGTTTTCGAAGTTTTTTTGTTGAAGAATAGTCACTTTCAGATCAGAAATTGAGTGACCAGAGAGATTGAAGTGTTCTCCGAC
Source organism: Caretta caretta (assembly GCF_965140235.1). Classification (NCBI taxonomy): domain Eukaryota; kingdom Metazoa; phylum Chordata; order Testudines; family Cheloniidae; genus Caretta; species Caretta caretta. The sequence continues at coordinate 786,702 of NC_134207.1, forward strand.
TGGTTTTTGAATGTCTGACGTCTGATTTGGGTCCATTTATTCTTTTACGTAAAGACTGTCCAGTTTGACCAATGTACATGGCAGAGAGGCATTGCTGGCATATGATGGCATATATCACATTGGTGGATGTGCAGGTGAACGAGCCTCTGATAGTGTGGCTGATGTTATTAGGCCCAGTGATGGTGTCCCCTGAATAGATATGTGGACACAGTTGGCAATGGGCTTTGTTGCAAGGATAGGTTCCTGGGTTAGTGGTTCTGTTGTGTGGTTGCTGGTGAGTATTTGCTTCAGGTTGGGGGGCTGTCTGTAGGCAAAAAACCAGCACGGTATTGAGCTGAGGGGAGGTGTCTAATGGGGACCAGCAGGGATCGGAGTTAGCTCTGTTGTGATTTAACATCTCCACTAATGATCGGGAAGAAGAGGGGTAAACAGCCTGTTGGTGACATTCACACACAGGCAGTACAGAACTGGGAGGAGCAGCGAATCCAGTGAGGCCACCGAAATAGCAGGGTTAGAGCCAAGGCCAGGAAATAACAGGATGGGATTCAACCTTCGGCAACGCATCCCAAACACCAAGCACCCAAACTCCAGTGGGACAGAGACGCTGGAGAGCAGGAGAGTCCGAGAGAGGGAGCAGGGGGGGCCTATGCTGCAGTTAGACCCCCGTTGCCTCTGGCTCCCGGGGTTCAGGCTCAGTTGAACTGCAGTGTAGCGGGTTTGGGCTGCAGCCCGATCCTGGAACACTCCCCCTCAAAGGGTCTTTGAGCCTGGCCTCCAGCCCGAGTCTGAACAGCTACACTGCAATGAAACAGCCCCTTCGCCTGAGCTAGCAGGCATGGGCCAGCCGTGGGTGTCTAACTGCGGTGCAGACGTACCCCCGAAGGCCTTCCCTCTTGGGGCAGGGAGGAGTGCGTATCTGTCCGGCTCTGAGGAAACACCCCCAACCTAAAGCTCAGATCCAGGCTTTCAATCCGGAGCAGGGGGGCAGAGTCCCTCACTATCCAGTTTTGGGGAGCCCCCAAACCCCTCAATTTCCAGATGGGAAAGTAACATCCAGAGGCTGATGGGAAAGAGGAGCCATCTTCCAGTGGGGCTGGGGCAGCTCCCAGTGATAACCCCACTGCTCACCTCCATCCTTCCCCTTGGTGCAGAGTGGGAGGGCTGGGACCTTCCCTCTTTATATCCTTTCTCCCTGTGCCCCCAGCTGCCGCAGGAGACCTCTCTATTGCCTGGTGGCTGCTGGAGAAGGGGACTGCGCCTCACTCTCTCCCTTACTGGTGAAACACAGGGGGCATGGATTTGCCTGCTCTCCTCCCTTTTGCCTGCTGGTAGGGACCCATGAAGTGGAGGTGGTGTGAGGGGAAATGTTCCCCGTGCAGTGCAGTACAGCACAGCAGCCTCGGCTTTGGGACAAGGACTGGCCATTGAGCCCCCAGCTGAGGCAACTGGGGTGGCTCCGGGGGCACTGCGAGGGATCTGGCATTGTGGATCCCTGGGATGGGTGTTGGGAGATGTGGTTAAACAGGGTCTGGGCCCAGCTAAGCACCGTCAGAATCCCAGCTCCCACATAGAGCCAGGCCCAAGCGAGGAGCCTGCCAAGGGCCAAATCCTAGGGTGACCAGATGTCCCATTTTTAAAGGGACAGTCCTGTTTTTTGGGACTTTTTCTTGTATAGGAGCCTATTACCCCCCATCCCCTGTCCCGTTTTTTCACAGTTGCTGTCTAACCACCCTACCAAATCCCCTGGTGGGGAAGGATGATCCCACCTTGGGATGTCATAGAATCATAGAATCATAGAATATCAGGGTTGGAAGGGACCCCAGAAGGTCATCTAGTCCAACCCCCTGATCGAAGCAGGACCAATTCCCAGTTAAATCATCCCAGCCAGGGCTTTGTCAAGCCTGACCTTAAAAACCTCTAAGGAAGGAGATTCTACCACCTCCCTAGGTAACGCATTCCAGTGTTTCACCACCCTCTTAGTGAAAAAGTTTTTCCTAATATCCAATCTAAACCTCCCCCACTGCAACTTGAGACCATTACTCCTCCTTCTGTCATCTGCTACCATTGAGAACAGTCTAGAGCCATCCTCTTTGGAACCCCCTTTCAGGTAGTTGAAAGCAGCTATCAAATCCCCCCTCATTCTTCTCTTCTGCAGGCTAAACAATCCCAGCTCCCTCAGCCTCTCCTCATAACTCATGTGTTCCAGACCCCTAATCATTTTTGTTGCCCTTTGCTGGACTCTCTCCAATTTATCCACATCCTTCTTGAAGTGTGGGGCCCAAAACTGGACACAGTACTCCAGATGAGGCCTCACCAATGTCGAATAGAGGGGAACGATCACGTCCCTCGATCTGCTCGCTATGCCCCTACTTATACATCCCAAAATGCCATTGGCCTTCTTGGCAACAATGGCACACTGCTGACTCATATCCAGCTTCTCGTCCACTGTCACCCCTAGGTCCTTTTCCGCAGAACTGCTGCCTAGCCATTCGGTCCCTAGTCTGTAGCGGTGCATTGGGTTCTTCCGTCCTAAGTGCAGGACCCTGCACTTATCCTTATTGAACCTCATCAGATTTCTTTTGGCCCAATCCTCCAATTTGTCTAGGTCCTTCTGTATCCTATCCCTCCCCTCCAGCGTATCTACCACTCCTCCCAGTTTAGTATCATCCGCAAATTTGCTGAGAGTGCAATCCACACCATCCTCCAGATCATTTATGAAGATATTGAACAAAACCGGCCCCAGGACCGACCCTTGGGGCACTCCACTTGATACCGGCTGCCAACTAGACATGGAGCCATTGATCACTACCCGTTGAGCCCAACAATCTAGCCAGCTTTCTACCCACTTTATAGTGCATTCATCCAGCCCATACTTCCTTAACTTGCTGACAAGAATACTGTGGGAGACCGTGTCAAAAGCTTTGCTAAAGTCAAGAAACAATACATCCACTGCTTTCCCTTCATCCACAGAACCAGTAATCTCATCATAGAAGGTGATTAGATTAGTCAGGCATGACCTTCCCTTGGTGAATCCATGCTGGCTGTTCCTGATCACTTTCCTCTCATGCAAGTGCTTCAGGATTGATTCTTTGAGGACCTGTTCCATGATTTTTCCAGGGACTGAGGTGAGGCTGACTGGCCTGTAGTTCCCAGGATCCTCCTTCTTCCCTTTTTTAAAGATGGGCACTACATTAGCCTTTTTCCAGTCATCTGGGACTTCCCCCGTTCGCCTCGAGTTTTCAAAGATAAAACTGGACTTTGGCTGCCTAGAGCCGACCACGTCTTGTGTGGCATGGAGCCCCTTTGAGCCTGTCCCTTACGCTCTAACTTTCCCTGGCTGTGTCAGCCAGGCTCCAAACATCCCGATCACACCCCAGTGTCGCAGGCCCCTTCTTCCACAGGGTCCCATCTCCCCTTTTCCTGCTGCTGCCCTGCAGGACTCTTGGCTTCCCCCCAGCTCAGAACTCTGCCGACAGGAGTTAGGGTGGCTGAGAGCTTCCCCGGCACGCTACAGCTGGGGAGCCTGTGCTGAAACCCATGCTGGCGAGGCACCCAGGATACAGGACGCAGGCCTGGGCACCAGGCACCAGAGGTGAGGACCTCCTGACCTGGCTCTGGGAAGGACAGCAACAAAGATTGGCCCAAGAGGTTAAGCGCTAATGGTATTTGGCAAACCAGAGGGGACCTGGGGGATTAGTGAGGCTGACACACAGGGGTAGGACGACTGTGGGGAGCCCTGCCAGAGCCTGAAGGATACACTGCTGGGAATGCTTCTGCCCATAGGCGCCATCTCCATGGGTGCTCTGGGGCTGAAGCACCCATGGGGAAAAAATGGTGGGTCTGGAGCACCCACTGGCAGTCACAGAGCCAGAGACGACCAGGGTGGGCAGGGACCTCAGGAGGCATCTAGTTCAGCCCCCTGCTCAAAGCAGGACCAATCCCCAGTTTTTGCCCCAGATCCCTAAATGGCCCCCTCAAGGATTGAACTCGCAACCCTCGGTTTAGCAGGCCAATGCTCAAACCACTGAGCTATCCCCCCTCATCAGCTACCCCCAGCACCTCCTACCTGCCAGCGGGCCCTGCGGATCAGTGCCTCCCCGTCCCTCCCCGTGCCGCCCACCCGCCACGATCAGCTGTTTCATGGCATGCAGGAAGCTGGGGGGGAGGGGGGAGAAGGGAGGACATGGCGCCCTCGGGGGAGGGGGCAGGAAGAGGCGGGGTGGGGCCTTGGGGCAGAGCCAGGGGTCGAGCACCCCCCAGCAGTTTGAAAACTTGGCGCCTGTGTTTCTGCCCTGACCCCGGGGCTGAGGAGATAGACCAGGCAGATCCTTATCCTCTCCTTTGAGAGGGGCCGTGCAGGGAGCCTGGGGCTGGCCAGATCCAGGATGGTGGGCGCTTTCCTGCTTTGCTGGAATGCGAGGTGTTTTCGTCTGAGGGAAAATCATAGTTTTAATCCCAGGTGTGGTTTATGTGGGCACCTGTGGCTCCCGGAGGAGCTGCCAGCCAGCCCCGCGATCAGGGGCAGTCTGAACAGCGCACAGCAGGGAGGTAAAGCCTGCAGAGAAACTGGGGAAGAACCAGGGCAGGGCTCCAGGACGGTGCCTAGGGGAGGGTCAAAGTCCTTGCAACAGTGCCCAGCTGGGGAGGGCAGGCTCCTATGGTGCCCAGGGTGAGGTAGGCCCAGTGCCCAGGGAACAGCGCCCCAGGACCATGCCCTGGGAAGCTGGGAATGAACCTGGATTCATTCTGTCCTCACTTTGGTACCAAAGCCCGTGTTTCACACCCTGGCAGAGTCTGCTGCATTAACAGACAGATAGACAGCAGCAGGCTCAGTCTGTCTGCCCCGGTACACAGACCTGCCCGAAACAGGCTTTGCTAACGCACTGATTAAAAGGCCACGCTGGCTAGAGCGTACTACTGCTCCACCGCTCCCCTCGGAGAGCAGCACCCACACTAGCAAAAGCAGCAAAGTCTGAGATAAACTGCCCATGTCTGCCCGGCCTCGGGATGAACACCCCTCTCAGGGACTGATAACGCCAGCCAAGGTCCTGCGGCGTGACTACGCAGAGCACAAGGCAAACACCCCCTGCAGCCCCCTTATCGGAGCTGGAGCCAGCTGGGCTGGACAGGAGAGATCACAGGGCCAGCCGCAGGTACTGAGGGAGGGGACTCTGGAAGCCAGGCGAGCAGATCAGAGGGTGGCCAGGGTCCAGGAAACCCCAGGTGCTATTCGGGCATCTCACGGAACCCGCAGAGCAGCTACCTCGCTTTGGGGTGAGCACTGGCTTACGGGCCTGCGTAAGGGAGGGGCACCACTTTCAGGGGGGAGCTGCCATTTTGCGTTCCGTTTGCAGGCACGATGTTGGAGTCAGTCGCTGGGCACACCTGCTCACACGCACTCCTTTGGCGTCGGTGCTGAGCGTGTTCAGGCCCCTCTATTAACCCCTTATGCTCCCTTTCATCCAACTCCTGTGCCAAACAACAGGCTTTATACATGCCCCCTTCCCCCACCACTTTTAGGGAAAGCTTCCCTTGTCCCGCGCTCCAGTGCCATTTGCCTCTGCACAAACACGCCTCCTTCACTACACTGAACCCTTATGTAAGGGCCATGAAAGCAGACGCTCCCTTGTGGGGAGTTCTCTGGAAACACCTACTCAGTGTGCCATGGCAGTCAAAAAAAAAAAAAGCTAAGAGAATGTTAGGAACCATTAGGAAAGGAATGGATAATAAGACAGAAAATATCGTAATGCCACTATATCAATCCATGGTACGCCCACACCTTGAATACTGTGTGCTGTTCTGGTTGCCACATCTCAAAAAAAAAAAAAAAAAAAAGATTAGAGTTGGAAAAGGTATAAATAATGGCAACAACAATGATTAGGGTATGGAACAGATTCATAGAAGATCAGGGTTGGAAGGGACCTCAGGAGGTCATCTAGTCCAACCCCCTGCTCAAAGCAGGACCAATCCCCCACTAAATCATCCCAGCTAGGGCTTTGTCAAGCCGGGCCTTAAAATCCTCTAAGGATGGAGATTCCACCACCTCCCTAGGAAACCCATTCCAGTGCTTCCATCTGAGGAGAAATTAAAAGAGACAACTAACAGGGGGATATGATAGAGGGGTTGGCTCGCTTGATAATTGCCCTGTTCTGTTCACTTCCTCTAGGGCACCTGGCATTGGCCACTGTCGGCAGACAGGATACTGGGCTAGGCGGACTACTTGTCTGACCCACTATGGCCGTTCTTATATTCCCATCCTGTACCACAGAATCTCTATGGACAGAAAGTCCATGCTTGAATAATAAGAGTACAGCAGTGGGAATATGCTACTGACCACCTGCCCAGGATCGTGACAGTGATTGTGAAATATAAGGGAGATTCCAGAGACTAATCCTGCATCTTGGCGGGGGTTAGAACAGATGACCCTGGTAGTCCCTTCTGACCCTATGGTTCCATGATTCTGTGACTACTAAACCAGCCAATGCAATAATAATGGGGGATTTCAACTACCCTCCTATTGACTGGGTACATGGCACCTCAGAGCACAAGGCAGACATACAATTTCTAGACACCATTCATGGCTGCTTCTTGGAGCAGCAAGTCCTGGAGCCCACAAGAAAAAGAGGCAATTCTTGGTTTAATCCTAAATGAAGCACAGGATCTGAGCCAAGAGATAACTACAGCTGAACTGCTCAGTAATAGTGACCATAATTAATTAAATCTGGCATCTTTTTTGGTGGGGGGATACCAAAAAAACTCACCACAATAACATTTAACTTTAAAAAGAGGAATTAACTCAAGAACGAGGATGCTAGTTAGACAGTAATTAACAAGAGCAGTCAAAGGTACAATGCCTGCAAACTGCCTGGAGACCGCTTAAAAACACCTCATAGAGGCTCAGACTCAACGTACATCCCAAATCAAAAAAAGAGGACCAAAAAATGCCACCACGGCTAAACGGCGGAGTAATGGAGGCTGTTAGAGGCAAATAGGCATCCCTTAAAATTTGGAAGTCAAATCCTAATGACGAAAATAGAAAGGAGCAGAATCTCCGGTAAGTAAAATGTAAAAGTATAAGGTAGTCTAAAAAAGAATTTGAAAAGCAACTTGCTAAAGATAACAATAGTAAAAAAAATTGTATTTAAGTCCATCAGAAGCAGGAAGCCTGCCAAACAGCCAGTGGGGCCACTGGACGAGAAAGGTGGCAAGGGAGCACTCAAGGAAGTTAAGGCCATTGTAGGGCAGCTGCATGAACTCTTTGCATTGATACCCACGTCTGAGCCATTCTTTTTCGGTGACAGATCTGAAGTACTGTCCCAAATTGCTGTCTCACTAGAAGAGGTTTTGAAACAACTTGATAAACTAAACAGTAATAAGTGACCAGGGCCAGATGGGATTCACCCAAGAGTTCCAAAGGAACTCAGATATGAAATTGCAGAACTTCTAACTGTGGTATGTTACAAATCACTGGAAACAGCCTCAGTACCAGGTGACTGGAAGGTAGCTACTGGGACACCAATTTTTCAAAAGGGCTCCAAACGCGATCCTGGCAATTACAGGCTAGTAAGCCTAATGTCAATTCTGGGCAAATTGGTAGAAACTATAATAAAGACCAGAATTATCAGACACATAGATAAACATGATTTATAGGGGAAAAGTCGACATGGCTTTTGGAAAGGGAAATCATGCCTCACCAATCTCCTAGAATTCTTTGAAGGAGTCAACAAGCATGTGAATAAGAGGGATTCAGCTGATACAGTCTACTTGGATTTTCAGAAAATCTTTGACAAGGTCCCTCACCAAAGGCTCTTAAGCAAAGTAAGCTGTCATGGGATAAGAGGGAAGGTCCTTTCATGGATCAGGAACTGGTTGGAAGATAGGAAACAATGAGTAGGAATAAATTATAAGTTTTCACAATGGAGAGAGGGGAACAGGTGGGTCCCCCAAGAATCTGTACTGCGACCAGTGCTTTTCAACATAGTCATAGAATCATAGAATCTCAGGGTTGGAAGGGACCTCAGGAGGTCATCTAGTCCAACCGCCTGCTCAAAGCAGGACCAATCCCCAACTAAATCATCCCAGCCAAGGCTTTGTCAGGCCTGAACTTAAAAACCTCAAAGGAAGGAGATTCCACCACCTCCCTAGGTAACCCACTCCAATGCTTCACCACCCTCCTAGTGAAAAAGTTTTTCCGAATATCCAACCTAAACCTCCCCCACTGCAACTTGAGACCATTACTCCTCCTTCTGTCATCTGCCACCACGGAGAACAGTCTAGATCCATAATCTTTGGAATCCCCTTTCAGGTAGTTGAAAGCAGCTATCAAATCCCCCCTCATTCTTCTCTTCCGCAGACTAAACAATCCCAGTTCCCTCAGCCTCTCCTCAGAAGTCATGTGTCCCAGTCCCCTAATCATTTTTGTTGCCCTTCACTGGACGCTTTCCAATTTTTCCACATCCTTCTTGTAGTGTGGGGCCCAAAACTGGACACAGTACTCCAGATGAGGCCTCACCAATGTCAAATAGAGGGGAACGATCACGTCCCTCGATCTGATGGCAATGCCCCGACATATACATCCCAAAATCCCATTGGCCTTCTTGGCAACAATGGCACACTGCTGACTCATATCCAGCTTCTCATCCACTGTAACCCCTAGGTCCTTTTCTGCAGAACTGCTGCCGAGCCATTCGGTCCCTAGTCTGTAGCGGTGCATGGGATTCTTCCGTCCTAAGTGCAGGACTCTGCACTTGTCCTTGTTGAACCTCATCAGATTTCTTTTGGCCCAATCCTCTAATTTGTCCAGGTCCCTCTGTATCCTATCCCTACCCTCCAGCGTATCTACCTCTCCTCCCAGTTTAGTGTCCTCTGCAAACTTGCTGAGGGTGCAATCCACGCCATCCTCCAGATCATTAATGAAGATATTGAGCAAAACCAGCCCCAGGACTGACCCTTGGGGCACACCGCTTGATATCGGCTGCCAACTAGACATGGAGCCATTGATCACTACCCGTTGAGCCCGACAATCTAGCCAGCTTTCTATCCACTATAGTCCATTCATCCAGCTCATACTTCTTTAACTTACTGCCAAGAATACTGTGGGAGACCGTGTCAAAAGCTTTGCTAAAGTCAAGGAATAACACGTCCACTGCTAGTTATCCCTAGCCTGATTCTTGCTTGCATATTTATACCTGCCTCTGGAAATTTCCACTACACACATCCGATGAAGTGGGTATTCACCCACGAAAGCTTATGCTCCAATATGTCTGTTAGTCTAGAAGGTGCCACAGGACTCTTTGCCGCTTTTACAGATCCCGACTAACATGGCTACCGCTCTGATACTTGAAAATGGCAGATGAAATTCAATGTTGATAAATACAACGTAATGCACATTGGAAAACATAATCCCAACTATACATATAAAATGATGGGGTCTGAATTAGGCGTTACCACTCAAGGAAGAGATCTTGGTATCACAGTTTAGAGTTCTCTGAAAACTTCCACTGCGTGTGCAGAAGCAGTCAGAAAGGCTCACTGTATATCAGGAACTATTAAAAAGGGATAAAAATGAGAACAAATATAATGCCACTGTATAAAGTCATGGTGTGTCCACATGAGTCACCACATGGTATGTCGGGTCACACCATCTCAAAAAGGATATAGTGGAGCTGGAAAAGGTTCAGCGAAGGGCAACAAAGATGCTTCGAGCAGGGGGTTGGACTAGATGACCTTCTGGGGTCCCTTCCAACCCTGATATTCTATGATTCTATGATCAAGGTCATGGAACAACTTCCACATGAGGAGAGACTAAAAAGATTAGGGCTGTTCATCTTAGAGGAGAGACAACTCAGGGGAATATGACAGAAGTCTACAAACTGGTGAATGATGTGGGAGAAGGGTTGTTTACAGAGGCCTGCAAATCCGCAAATATCCGCTTTATATCCGCGGACCATTTTTGCAGATCATGATCAGTTGCAGATTCAGATTCTGGACCCATGAAGGGCTCTAGTTATTTACCTCTTCACAAATACAAAAGCCAAGAGTCACTCAATGAAATTAACAAGCAGCCGGTTTAATATAAACAAAAGGAAATATTTTTTCCGCTGAATGCACAACTAACCTGTGGATCTCATTCCCAGGGGATGCTGTCATCGCCAAAAGTATAACTGGTTCAAAAAAGAACTGGCTAACTTAAGGGAGGCTAGGGCCATCAATGGACATTAGCCAGGATGGGCAGGGATGCAGCCCCATGCTCTGGGTGTCCCTAAATCTCTGACTGCCAGAAGCTGGGAGTGGAAAACAGGGGTGGGCCACTCCATAATTGCTCTGTTCTGTTCACTCACCCTGAAGCTCTGGGTACCAGCCACTGTCAAAGGCAGGATACTGGGCCACATGGACCAGGGTCTGACCCAGGACAACAGCTCTTACGATCTTATCCTCCTGGCTCTCCCGTTTTCACAGCCAGCCCTCCTCACCAGACGGCTTATTCTCCCCCCGCCGCTCCCGGACCCCAGACCTGCCCCTTTGGCCTAGATGAATGCATGCGACTGGGGGAGGGCAAGAAGGAGCCAAGTCTCCCTGGGCAGAGCGCGCAGCGCCCCGGCCGAGTGGCAGAGCAGGAGGCCCGGCGCAGCGGGAAGGAGCCGCGCCCCGGCCATCTCCATCAGCGGGGGCAGCAGCCGGGCCAGCCCGTAACCCCGCGTGCTGGGGCCCCGCGCTCCCCAGCCCGGCTCGGTGCGGGATGCGCCCCGCGCTCCCCAGCCCGGCTCGGTGCGGGATGCGCCCCGCGCTCCCCAGCCTGGCTCGGTGCGGGATGCGCCCCGCGCTCCCCAGCCCGGCTCGGTGCGGGATGCGCCCCGCGCTCCCCAGCCCGGCTCCCGGCTCAGCCCCGCGCCCCGGCCGGCCCCGCAGCCCCCGCGCCCCACCTGCTCCCGCCGCTTCTGCCAGCGCCCGCAGGGGCTCTCCTCCAGCACCTCGCTCTCCTCCTCGCTCTCCTCCTCCTTCTCCGCCGGCAGCGCGGCCTCCAGCCCCGACATGCCCGGCTGCGGCTCCCTCCCCGAGCCCGCCCGCGGACGGCCCGCAGCGCCGAGCGCCCCAGTCCCGCTTCCCCGGCTCCAGGGCCGGCGGCGCAGGGCAGAGCCCGGGCGTACCCGACACGCCCCGGGGGCCGGCCCGGGCCGCCCCCCGGCCGCCTCCGGGGGCCCCGCACCGCTCGGGAGGCTGGACTCGGAGCCGCCTTCGGGAAGGTTACGGGCAGCTCCGTGTCACGCCCCGGCCCCGGGGGAGCGGGTTCAAGGCTCGCCGCCCTCCTGTCGCCGCGGGGGCCGGGTTCTCATTGGGCCGGGTCTGGCGCCAGCTCCCGGCGCTTGCCCCGGCTCCCCGCGGGCTCCCGGGGCCCTCCCGCCGCAGCCCGAGCCCCCGGGGCGCTCGCACGCGGCGCCAGCCGGCCTCCCGGGGAGCTGGGCTCCAGCTGTCGCCTTCCCAGCCGCCCGGAGTCCTGCGTGTGGCTCTCAGCCGCCTTCTCTCAGGCCTGCCCTGCAGCAGCGCTGGGCGTGTAAACACACACGCTGCCCCTTGGCGGGTGAGGGACCCCCTGCCCCTGCCCCCAGGCCCGGGGCTGCGGGGAAGTGGGCACCGCGCTCCTGTCTTCTCGGGCCCCCAGTCTGCGAAGGGCCGGGCGGAGGCGAGAGCAAGGGAGGGCACGGGGTACCGGAGACTTCCGGCCAAGGAGGGAGAGAGCCTGCCCCGGAGGGACCCAACGGTGTCAGCAGGGAACAGGACAAAGATCCGGTGTCCCTTTCTCTCCCTGGCAGGCAGCACCCACCGTGAAGTCACAGACCGCCCCTAAGGCTAGAATGAGGATTTTACTGTTCGTTAAGGAAGGGATTTGCAGGGGAGAGGTGGTGTATTGGAACCAGCGCTCAAGGTGCAGAGCTATCCATTTAAATGTCAGGGGTTCTCCTGTCTGGCTTGCAGCCGAGGCACCTCTGTTGGGAAAGATGCCCTCTGGGCCCAGAAGCAGGCTGCCTGGAAAGAGCCGGCGGGGAACAAGGTGGGGTGAGCTGGGCATCGCTGCCTTTAGGGAGCCGCCTTCTCTGTCTGTTCACCCTCATTGAAACAAAATCTTAAGAACAAAACCCCAAAGTTACAGTCACGGTTGGTTTCGGATCAGCAGCCGTGTGAGTCTGTATCCGCAGAAAGAACAGGAGGACTTGTGGCTCCTTAGAGACGAACCAATTTATTTGAGCATCAGCTTTCGTGAGCTACAGCTCACTTCATCGGATTATTCACAGATACAAACGAAAACCATCCGAACCCTCCTGCCCTGGACTCTTTGTCCTGAAAACTAGGAGGTCAGCCCGGTATGGGGAGCCCCGCTAGGGCCCACCGCTCCCCTGAACTCATTCATGTTCCTCTGCCATCGCCAGCAGCTGAACAACTGCACATCCTGTGCGGCCCTCATTGTCTCTCTCGGTGTCTTTGGGTCCCTGTGTGGTAAGGGTCTGGATTTTAAGAAATAAAGTAGCGTTACATTGTAACCATCCAGAAAGAGTCTTTCAGGGCATCTCCACTCAACCAAATTAAATCGGACTAATTTCCATCCGCACCCAGCCGCGTAGCAACTACGTCACTGCTGCACGCCCCTACCTCGCTCCTTGTGTTGGTGGTGCACACCCTCACCAGGAACACTTGCACCGAACATACCATCAGTGAGGAGCATTGCATGAAGCCTTCCTGACACTTTTCCTCAATGGCCTCTTGTCACGGAGTCCCTGGGCGATGCTCTGGAACTGCTCCCCATGAAGCCAGTCAGGACTCTGGGGCAGTCGCCTTTCTGTGAGCAGCCTGTCTTCAGGACACACAGCTCACACAGCTTCCACCTTCCTGGGTCTGACCTCGGAGCATTCAGCATCCTCTGCCCCTCCGTGCGCTTCCCACAGCGAGTCCGCTCAGGCGGGGCTCCTGGGGAAGCCAGAGGGTCCTGCACCCCAACTTCGCAGTCAGACGTGACTCTCAGCCAGCCAGTAAAACAGAAGGTTTATTAGACGACAGGAACATGGTCTAAAACAGAGCTTGCAGGTGCAGAGAATGGGACCCCTCAGCTGGGTCCATTCTGGGGGGCAGTGAGCCAGACAACCACGTCTGCCCTTCACTCCATGTCCCAGCCAGCCCCAAACTGAAAAACCCCTCCAGCCCCTCCTCCTCTGGGCTTTGTTCCTTTCCCGGGCCAGGTGGTCACCTGATTCCTTTGTTCTCCAACCCTTCAGCTCTCACCTTGCAGGGGGGGAAGGGCCCAGGCCATCAGTTGCCAGGAAACAGGGTGTCGGCCATTCTCTGTGTCCAGATCCCTGCACACACCTGCCCTCTAGGGCTCTGCAATGATCATACACCCTTACCCCACCACCTAGATACTTAAGAACTGCATAGGGGAAACTGAGGCACCCCCACACTATTCAGAGGAAACATTAAGAACAGGCCCACTTCGTCACATCTCTCCCCCCTTCGAGATCGAACTGAGCGGGGTCACTTTACCCGGTGACCTGGGGAAGTTTGAAGCCACCAATGTTCCCATGGATGCCCCAGCATCTCTCCCGTTCCTTGGTAGGAGTTACACCAGGCCCTTCCAGTTTCACGCCCTCCCTTAGGTCGGGGGTGGTCGATAGCACTAGCAGGCTGCATGTGGGAAGGTTTCTGCAGCCCATGCCCTTTGGCCACCCCAAAACCCCAGGGGGTCAAACTGGGATTGGGTTTTCTCCCAGAGCTCCAGTCTGGAGGGCTGCAATTCGGGCTCTCTTGGTTAAGGGCCCCCATCTTGACCTGGGCCACATACTGTTCACTTACAGAACTAGCATGGAGACATCCCTTTCCCAACAACCTTGTCTCCCCAACAAGCTGGCCAAACACAGCCACTTGGTTATAGGACGGTATACCTTTCTTAATAGCTTTCACTCCATCTGAGACCTTCTCAAAGCTCTCCACACTGGATCTTTCAACAGGAAAGTCAGTGGATCCATTCACAACAGAAAATTTCTGGCTGTTAGGAACTTAAACTTTCTTGATTAAATCACTTTCACACCCTTCAGTGGCAGTAAACTGCTTGCAAAGACTCCATGAGGATTCCTTTCCCGAGGGCTTTTCTATGCAACAATTCACCCCCTCCCAGAAATTCTGCTCTTACCCTCTTTACCTAGGGCTTGCTCTAGGGGAACACTTTCCTGAGCAACTACAGACTCTTTCTGGGTCTCCCTTACATCCAGAATCACCTCTGGCCCATCAGGCGGATTCCTACACAATCCCCTTTCATGCAAACTTACAGACTTCCTAGATAAAAGGTTAGAAGCATTCTCCTTCCCTTTGCCACACACAAGTTCAGGAATCTTTTCCTTCTTGCTACAGGTTTCCACACCCTCAGTAGGTTCCACAATCACATCACCTTCCTGCTCTCCTTGTGCCCTGGCTAGGATTTCACCCTGATTAGACAGAGTTGCTACACCCTTTCCAACAACACACTAGCAACAGGCAAAATACAAGCACCAGAATTGTCTGGTCTCGGGGATTTTACATAGACCCTAACTGGATGCGACCTAGTTACAGGGCCATTCTCCCGAGCAGACAGAAACTTAGGACCCTTCCCTTCCTGGGCTTTAGCTGAATCCAGAACCAGCTCTGAGACAACTGCATGACCCTCAACCATCACAGGCTGAAAGGCCCCTTCTGTCTGCTCCACAGACCAAGAAGAGCCGGACACACTTTCTCCTTTACCAGACACACAGGTTGGGATCTCATTCCCTTTGTCCCAGCACACAAGGCTGGTCACAGACAACTGCTTGGAGATCAGGGTAGCTCCCTCCATAGGCAAGTCAATACCCCTGACAGAGAGACCCATTTCCTTCACTGTCCCAATTCTCCACCCAGCTAACAGGTAAGGTCCAGGGACTCTCATCTTCCACTCTCCTCGCCTTCCCACCCTGCTGACTGGACACAGCCATCAGCTCACAAGGCTGCCTAGGCTCATCCACACTTCCCTTACCAAGCACCTTGCCACTCCCCACAGATCCCCTGCCCTGCCTGTGTCTCCCCCCACTCAGCTGGGGTCTCAGCTCCCACTGTGCTCAGCACTGCCCTTGCTGTCCCAGTGGGGGCAGGCCACTGCTTTCCTCACTGCATCAGAGCCAGCGAGAGTCCCCAGTCTGGTGTGCAAGGGGGCAGGGAGCATCTCTCTGTCCCACCGAGTCCCAGGGGTCTGGTTACAGGCAGGCAGGTAGCCTGAGCCTAGCGGCTCCTCCCTGCTGCCAGCCAGGTCATCTGCATTTTCACTGACCATTTCCCTCTCCACCGATTGGTTCCCTGGATTCAAATTCAAACCCTCGGCAGTTACAGGAGCAGGGCCTGGATCCTGTCCCAAAGAGACACAGTCACCCCACAACAGGGTCTCGCAGCTGGTGTCCTGGGGCACCCCAACGGCCAGCCAGCCCCACCCCTCCTGGGTCTGCACAGGGATCTGGGCCATAGGCAGGGCGAGGGGCTTCGTCCCTGGGACCCTCACCCAGCTCACACAGGCCCTCAGCCTCTGAGGCTGCACCACCCAGGGTCTGACACCAGTTCTCTCTGTCCCAGGATCTCGCCACCCCAGGAATGTCTCCCCATTGACCATCCCCTTCCGCTCCCACTGGGGGTCCGAGGGGCCTGACCCCAGGGAACTCCACACAGACATATAGGTTGGGGTCAGGAGTGGGAGCCTGTCCACCTCCCCACCCATCTGGCTGATGGAGTCTGTGGCCTTGGGACCCAGCAAGGGAGCTAGACACCGGGGCTTTTCCGCAGGGTCCCCCTGGTTCAGATCTCCAGCCTGCTCAAAGGCAGTGAGGTGGGCATCCACACCCCCCCCCTTAACTAGGGGCAGCAATTTAGTCTCGAGGTTCCCTGCGGAACTGGCCCCCCGGGATCTATCCCCACTCACCCCGGGGAGGTCCCCTCGGCCTCTCCGCCCCACCACCGCCAGTTCATCCTGCTGCTGCTTCTGCAGCTCTTTCTCGGGCTCTCGCTGTCTCCCACGGTCCTCTTGCTCTCTCAGACTCCGCTCCAATCCCGTCCGTCTCGATCCCCCGATGGGGAACCCGATCGTGAAGACCCCCGTCTGGTCGGGGACAGGAGTCTTGGCGATGCCTGGCTCCCGCTCCAGCTGCTCCCAGATCCTGCTATAGCCCCAGTTGGGGTCAGGAATCTGTTCCTTAGAGCGATCATCCTCCTCCAGCTGCACGATTAACTCTGCTTTGGTGAACTTTCCAACGCTCAACCCTCTCTTTCTGCACAGGGTTACAATGTCCTTCTTAAGGAGACGGTGACAGGCCATCACTCCGCTCCTCCCAAGTTGTTGTGGACTCACAGGCCCGTGTGCTCTCAGCTCCCCACGGTTTCCAGGGAGAACCCCTAGTGTGCCAGCCCTTCTCGAGGTCACCACCTCTTTGCCAGGGTCGAGCTGCAGACTCCTCCGCCCCTGAGACTGCTCGCTGCAATCCCCAGGGGAACCCTGTTACTGCAAAAGTCCTTCTCGCTGGTCACACACTCCCAGGGGTTAACCGCCCCCCGAAACCGCTCCTCTCTGAGCCTTCAGCAGGCCTGGTCCTCGGCAATCCCCCTTCGTGTTACTGCTCCCGAGTCACTTACTGCAGGAAGCGCCATCCACGGGGTGCAGTACATCCCACCGCTGCCACCAGTTGTCACGGAGTCCCTGGGCGATGCTCTGGAACTGCTCCCCATGAAGCCAGTCAGGACTCTGGGGCAGTCGCCTTTCTGTGAGCAGCCTGTCTTCAGGACACACAGCTCACACAGCTTCCACCTTCCTGGGTCTGACCTCGGAGCATTCAGCATCCTCTGCCCCTCCGTGCGCTTCCCACAGCGAGTCCGCTCAGGCGGGGCTCCTGGGGAAGCCAGAGGGTCCTGCACCCCAACTTCGCAGTCAGACGTGACTCTCAGCCAGCCAGTAAAACAGAAGGTTTATTAGACGACAGGAACATGGTCTAAAACAGAGCTTGCAGGTGCAGAGAATGGGACCCCTCAGCTGGGTCCATTCTGGGGGGCAGTGAGCCAGACAACCACGTCTGCACTTCACTCCATGTCCCAGCCAGCCCCAAACTGAAAAACCCCTCCAGCCCCTCCTCCTCTGGGCTTTGTTCCTTTCCCGGGCCAGGTGGTCACCTGATTCCTTTGTTCTCCAACCCTTCAGCTCTCACCTTGCAGGGGGGGAAGGGCCCAGGCCATCAGTTGCCAGGAAACAGGGTGTCGGCCATTCTCTGTGTCCAGATCCCTGCACACACCTGCCCTCTAGGGCTCTGCAATGATCATACACCCTTACCCCACCACCTAGATACTTAAGAACTGCATAGGGGAAACTGAGGCACCCCCACACTATTCAGAGGAAACATTAAGAACAGGCCCACTTCGTCACACCTCTGAAGCCTCTTTCCTCTTTGCAGCTGGTAAATGGCGAGCTGGCTGCATAATGGGCCACATTCCCCCAGTGTCAGTCTTGTGCTGGACCAGTGCAGGACAGCCAATGTATTTAGTGGATCAAGTGCCACTCTCGATTTCTAACCAGAAAAGTCTTAGCCCATCCTGCTGTTCCTCACTTAAATATACAGCACTGTGCTGGGGCAGCTCCAGCTGAAAGTCGGGAAGCTCACTTTCACTCTCTTGCTTAGGCCTTGTCTATATGAGCACTTCCTGCATGGCAGGCGGGGGTGTAAATCTGCCTTGGACTAGCCTGCCACCCACTGACTGCCAGTGTCCCTGCATTAGAAGTTCCCTTGGCCCTTTGATCTGCTCCCATTTCAAAGTGCAGTAGATCAAAGCTCACAAGGAACTTTCAGTGGGGGGCAGGAGGAAGCACACAGATAGTAA
Source organism: Caretta caretta (assembly GCF_965140235.1). Classification (NCBI taxonomy): domain Eukaryota; kingdom Metazoa; phylum Chordata; order Testudines; family Cheloniidae; genus Caretta; species Caretta caretta. The sequence goes on from NC_134207.1 coordinate 804,600, forward strand.
GCGCGCATCAGGCTAGCGGGAGGTGGGCTGTTCGGCTAAACTAGCCCCTGTAGTTTTCTCCTTTACCAACATGTGCAAAATGGGAACCACTGGATCTAGAAACTGTGATTGCTCTTTGTCCTCTCTGCAGTCTATAAGAAACATTCAGCAAACGAACAAAGTCTATCCCTACTTCAGATCCACAAGCACTTTAACAGATTTAATAATTTTATTAAGATGATGTTAAAATTAAAAAAAAATGGTACAGATTTTAAGCGTAGAAGTTTCTGGTAGCTAATTCCCCCGAGACCCTGAGTCTCAAAGTAGGTCTCAGCCTCTCCCCACCTTTCCCTTGCTGGAGAGCAATCGCAGCCTGTTGCTGTTCTGGTTTTTGCCCCTGGAGGCAAGCGCTGCAAACCAATTGACAAGAAATAATTTGTTTCACCTGGGCCATGTCTTTAAATTGAATTTCTACAGACTGAATTTGTAAGACACCTTCATTACTTAGTTGTTAGCCTTAAAGAAATCCAGACTGGTTATTAGTTCATCCACTTTCTCGGTTAGCCAGACTTCCTGCCTGAAATCCAGAGGCCCAATTTCCAAACCCCGTTTTTCCAATTTGGAGGCATTTGCATATTCTCCAGAGTGTCTCCATTTGAGACTAATTAGGGGATTCCTTTTTCAGTCCCTTATTCCCCAGCAGCATCAGCATGGCCGGGCTAATCACTGTTGTTTGAGCCCGAGTCCACTGTTCTTGTGCAGCTCCTCTTACACATTCAATAGCCAACTCCTGTGTTTGCTGATTAACTGCCCAGGTCTGAACTAAACCTGTCAGGCTGCTCCTTGTGCTTCCAGGCTGTGCCCCTGCTGCGCTGTGCCCCTCTCCTGTTTCCTGAACTTGATGAGGGACTTTTATAGATTCCAAGGCCAGAGGGGACCATTGTGATCATCTGCTCTGACCTCCTGTGTCACACAGGCCAGAGAACTCCCCCAAAATAATTCCTAGAGCAGAGCTTTTAGAAAGACATTCAATCTTGATCTGACAATTGTCAGTGATGGAGAATCCACCATGACCCTGGGTAAATTGTGCCAATTGTTGATTACTTTCACCATTAAAATTTTGCATTATTTCCTGTCCGAATCTGTGTAGCTCCAACTTCCAGCCATTGGATTATGTTAGACCTTCCTCTGCTACATTGAAGAGTCCTTTATTAAATATTTGTTCCCCACATAGATACTGACAGACTGTGATCAAGCCACCCCTTAACCTTCTCTTTGTTAAGCTAAGTAGATACAGCTCCTTGAGTCTACCACTGTACGGCAGATTTTAACAATCTGTTCCAGTCACTCAAATAGGTCGTGAACCAGATTAGATTCCCCTTTTGCATCATGCATATTAGCACAGAGCTCAGAGTAACAGCCGTGTTAGTCTGTATTCGCAAAAAGAAAAGGAGGACTTGTGGCACCTTAGAGACTAACCAATTTATTTGAGCATAAGCTTTCCTGAGCTACAGCTCACTTCATCAGATGCATACTGTGGAAAGTTTAGAAGATCTTTTTATACACACAAAGCATGAAAAAATACCTCCTCCCATCCCACTCTCCTGCTGGTAATAGCTTATCTAAAGTGATCACTCTCCTTACAATGTGTATGATAATCAAGTTTGGCCATTTCCAGCGCAAATCCAGGTTTTCTCACACACACCCCACCCCCCACAAACCCACTCTCCTTCTGGTAATAGCTTATCTAAAGTGACCACTCTCCTTACAATGTGTATGATAATCAAGGTGGGCCATTTCCAGCACAAATCCAGGGTTTAACAAGAACGTCGGGGGGGGGGGGGGGTTAGGAAAAAACAAGGGGAAATAGGTTACCTTGCATAATGACTTCGCCACTCCCAGTCTCTATTCAAGCCTAAGTTAATTGTATCAAATTTGCAAATGAATTCCAATTCAACAGTTTCTCGCTGGAGTCTGGATTTGTCTCTCTCAAACCAGAGAGATTGAATGTACATTGGTCAAACTGGACAGTCTCTACGTAAAAGAATAAATGGACACAAATCAGATGTCAAGAATTATAACATTCTTAAACCAGTCAGAGAACACTTCAATCTCTCTGGTCAAGCGATTACAGACATGAAAGTTGTGATATTACAACAAAAAAACTTCAAATCCAGACTCCAGCGAGAAACTGTTGAATTGGAATTCATTTGCAAATTGGATACTATTAATTTAGGCTTAAATAGAGACTGGGAGTGGCTAAGTCATTATGCAAGGTAACCTATTTCCCCTTGTTTTTTCCTAACCCCTCCCCTCCCCCCCCCCCAGACATTCTTGTTAAACCCTGGATTTGTGCTGGAAATGGCCCACCTTGATTATCATACACATTGTAAGGAGAGTGGTCACTTTAGATAAGCTATTACCAGCAGGAGAGTGGGTTTGTGTGTGGGGTGTGTGTGTGTGTGTGAGAAAACCTGGATTTGTGCTGGAAATGGCCCAACTTGATTATCATACACATTGTAAGGAGAGTGATCACTTTAGATAAGCTATTACCAGCAGGAGAGTGGGGTGGGAGGAGGTATTTTTTCATGCTTTGTGTGTATATAAAAAGATCTTCTACACTTTCCACAGTATGCATCCGATGAAGTGAGCTGTAGCTCACAAAAGCTTATGCTCAAATAAATTGGTTAGTCTCTAAGGTAGCACAGAGCTGTATTTACAAGGTATTGCAGGGACCTCTGCTCATGGCTAGGGCCGCCTCCTCCTTGCCGCTTGGGGGGATTAGCTCTTTCAGCCTGACACCCTCTTCTTGTTGTTCGTTGGCCCATTGTCCTGATCTGCCACCCCTCTCTTACTCCTCAGGAGCTGCAGCACCTTGTCTTCATGGCTTAGCCCTCTGGCCAAGTCATGGTATCCCTCCCCTTCCAGGGCACCATCAAAGTCCTCCACGCTCTCCCAGACATTTCTTAAATCCACTGCCCTGGCTAAGCCAGTCCCCCAGTGACTGGAGCAAACCGTCCCAGACAGTCTTCAACTTCACTGCCCAGATTGTGCCACTCACTCAGTGGCTGGAAGGGGAACATACTTCTCAGTCTCAATTCATATGGGAAGATCCCCTAAAACACACGCACAGGCCAGCCCTATGTAACACCTCTATCTCAACAATAACTAGCCCCACATTTAACCAAGGAGACTCTATCTATCTATCTATCTATCTATCTATCTATCTATCTATCTATCCCCAGACACCCCCCCACTATCTCTCTACCTTCCTTTGGCACACGTATGTCCCCCTTACTGTAGTATCCACCCACCTGACAATCTTTAATGTATTTATCCTCTCACATGCCTGAGAGGCGGGGCTGTTACCCCTATTTTACAGGAGGGGATGGAGGAGCAGAGAGACTCAGACTTTGCCTTCACTGCAAAAAGGTAGGTTTTTCCATGGGGATAGGTGTCTCCAGGTAAAATCCTCCTGGAGAAAAGACACAGATAGCTTTTGCCTTGATGTAGTTAGTCAATGGCGACTCTGTACCCCACACCTGGTGTTTACCCAGGAGACAGCTGCATTCAGTTCAAAATACGCCTTTTTTGCAGCAGTATCCTGCCCAAACCGCACAGAGAGTGCTGCAGCAGGGGATTGAATCTGCATCACCTAAGTCCTAGACTCACAACCACATCACGGGGCCATCCTTCCTTCCGGATCGCCAGCCACTGCTAAAGCGTAGCAGGGAGACGCAGCCCGCAGTCAAACGGACAGGGCTGCGCTCCCTGTGCAGGGTTTGGTTGCTGGGTGCGCTCCTGCTCCCTGCGCAGGCCGCTCACCCTGTGAGGCCGTCTCTCCCCAAACGCAGGCTGAGTAAAGCTTCCCTCATCACTTTTCCATGGAAAGTCTCTTATTCTGACTTCTTCTCCCCTGGCTCTCTGCAGTAACAAATGACCCTCTGTCACCATCGCTGCTCCTTCCTGTAGGCCACACAGTGGCTCCTTTCAGGGTCTGTGCTTGGCTTTGTGTCTTGCCTTTTCCACCACTAATTGGTGGTCACAGATTCTGTGTTTGGGGACCGTGTGCCCTGGCTTTGCCCAGGTTGCTGTGGTGAGGGCTCTGTGAGCGGGGCAGGTCTGGAGCCATCCAGCCAGTTGCTAGCTTTGATCTCTTCTCCCCAGGGACTTGTGGAGTGGTGCTTTAAGCGTTGCAACATCTCGGGTTGTTTGCTGCCCTGTCTGGGAGGTTGCAGGGACTGAGCCCAGGCAGTACTGCTGTAGGTGTGGCTCATGCTTTCTTTTGGACTTGATTTTTGATCCCCTAGTGTCTGTGGTGCAGGGAGCTTTGATGGAGGAAGCACTAGGCACTGAATGTTCTTTTCTGCCTGTTGATGAACAGAGGACATGCCAGCTCTGCTCGCTCCCTGTCAGTGCCGTGGTTCATGGGCACACAGGGACCTGTCTGTGAGGGGCTGGGTTTCCTACCTCGGTCAGTGTAATCAGTTAAAGATGGGCCCGGACTTCACCCCCACCTAGCAGACTGGTCTGGATTATACCATCAGAGGGTTGGCAATAGCTTGATTGGAGTGGGGGTTGTATCTCTCTCAGGATTTCTTTGTGGTGTAGAGATTCTTAGCCAGCCTGCCGTGGCCCATGGGCAGCCCCTGGCACTTATCACAGAATCACAGAATCTCAGGGTTGGAAGGGACCTCAGGAGGTATCTAGTCCAACCCCCTGCTCAAAGTAGGACCAACCCCCAACTTGCCGCAGGACCCCAGTTGCACATCTGGCGGGGGAAGTGTTTGATTTATCACGCCCCATGCAGGCTCCGGGGCGGCCGAGGAGGCCGTATGTGCTACTCAGCTTCCCGACTCTCTGGACTCCCGGGAGATGACTGATGAACCCAGGAAGCTGAGTAGCAGAATCTGCCTCCGCAACTGCCCGCAACCTGCATGGGGCAGAGCAAAAGCAGGTTCCTCTTCAGGAAGAGTCGCTCTCACACTGCGGCTTTTCCCGGGTGGCTTGGGGTCTGGGGAGGCGCAGCGGCTGGCCTGGGGCTCCTCCGAGCAGGTGTGTGTGTGGGGGGGGTCTCAGGGCTCCTCCCAGCGGGGGGGGAGGGGGGCGGGGCTCTGTGTCCGGGGCTTTGGCCAGCCTGTGGCTTCTCTGGGTGGGGATCACAGGGCTCCAGGAGTGGGGGGACTCGTTGCTCCAGCTGTGGGGGAGAGCAGGGGGGCTCACGGCTCCTGCTATGGGGGGGCCTGGGGGCTCATTGCTCTGGCCAAGGGGGGATGGTTTGGGGCTCCAGCCGCGGGGGGGCTTGGGGCTCCAGCAGTGGGGGGCTCAGGGTTCCGGCTGTGGGAGGGCAGGGGGACTCCGGGCTCCTGCTGTGGGGAGCCCTGGGGGCTCAGGGGGAGGTGGGGCTCCAGGGGTGGGGGGACTCATTGCTCTGGCCACGGGGGGGGGTGGCTTGGGGCTCCAGCAGTGGGGGGCTCAGGGCTCTGGCTGAGGGAGGAGGTGTGGGGCCTTGGGGCTCTAGCTGCTGGGGGAGGGATAAGGGGGCTCGGGGCTCCATCTGGGGTGGGTGTAGGTGGAAGGGGCAGAGCTGCGGTCTAGCCTCCCCAAAGGGGGGCTCCACCCTCCGCCCATGTGCAGTGCCTTGCTGTGTTTGGTACAAAGTCTGTATATTTACAGTGGGATTGATCTCCATGCCTCTAGAATGAAAGCAAGTGTCTTGTGGTTGGTCTGTGGCTCTTTCTGCAACCTCTTGTTCTGGCCCTTTCCAGGGCGCCTGTTGCAGCAGGGCTCTCCGCCGTGAGCAGGACACCAGCAGAATCAGGGCCTTGTTTTCAGTCTGGGGATTGCTGCGGGGGCTGGAAGTCACTTATGTTTATGGCACAGAGGCTTGGGCTGAGTCTCCTTTTGGCCTGTAGTTTATTTGTTTTCTGCATGTGAGGGGTAGGAGCAGGGATTTAGTGACGTCATATGTTTTGACACCAAGCTGCGTGCACTTTGTCACAGTTTGTGTCAGCACGGCTGGGTGCCAGACTGTGTCCCATGCTCTGAAACTCTACAAACCAGGCAAACACCCTCCCCTGTGGGTTTGTTAGTGAGCGTCTGCAGGGTAAACACGTGATCGGGGCAGTTTCTCGTGAGTCTGTTTCAGTCTCATGGGTATGGTCTGAGTCTCCATCCTGCAAACACGTATGCATGTGCCCCACCTTCCACCATGAATAAGCGTGTGTGTGTGTCTAGGGGCAGGATGGGGCCTTACTGAGGATGGTACAGTACACTCTGCTCAAGCTGCTAACATAGATACCTCTGGAGTTCTAGAACTAAGGGGATGTTGTTCGGGGGCTTATTCCTTCACCCACTTATTTCTCTGGTCCTGCTCGCATGAACAGAGAGCAACAATACCCAAAGCCCAAAGGTGCAAACAATTTGATGTTTATTGGGGTGAACTTCCAGCAAGCATGATTCCAGTTTCCTTCCTTAGTGTCCCCCTTCCCAGCTCTGACACCACAGAGCCATACGCCTGTGTCCCTGTTCCCATTCCCCCCTTAGCAAAACATGATTCCAATTTCCCCACCCCCATTCCCTGTTCCCATTTCCCCCCCTTACTTCCTGATTGACTGCAGACTAGAAAGTAAAACTTGAGTTCTGCTTAGCTATACCTTAACCAATCATTTTCCTGAAATTTAACAAGCCAATCCTAAAATATTGTAACATGATTATTTAACCAATTATATCCCACCACCTTAATTAGTTTACACCCAGCAAACTTAATTATACAGCAGACAGAAACAATCACAGAACCAGACAGAGATTGTAGAGACAAACAATAGGGAAATGGGGACCACAATGACAGAACAACACAGAAATGAGGATTTCACATCCCAGCTATTGATAAGTGAGTTCTTGCCAGACAGGATGCTCTCAAACTGTTTCATAGAATAGAATCATAGAATCATAGAATATAAGGGTTGGAAGGGACCCCAGAAGGTCATCTAGTCCAACCCCCTGCTCAAAGCAGGACCAATTCCCAGTTAAATCATCCCAGCCAGGGCTTTGTCAAGCCTGACCTTAAAAACCTCTAAGGAAGGAGATTCTACCACCTCCCTAGGTAACGCATTCCAGTGTTTCACTACCCTCTTAGTGAAAAAGTTTTTCCTAATATCCAATCTAAACCTCCCCCACTGTAACTTGAGACCATTACTCCTCGTTCTGTCATCTGATACCATTGAGAACAGTCTAGAGCCATCCTCTTTGGAACCCCCTTTCAGGTAGTTGAAAACAGCTATCAAATCCCCCCTCATTCTTCTCTTCTGCAGGCTAAACAATCCCAGCTCCCTCAGCCTCTCCTCATAACTCATATGTTCCAGACCCCTAATCATTTTTGTTGCCCTTCGCTGGACTCTCTCCAATTTATCCACATCCTTCTTGAAGTGTGGGGCCCAAAACTGGACACAGTACTCCAGATGAGGCCTCACCAATGTCGAATAGAGGGGAACGATCACGTCCCTCGATCTGCTCGCTATGCCCCTACTTATACATCCCAAAATGCCATTGGCCTTCTTGGCAACAAGGGCACACTGCTGACTCATATCCAGCTTCTCGTCCACTGTCACCCCTAGGTCCTTTTCCGCAGAACTGCTGCCTAGACATTCGGTCCCTAGTCTGTAGCTGTGCATTGGGTTCTTCCGTCCTAAGTGCAGGACCCTGCACTTATCCTTATTGAACCTCATCAGATTTCTTTTGGCCCAATCCTCCAATTTGTCTAGGTCCTTCTGTATCCTATCCCTCCCCTCCAGCGTATCTACCACTCCTCCCAGTTTAGTATCATCCGCAAATTTGCTGAGAGTGCAATCCACACCATCCTCCAGATCATTTATGAAGATATTGAACAAAACCGGCCCCAGGACCGACCCTTGGGGCACACCACTTGATACCGGCTGCCAACTAGACATGGAGCCATTGATCACTACCCGTTGAGCCCGACAATCTAGCCAGCTTTCTACCCACCTTGTAGTGCATTCATCCAGCCCATACTTCCTTAACTTGCTGACAAGAATACTGTGGGAGACCGTGTCAAAAGCTTTGCTAAAGTCAAGAAACAATACATCCACTGCTTTCCCTTCATCCACAGAACCAGTAATCTCATCATAGAAGGCGATTAGATTAGTCAGGCATGACCTTCCCTTGGTGAATCCATGCTGTTTCCTTTTACATCTTCTAGGCACTTCCCTTTCTCTGGAGGCGATCGGCATTATCAGGACAGGTTTGTATCCTAACAGCCCCATGGCACCTTCTTTCAATGAGACTAGTTTGGAATGTGAGGAGGTGACCGGTCGCTTCCCAGCTCATGGCTGCCTCTGCTGCTTAGCCAGAGGCCTTAGCCTAAGCACAGGTTTCAGAGTAGCAGCCGTGTTAGTCTGTATCCGCAAAAAGAACAGGAGGACTTGTGGCACCTTAGAGACTAACCAATTTATTTGAGCATGAGCTTTCGTGAGCGACAGCTCACTTCATCCTTTTCTTTTAGCCTAAGAACAGGGGCTCAGACTGTCACAGGGAGAGAAGGCCCTTACACCGGCAGGCAGTGATTTTGAGTCTTTCATTTACACCTCTAGAACTAGCCAAGTGATAAGAAAACACCTACAGTCTTAGAGAATGGGCCTTGACAGACAGGCCTGGATACCTATATCCTAACAGATGTCTTAGGGTGACCCCTGATGTTGGATGGAAATAAGGGAAAAACCACATGAAACATAAGCAATAGCGCTTTATTTTAAGGGACGTTTTAGGCAAGCACCATTGCCCTTGTCACATCGTGTATTTTTCTCTCAAGCGTATGTGACACCAACAGACACCGCTTGGCCGTGGGTGGAATTGAACCCGGGATCTTTGCCACTTACTGCATGAGCTCACAGCCACCTGGCTCTTAGTGACGGCTGTAGCAGACTCCTCGATCTCTCGCTGGTCTCGGTGCCACCAGAGAGGGCAGAGTGTCACAACCAGCAGGCCTGGGTTACATGTACATTTCCGCGGGCCTCAAGTATGTGATGCAATTATCATAAGCTTCAGTGTCGTGTTTGCAATGGACCTTATTAACAATTTTAATACATCTCAGTACATCTTAAAATAAGGGATGGGGGAGTCACCCGAAGGGACAAATCAATGAAATAAGGGACGGATGGTCACCCTAGCACCTCCCCTGGCGGGTGCTGGATGGCTAGTCCATCTGCTCATGTCCCAGGGCAGAGTATGAACTCTAGGGCTAAGTGAGCTGTTACCAAGAATATAGTAATGCACGAGTCCTGCTCACTGCCAGCCGCATCCATGGTCATACCCAGCAAACACCACCCTGAGGTAAAGGGGTCAGGTACCCTGTCACAGCCACATGGGCTCTGTGGAGTCAATAGGAGTAATGGGGCCAGCCCTCAAATACTGATCAGACATGGCCCAGGAGTAGGACACTGTGACACAGTGCGACTCACCACTGTGGCACCTCTGGCTGGCTGTCTTGGGCATGAGCTCTGCGCCCTCTTTTGGTGGTGTCTCACCCACTGTCACCTCTGTTCCTGGACCCGTGTTGCTGCAAGGGCTGCAGGGTCCTCTTCCGTGACAGTGCCCTTTAGGGTGACCAGACGTCCAGATAAAATGGGACTGTCCAGATTTTTAGTTCTTTGTCCCGCGTCCCGGCCGATGCACGGTCGGGATGCCATTTGTCCTGATATTGCGGCTTTGGGTGTTTCCGGCGTTTTTTTTTTTGTTTTTGTTTTTTGCTTCCCCCATGTGTCCCGATATTTTGTCCATTTCATCTGGTCACACCCTTTGTGTGTTGCCTGGGGGTGGGGGGTGTCTCTGCTCATGTGGCCATAACCCGATGGGCTCAGCAGCACAAGTGGAGGACATGGAGAGTGGGAGTGGGCCAGCACGAGGGGTGGGCTGGACAGACCAGAGGGGCAAAGGAGCCCAGCCTGGTGGAAAGCGCTGAGTGGAGAGACCGACTGACTGAGCCGCTGGAAGAACGAGCAGGAGGACTGAGTGACGACAGACGGCCTGGTGGAGGTGGGGGGACGGGAGCAGGCGCTTGATATGGAGGGGGTGAGCTGGTGTGGGGAGCAGAGTTTGGTGAAGACATGTTGAGTCGCTGGCTATTTCGCGGAGGGGAGTGTTGATCAGGGCTCAAAGGTCAGTTCTGCATTAGTGTTACCGGGAATGGGAATTATTCTGCCTTAGTCAGCTGTACTGGAGGGAGCGGGTGATGCTGTGGTATCTCTGATCAGAGGAATGGGGGGATTGAGTTCTTGTCTCTTGTTGACTCTGGCTGGATCGGCATGAAGTGGACATGGCTTGTCTCAGCCCCAGCCTGGGCTCCCTCACGTGCTAGCCAGCTGGGAGCCAGCAGCCCTGCTCCTGGAAAGCTGGAGGGAGGAGAATAACAGCTAATAATAGTTCCTGGGCTCCCTGCCAGTTTTACTGGGCACCGAGTGGGACTGTAGCAGCTCGTTTTCATTCAGCAGGAGGATGGTGCGTTTAATTTAGCGACGGTTCGTAGGCTGAGCCCCTGTCATTCTCCAGGCCCCTCAGCATCACGCTGCCTCGCTGCCAGGTCCATTTCCTGCTATTCAGCCTGACCTTTCCCTTTTAAAGTCTCAGCCTGTTCCTCCTGGCCACGCCCCTTGCATTTCCCTAAAGACCTCCTTCCCCCCAGAGATGTGTGGGCTGCACCAGGGCTGCCCAGAGGGACTGTTCTCCCCACCTTCCTCCCACGCTGGCCTTTGTGGCAGACTCTGCTCTGAGTCACTGGCCCCTGGTCTCTCTTGGCTGCTCTGGCTCCCCAGCATCTCCCTCCCCTTGGGGGGGTGGGTTCTCCCCTCACCCCTGAGTCTCAGACCATTGGATAGACCCTCAGCCCCTGCAGCCTGGTCCCAGTGTTCCCCTTCCCTGGGCTCCCATAACCGGGCCAGTCCCAGTCCCTCCTGCTTTCTCCTACTGACCCATCTGCAGACAGGGCCATGGGAGGTGGGGAGCAGCTGGGGTTACTGGGGTGCTTGGCTCCCATGGGAGATGAACACATTGCTAGTGGGAACTGCAGCTGGGCCCAGCCCAGGACAGAACCAGGCTGCATGCGTGGCGGGAGAGAGCAGAGCAATAGCGGTGTCCCAGGCCCAACAAGGGGTGAGACGCTCATAACACTCTGCTCACCGTCACGGCGATCAGCAGGACCGGGTGGGCTGGGGGTTTGTGTCATGGCACCGCTGGTAACTCCCGTGCTAACAATGCCACTAAGAAGCTCTTTAACCATGTATCAGAGATACAGAAAAAGGAAGAAAACCAGGGAAAGCATTTGAAGTGTAAAGTATTATGCCAGGCTTTGGTTAACACCACCCCTGCTTCCCTTTCCCAGGAGCTGTGGAGAGTTTTATGGAAGGAACCCCCTTACCTGACAGCCTTTTAGATAGTATGGAGCTGAGAATAACTTCTTTGGGGGAAAGGGGAGAGATGAGATGAGCTGGGCTGGGGCTGTCGCTGATGCTGTTGTTAAAAGTCCGATCCTGTTTCCTCGAAGGCAAAACAAGACAAAGACACCCCAAAGGGGAGAGAAAAGAGCAGCACAGCTGGAAAAGGCAACGTCTGTCTCTTGTGCTGACTATGACTTGCAGCCTTGCTGCTGGAGAGAGAGAGGCCCAGTGCACAGTTTGATCAGCCATGCCGGGACCTGGCAGACTTGTACTGGAACTGGGCTGTTTAGGGAAAAGAACACACGGGGCAGGGGGGCGAGAGCAGGAACCTCTGTCTCGTGTCCCAGGTGTCCAGGATTAGCCGGAGCTAGTGGTGATTACAAGTGGGAAGACATAGAAGTCAGAATTGGTTAAAAAAACCCCAACAGGGTAAGCACTCAAGCTAGTTCCTAAACTTTACCAAGGCTAATGGGTCCAAAAGCGAAAAAAGAGTTTTTCTCACCCAAAAGCTTACAGCAGTCTGTACTGGCTGGAAAACCTCCAGGCCAGGACCACTTCCCCAGCTTAATGATGCTTCTTTTGTCTTTCAAGCAATCTAGCTGTTGTGTGTAGGGATGGAGGGGAAGAGGTGAGGTGGAGGTCACTGTCTCCCCTTCTTATATCCCACTCCCTTCTTTGAGGATTACCCCCACCGGGGTGCAGGCAAACAGTCTCTTGTGTATGTGAGACTTGAAGTGTTTCTGGGCTGAAATGTAAATTCTTTGTTTATGTCTTTCCCCATGTTGGCAGGTGATGGCACTTTATCACTTTTCTGACGTGCTAAGATGTCTTTGTCTCTGAGAAATTGGTCTGTGGGCATTACCCAGAGCTACCACAGACTTCAGTAACAATTGTGTAGCAAAATCTCATAATTTTACATGCCATGTTCTTACATACATTTTAACAAGACAATAATATTCAGCAGATTATGAGTTTTCAAATGATAGCTCACAAGGCAAACTTTGTACAAAACATATAACCATATAATAGTTAATTATAGCACAATCGGGACAGGTGCAGACATGCCAACTCTCGTGAATTGATTGCCAGAGATGCGATTTCTAAGTAAAATTATGTCTCACTCATGATCTCCCAATAGAACTCTCAAATGTCAGTATTTTTTTTCTGCCATGGTTGAACACGTGCAAGATCTATCTCCAGATCGTGAATGAGGCTTAATTTTACTTAAAAATTGCTGTCAGCCCCGGGGATGGATGGGACTTCCGCTGTCAGCCCCACAATGAGAGGCTATGGCTGTGAGCCATGGGTGGCTGCTCCCCTGCCAGCCTGAGAAGTGGGAGAGGGGACCCCACTGCAGCCCCCGCAAGCCTGGGGAGGGCGAGGAACCCTAAGAGCAGAGGTGAGGCTGGGAGAGCTGCTATGGCCTGGGGGCTCCCGGAGGCTGAAGTGAGGAGGGTGGGGGCTGTGAAGTGCGGGGCTGTATTAGACTTTCATAGAATTTAAGGTCAGAAGGGACCATTATGATCGTCTAGTCTGAGCTCCTGCACAACGCAGGCCACAGAAACTCACCCTCCCACTCCTGTAACAAACCCCTAACTTATGTCTGAGCTACTGAGGTCCTCAAATCGTGGTTTAAAGACTTCAACGTGCAGAGAATCCTCCAGCAAGTGACCTGTGCCCCACGCTGCAGAGGAAGACGAAAAACTCCCAGGGCCTCTGCCAATCTGCCCTGGAGTAAAATTCCTTCCCTACCCCAAATATGGCGATCAGCTAAACCCTGAGCATGTGGGCAAGACTCACCAGCCAGATACCCACGAAAGAATTCTCTGTAGTAACTCAGATCCCACCACAGACCATTGGTCATATCGACCGCTAATAGTCGAAGATCAATTAATTGCCAAAATTAGGCTATCCAATCATATCATCTCCTCCATAAACTTATCAAGCTTAGTCTTGAAGCCAGATATGTCTTTTTGCCCCCACTGCTTCCCTTGGAAGGCTGTTCCAGAACTTCACTCCTCTGATGGTCAGAAACCTTTGTCTAATTTCAAGTCTAAACTTGCTGATGGCCAGTTTATATCCATTTGTTCTTGTGTCCACATTGGTACTGAGCTTAAATAATTCCTCTCCCTCCGTGGTATTTATCCCTCTGATATATTTATAGATATCCATCATATCTCCCCTGAACCTTCTTTTGGTTAGGCGAAACAAACTAAGCTCTTTGAGTCTCCTTTCATAAGACAGGTTTTCCATTCCTTGATCATCCTAGTAGCCCTTCTCTGTACCTGTTCCAGTTTGAATTCATCCTTCTTAAACATGGGAGACCAGAACTGCACACAATATTCCAGTTGAGATCTCACCAGTGCCTTGTATAACGGTACTAACACCTCCTTATCTCGACTGGAAATACCTCGCCTGATGCATCCCAAGACGGCATTAGCTTTTTTCACAGCCATATCACATTGGCAGCTCATAGTCATCCTGTGATCAACCAATACTCCGAGGTCCTTCTCCTCCTCCGTTACTTCTAATTGATGCGTCCCCAGCTTATAACTAAAATTCTTGTTATTAATCCCTAAATGCATAACCTTACACTTCTCCCTATTAAATTTCATCCTATTACTATTACTCCAGTTTACAAGGTCATCCAGATCCTCCTATATATCCCGGTCCTTCTCTGCATTGGCAATACTTCCCAGCTTCATGTCATCCAAAAACTTTATTAGCACATTCCCGCTTTTTGTGCTGAGGTCAGTAATAAAAAGATTAAATAAGATTGGTCCCAAAACCGATCCTTGAGGAACTCCACTGGTAACCTCCCTCCAGTTCACCTTTCAGTAGGACCCGTTGTAATCTCCCCTTTAACCAATTCGTTATCCACCTTTCAGTGTTCATATTGATCCCCATCTTTTCCAATTTAGCTAATAATTCTCCATGTGGAACCGTATCAAACGCCTTACTGAAATCGAGGTAAATTAGATCCACTGCATTCCTTTTGTCTAAAAAACCTGTTACCTTCTCAAAGAAGGAGATCAGGTTGGTTTGGCATGATCTACCTTTTGTAAAACCATGTTGTATTTTGTCCCAATTACCATTGACCACAGAGTCCTTCACTACTTTCTCCTTCAAAATTTTTTCCAAAACCTTGCATACTATGGATGTCAAACTAACAGGCCTGTAGTTACCCAGATCGCTTTTTTTACCTTTCTTAAAAATAGGAACTATTTTAGCAATTCTCCAGTCATACGGTACAACCCCTGAGTTTACAGATTGATTAAAAAATCTTTGCTAACGGGCTTGCAATTCCATGTGCCAATTCCTTTAATATTCTTGGATGAAGATTATCTGGGCCCCCCAATTTAGTCCCATTAAGCTGTTCGAGTTTGGCTTCTCCATCGGATGTGGTAATATCTACCTCCATATCCTCATTCCCATTTGTCGTCCGACCATTATCCCTACGCTCCTCATTAGCCTCGTTAAAGACTGAGGCAAAGTATTTGTTTAGATATTGGGCCATGCCTAGATTATCCTTGACCTCCACTCCATCCTCAGTGTTTAGCGGTCCCACTTCTTCTTTCTTCTTATTTAGAACCTTTTACTATTGGTTTTAATTCCCTTTGCAGGATCCAACTCTACTTGACTTTTAGGCTGTCTCACTTTATCCCTACATGTTCTGACCTCAATAAGGTAGCTTTCCTTGCTGATCCCTATCATCTTCCACTCCCTGTATGCTTTCTGCTTTTTCTCGATCACCTCTCTGAGATGCTTGCTCCTCCAGCTTGTCTACAACTCCTGCCGATGAACTTTTTCCCCTTTCTTGGGATGCAGGCTTCCAATAACTTCTGCAGCTTTGACTTGAAGTAATCCCAGGCCTCCTCTGCCTTTAGATCCACAAGTTTTTCAGTCCAATCCACTTCCCTAAACAATTTCCTTAATTTTTTAAAGTCAGCCCTTTTGAAATCAAAAACCCTAGTCACAGATCTGTTTTTGTTTATCCTTCCATTTAGTTTGAACTGAATTAGCTCATGATCACTTGAACCAAGGTTGTCCCCTACAACCATTTCTTCTATGAGGTCCTCACTGCTCACCAAAACCAAATCTCAAATGGTTGGTCATGGGTTCTGAGCAGAAGGGATGAGTGCTGGGAGGGTGAACTGAGGGCAGTGGGGGTCGATGGGGTAGGGGGGCTGAAATGATGGGGGCTGGGGGCTGAGCTGCTGGGGGGTTGAACTGAGGGGGATTGGGTGGGAACAGAATTGATGGAAGACTGGAGAACAGGATTAATTGCTGGTCAGGTGATGGGCAGATGTGGGGGTGAGAGCTCCTGCTGCGGGGCCAGTACATGTGAGGAGCGGGACCACGAATTGTCACATGCACACATCCAATTAAAACACACCGAGCGGATTTCAGCTATGAACATGCCCTGCCATCGCGTTGGCATGCCAACAGCCCGAAGCCGTCCAGTCCGTACCAGGCTATTGGTGTCACCTTGCCTGGTTTTATGAAGAATTTTATGTAACAGGCTGAGTGGGACTTTTGCTGCTTTGGACAACTTAGAGCCCAGGCCTCTGCCCAGTGGCCCCTGGGGCTGGTGTCGGCCTGGGTGGGGAGGGAGGGCCGGCTGCACCCGCAGGTGCTTGGCGGGGAGCAGTGTGTAGCCATGTCACGGGGCAAGCGCGCCCCATCACATGCCAACACACAGGTTGCCCCAGGCTTCGCCCCGACACGCTGCTGTGTGCGTCGCGTTGTGGCCGCCGTCACCGGTAAGAACACGTCTCTCCGGCGAGGGGGAGCCGCAGAGGGGAGGAGCGGCTCTGGGGAGGTGTGGCTGCTGTGGGACGGGCAGGCAGGCGCTGTGTGGGATTGAAGGGGTGGCTGTTTCTGGAGGGGGGTGTTGTGGTTACTGGGAGGGGGATTGGCTTCTGTGGAGAGCAGACATGGAATGGCTGGCCCTGGGGTGGCCGCGGGCTGTGCCAGCTGTTGCTAGGGGGAGGGAGGTGTTACTGGGGCCGGGGAGGGGTGTAGTTGCTGCTGTTGGGTGTTGTTCTGCAGGGGTGGGTGAGGGTTGTGACCAGAGGGGTGGATGCGGGTTGTTCCTGGGGGGATGGCGGTTGTTATGGAGGTTGTTACAGGGGGGGTTGTTCCTGGGGGAGACATGGGGGTTTTTCCTGGGGGGGTGGATGAGGATTGTTACTGGGGGGGATTGGGGTTCTTATGGGGGTGTGGATAGAGGTTGTGACTGGGGGGTGGATGAGGGTTGTTACCAGAGGGGTGGATGAGGGTTGTTGGGGGGTGGATGGGGGTTGTTCCTGGTGGGGTGTGTTGGGGCACTGGGGCATGGCCACTAGGTAACTCGAGGGGATAAAAGACCACGAGTGTCGATGAAGCCCCCTCGCACTAGGCCCAGGTGTCCTTGGCCCCCCCCCCCCCCTGCCTGGAGGCACTCGCAGCAGCTCTGCGTGCTAGGCCCAAGTGTCCTTGGCCCCCCGGCCTGGAGGCACACACAGCAGTTATGCTGAGAATCTGCAACAGTATGTTGCAGAGTCAGACTGCCTGAAACTAAGCAAGGCCAAACAGGGGAGATATGGAAGAACAATGCTGAATAAAGCAGCTTTATGTATAGTTTAACAAATGATACAGAGAATCAGGAAACTAGCTGGGAACTGGATTGGCTGGCTATATAAATACTTGAAGCAGCTTGCTATTAAATAAATATGCTAAAAAAAAATGTATAAAAGCCTGTGTAACTTCCTGCTCTGTGTGCAAAATTTAAGATTTTATTCTCCCTGTACCTTTTTGCAGCTGCAAATAAACTTTTCTGCTTCTCCATCCCATTGTAATTATTGGGTGTAGCACACCGAGTAACAAACCAACTCAAGCTGTTGTTCAGCCTCTCGGCACTGGGTGCCGGCAATAGCTTTTGGCGTCCCTGGGTGGGCGACAAGGCTGCAATTTAGCCTTGCCCGGACCCTTCCTGGAGGTTGAGGATTGCGGCGAGAACCGACGCCCAGCGCGCACCGGTGAGTTCATCGGAGGCTCGGAGGAGACGCGATTTGATCGACCCCAGAGGGCACAACGGTGCAACGCACTCATATAGTGGAGAAGCAGTTGTGGACGGCGGTGAAGAACCGGTCCCTTGGATAAGGTAGGAACCTTTTAAAATCCGGATTATATGCTCTGTTGGAACCTGGGGACGCCCAGAGTTACCCTGTAGGTATGGGACAGGGACAGAGCTCAGAGGTTAGGGCACGGTGTACGCCCCTAGAGTGCATTCTAGCAAACTGGAAGGTATTTGGTGCGGATCCAATAACTAAAAGCCAATTAAAACAATTCTGTACAGTTGACTGGTCTCAATATCAACTAGAGGACCAGGAGTGGTGGTCACCAGGAGGGTCAATTAATTACAACACAATCCTTCAGTTACTCCTGTTCTGTCAGAAAACAAGAAAATGAAATAAACATATGTATGCGCATTTGTTTCTGACTTTATGTACTCGACCAGACATTTTACAGCGCTGTAATCTGACTCCGACTGGTTCGGTAGCAGCTAATGTTAGTCCCCAGACCCCCACCCCCACTATAATGGCAGAGCCGGTGTCCCCTTCGGCCCCTATACCCACACCTTGTAAGTCTCCAATGGTTGGCCTATACCCCTTAATCACCGAAACTAAAGTCGCCCGGTCTGGATCAGACAGGCGTCCAGCCACGACTATGCAGGTTTATACTCATGTGCCCTTTAATCCTGTGGATTTGGCTGCTTTCAAACCACAGGCAGGAAAGTTTTCCACCAACCCAAGCAGGTTTATTTCAGTCTTTGAGGGGTGCCTCAGTAGTCACAAGCCGAATTAAAATGACTGTAATATCCTCCTGAGAACCCTGTTGTCTAAAATAAAAAAAATCAGGTTACAGCTAAGGCAAGGGGAGCGTCAACATTCAAGCAAAAAAAAAAAAAAAAAAATCTATCTGTCAAGTTCCTCTCCAAGTAATTGTAAGCAGCTCAGGGAATTTCTGGGTATGGCAGGCTTTTGCAAAATATGAATCCCAAAGTTTGGACTGTGGGCTAAACCCCTGTACAACTGTGTAAAAAAAGCAGATCATGACCCCTTCTGTTGGACCCCAAAGGCTGACAGGGCATTTAAAATCCTAAAAAAGAAATTAATGAAAGCCCCGGCTCTGGGCCTGCTGGATCTCTCTAAGCCGTTTCAGTTGTATGTACATGAACGAAAGGGGGTGGTCCTAGAAGTGCTTACACAGCTGTTAGGAGCATGGAGACATCCCGTGGCTAATTTTTCTAAGCAATTGAAACAGGTTGCAAAGGGTTGGCCGGCATGGGCGGTCGCAGCTACTGCCCTATTGCTTAAGAAAGCCAAGAAGCTAACATTGGGAGGGGTTATGCAAATCTACACTCCCCATATGGTCCGAGCCTTATTAGATGCAAAGGAAGGGCTTTGGCTCACCCAGGCTCGGATTGCTCGGTACCAGGCTAAGCTGTTAGAGAACTCTGAAGTCACCTTACAGCCTTGCCCCTCCCTTAACCCAGCCACTCTCTTGCCAGAAACAGAGGAACAAAAACATGACTGTTTAGAAATCATAGATGCCCAGTACTCCAGCCGTCCGGATTTAAAGGATGCACCCCTCCCAATTGCAGATTATGAGTGGTACACTGATGGTAGCAGTACTGTAATAGATGGGCAAAGGAGGGCGGGTTATGCTGTTGTGACCCTCCATGACACCGTGGAAGCTGAAGTTTTGCCTGCTGGGACCTCTGCCCAGCTTGCCGAACTGATAGCCCTGACCCGTGCACTTGAACTGTCAAAAAGAAAGCGGGTCAACATTTTTACTAATTCAAAGTATGCTTTTGGTGTGCTGCATGCTCATGCTGGCCTATGGAAGCAAAGGGGAATGCTGACAGCCCAGGGCTCCCCAGTCAAGTACGGGCCCCAAATCCTCCGGCTCCTAGAAGCCGTACAACTTCCCTCGGAAGTGGCGGTGGTACCCTGTAAAGCCCATCAAAGGGAAGATCAAGATGTGGCCAGAGGTAACGCCCGGGCAGATAGAGAGGCTAAGCATGCTGCCACCCTGCCATCCCCTCAGACTGAGAACGCCCATATGCATGCCCTTATCCCATCAGTAGGGGAACTTCCAACCCCTCAGTACTCTGGGGAGGAGAGACAGCTAACTGACAAACTCTGTCTCCAAAAAAAGGAGGGATGGCTCCATTCCCCCGAAGGGAAGGTCCTCTTACCAAAGGGCCTAATCCGGCCAGTGCTGCAAAAACTACATCAAACCACTCATGCTGGCAGGGAAGCACTTATCCAGCTAATGGGAAAATACTTTATCACTTCTGGACTCCGACCCCTGGCTGCCCAGGTACAAGCGGACTGCTTAGTCTGCCAAAAGAATAATCCCCGACCGGGACTTCCTGTGCCACCAGCTGCCCTAGAACCCACTCCGGGCCCCGGACAAGTGTGGCAAATAGACTTTACTGAGTTTCCCCGGACCCAAGGGTTCAAATATCTCCTTGTCTTAGTGGATCGGTTCAGCGGATGGCCAGAAGCCTTCCCATGCCGTAATTGCACTGCCAGGACAGTGGCCCTCAAGTTTGTTAAGGAGATCATTCCTCGCTTTGGACTCCCCCTGTGGATGGAATCTGACAACGGGACACACTTCACGTCAAAAATCATTCAAAGCATCTCACATGCCTTACAGATGCCCTGGAAACTCCATACGCGCTGGAGACCACAAGCCAGTGATGTAGTGGAGCGTATCAATCAGACCCTTAAACGGCATCTCTCAAAAGTGTGCCAAAAAGCCTCACTGCGATGGCCTGATGCTTTGCCCCTCGTCCTACTCCGTATCCGCATTCTTCCAAAGGGTAGATTAGGGCTCAGTCCCTTTAAAATTATGTTTAAAAGGGCATGGCCTATAAATGGCACCCCGGTTCTGTCAAAAAAATGGAAGTTGGGTAATGGTTTTTTGTCACAGTATATGTGTTCCCTGTCTGCTGTTCTCTTGTCTCTTCACAGGTATACCAAGGATTATCATAGAATCATAGAATCATAGAATATCAGGGTTGGAAGGGACCCCAGAAGGTCGTCTAGTCCAACCCCCTGCTCGAAGCAGGACCAATTCCCAGTTAAATCATCCCAGCCAGGGCTTTGTCAAGCCTGACCTTAAAAACCTCTAAGGAAGGAGATTCTACCACCTCCCTAGGTAACGCATTCCAGTGTTTCACCACCCTCTTAGTGAAAAAGTTTTTCCTAATATCCAATCTAAACCTCCCCCACTGCAACTTGAGACCATTACTCCTCCTTCTGTCATCTGCTACCATTGAGAACAGTCTAGAGCCATCCTCTTTGGAACCCCCTTTCAGGTAGTTGAAAGCAACTATCAAATCCCCCCTCATTCTTCTCTTCTGCAGGCTAAACAATCCCAGCTCCCTCAGCCTCTCCTCATAAGTCATGTGTTCCAGACCCCTAATCATTTTTGTTGCCCTTCGCTGGACTCTCTCCAATTTATCCACATCCTTCTTGTAGTGTGGGACCCAAAACTGGACACAGTACTCCAGATGAGGCCTCTCCAATGTCGAATAGAGGGGAACGATCACGTCCCTCGATCTGCTCGCTATGCCCCTACTTATACATCCCAAAATGCCATTGGCCTTCTTGGCAACAAGGGCACACTGCTGACTCATATCCAGCTTCTCGTCCACTGTCACCCCTAGGTCCTTTTCCGCAGAACTGCTGCCTAGCCATTCGGTCCCTAGTCTGTAGCTGTGCATTGGGTTCTTCCGTCCTAAGTGCAGGACCCTGCACTTATCCTTATTGAACCTCATCAGATTTCTTTTGGCCCAATCCTCCAATTTGTCTAGGTCCTTCTGTAGCCTATCCCTCCCCTCCAGCGTATCTACCACTCCTCCCAGTTTATTATCATCCGCAAATTTGCTGAGAGTGCAATCCACACCATCCTCCAGATCATTTATGAAGATATTGAACAAAACCGGCCCCAGGACCGACCCTTGGGGCACTCCACTTGATACCGGCTGCCAACTAGACATGGAGCCATTGATCACTACCCCTTGAGCCCGACAATCTAGCGAGCTTTCTATCCACCTTATAGTCCATTCATCCAGCCCATACTTCTTTAACTTGCTGACAAGAATACTGTGGGAGACCGTGTCAAAAGCTTTGCTAAAGTCAAGGAACAACATGTCCACTGCTTTCCCCTCATCCACAGAGCCAGTTATCTCATCATAGAGGGCAATTAGATTAGTCAGGCATGACTTGCCCTTGGTGAATCCATGCTGACTGTTCCTGATCACTTTCCTCTCCTCTAAGTGGTTCAGAATTGATTCCTTGAGGACCTGCTCCATGATTTTTCCAGGGACTGAGGTGAGGCTGACTGGCCTGTAGTTCCCAGGATCCTCCTTCTTCCCTTTTTTAAAGATTGGCACTACATTAGCCTTTTTCCAGTCATCCGGGACTTCCCCGGTTCGCCACGAGTTTTCAAAGATAATGGCCAATGGCTCTGCAATCACAGCCGCCAATTCCTTCAGCACTCTCGGATGCAACTCGTCCGGCCCCATGGACTTGTGCACGTCCAGCTTTTCTAAATAGTCCCTAACCACCTCTATCTCCACAGAGGGCTGGCCATCTCTTCCCCATTTTGTGATGCCCAGCGCAGCAGTCTGGGAGCTGACCTTGTTAGTGAAAACAGAGGCAAAAAAAGCATTGAGTACATTATGTTTTACCCAAAACCAATCTGATCACTATGGGCATCCTGTGGGAAAGAGCTCCTGTGTCATTACACAGTGGGCTGATGGGTATTAAATAAAGACCAACAGGGGAGGCCAACAGTGTGGGTGTAATGGTTCCTCCACTTTTAGGGAAACACTTACAAATAATCTTACCACAAAAAAGGGGTTTGGAAATGTAACTTGCCGTCCAGTTAATATCTCCAATGTAGCAAGCCAATGGTGGGTTTGTAGTGGTCCCTATGGCGAGTGTAATTTGAATGGCACAATTAGAAATGCCCCCACTTGTACCCAGTCAGGAGGATGGGATGCCCCCCTAGGGGCATATGAACTGTTTGGAAAAGCAGCCTTAAATATCCCAGGAATCCCCTTAAGAAACAGTCCTTACTGGGCCCTACAGGGTCTCTATTTTGTATGTGGCCGAAAGGCTTACAAGGTGCTGCCAGCCAACTGGACAGGTAGCTGTTATATAGCTCATGGAGTTCCTCATCTTTCCATAACTGCCACACTGCCCAAAGGAAAGATTAAAAATGCCCGAGACACCTCTGTTGAGTCACGAGAAAAGACCCTGCGGCGACTGACTAAGGCATTGGAGGGCAATATGAAGAATGCCCTCACAATCGAGAAGCTTGTAGGGTGCTCTGTACTGGGAATAGCGCCACTGGTTTCCGGGCCAGCCATGGCATGCATAGGCCGCTATACTGTAAGGCTGCAGATGGTATTTGAGAAAGTGGCCTTAGAGTTAGAGGACTCGGTTAGTAATTTAGGGTCAGCAGTAAAAACTTTAAATAAAAAGGTACAGCAGCTCAGGACGTTTTCCCTCCAAAACAGGCTGGCTTTGGACTATCTCTTGGCATCCCAAGCAGGGGTTTGTGCCCTCGTCGGGCCCCGATGTTGTGTATATGTAAATGATAGCAGTTATGAAATCTATAAAAAGGTGGTACAGGCTGAAGCCCAGGCCCGAGCCGGAGCACAGGTTGCCTATACTGCCCCAGAGAACGATTGGTTGCAAACCTTGTTTTCAGGCTGGGGTTTGTCGTCTTGGCTTGGTGGTTTATTTAGCCTGCTATTGAAAATTCTCTTTCCTGTATTGCTTGTATTACTGGTATTATGCTGTGCAGTATCATGTGTCAGGGCCCTTTTGCAAAAGTTAATAAGTCCTTCTCTTCAGGCTATCACAAAGTGCTTATGCAAAGTCATATTGTAAAAAATAAGTAGCCCAAGTGAGAAAACTCAGAGCCAAGGCTGTTGAGTGTTCTCAAAGGGGGGAGTTGTTGGGGACACTGGGGCATGGCCACTAGGTAACTCGAGGGGATGGAAGACCACGAGTGTCGATGAAGCCCCCTCGCACTAGGCCCAGGTGTCCTTGGCCCCCCTCCTGCCTGGAGGCACTCGCAGCAGCTCTGCGTACTAGGCCCAAGTGTCCTTGGCCCCCCCGCCTGGAGGCACACACAGCAGTTATGCTGAGAATCTGCAACAGTATGTTGCAGAGTCAGACTGCCTGAAACTAAGCAAGGCCAAACAGGGGAGATATGGAAGAACAATGCTGAATAAAGCAGCTTTATGTATAGTTTAACAAATGATACAGAGAATCAGGAAACTAGCTGGGAACTGGATTGGCTGGCTATATGGATACTTGGGGCAGCTTGCTATTGGATAAGTATGCTGGGAAAAAGGATGTATAAAAGCCTGTGTAACTTCCTGCTCTGTGTGCAGGATTTGAGATTTTATTCTCCCTGTACCTTTTTGCAGCTGCAAATAAACTTTTCTGCTTCTCCACCCCGTTGTGATTATTGGGTGTAGCACACCGGGTAACGAACCACTCAAGCTGTTGTTCAGCCTCTCGGCACTGGGTGCCGGCAACAATACCCTCATTTCAAATGTTTAACTATTTTTCTGGTTTCAGAGTAGCAGCCGTGTTAGTCTGTATTCGCAAAAAGAACAGGAGGACTTGTGGCACCTTAGAGACTAACCAATTTATTTGAGCATAAGCTTTCGTGAGCTACAGCTCACTTCATCACATGCATAAAGTGGAAAATACAGTGAGGAGATTTTATATACACAGAGAACATGAAACAATGGATATTACCTTACACACTGTAACCAGAGTGATCACTTAAGGTGAGCTATTACCAGCAGGAGAGCGGGGGTGAGGGGCTGGGAGGGGAACCTTTTGTAGTGATAATCAAGGGGGGCCATTTCCAGCAGTTGACAAGAACGTCTGAGGAACAGTGGGGGGGGGGGGGGGGGATAAACATGGGGAAATAGTTTTACTTTGTGCAATGACCCATCCACTCCCAGTCTCTATTCAAGCCTAAGTTAATTGTATCCAGTTTGCAAATTAATTCCAATTCAGCAGTCTCTCGTTGGAGTCTGTTTCTGAAGTTTTTTTGTTGAAGAATTGCCACTTTTAGGTCTGTAATCGAGTGACCACAGAGGCTGAAGTGTTCTGTTCTCCTACCAGTTTTTGAATGTTATGATTCCTGATGTCAGATTTGTCCCCATTTATTCTTTTGCGTGGAGACTGTCCGGTTTGGCCAATGTACATGGCAGAGGGGCATTGCTGGCACATGATGGCATCTATCACATTGGTGGATGTGCAGGTGAACGAGCCTCTGACAGTGTGGCTGCTGTGATTAGGCTGATGTGATTAGCCTCTGACAGTGTGGCTGCTGTGATTAGGCCCTGTGACGGTGTCCCCTGAATAGATATGTGAGCACAGTTGGTGCTTTGGAAAACAGGCTGCAGGAGCCCATCCTGCACTGGGGCTGGACTCAAGAGCATTTTCCCCTCAATGTCCATAAAACCTTCAGCCACCCATTCTGCAATTCAGATTGAAACCAGAGCGATCTGGTTCAACAGGGTTCAAAAAAGAGCTCGATAAGTTCATGGAGCATAGGTCCATCAATGGCTATTACCTGGGAATGGGTGACAGGGGATGGATCACTTGATTCCCTGTTCTGTTCATCCCTCTGGGGCACCTAGGATTGGCCACTGTTGGACGACAGGATACTGGGCTAGATGGACCTTTGGTCTGACTTAGTATGTCTGTTCTTATGATCTCTTCTGGGAAGCCTGGTGTGTTTTTCTTTTGTGGGGAGCGGGGGAGAATCGCCTTTTCCCCTCCCCACACTGCTTATTGCTCTGACCCCACTGCCTTGTAGCCACTTCGAATTTCAGGGACCTGAATGCGGCGCCATGGTGCATGCACGTCGGGCAGATGTGCTCCTGGCCACCAGCGGGTCATGCAGCAGAGCAGCCACTTGCTGAGTGACTCCCCTCGAGGCCCTTGCACACGTCACATGCACAGAGGTTAAGGCAGGAAGTGACCATTAGATTGTGACTTCCTGTGTCGCAGAGGCTGGAGAATTGAAGCCAGTGACTCCTGTATTGAGTGAGCCCAGTAACTTGTGTCTAGCTAAAGCCTCAGCCAGAAAGGCATTTTCAGCCCTGAATGTTTGTGACCTCTCTGCTCTGCCCCAGCTCTCAAGTGGTGCCCGTAACTAGTATCTAGCAGCTGCTGCGAGCCCTCGGCCAGCAGTAAAAGCTGAGCGGCAGCTCAAAGGGTCTGACCAGCCTGGGAGGCTCCACCCTGCAGCGGGCTCTGGGTGTGAATCCCTGGGGCTCCTCGGCGGGAGCAGCAGCCTGGGGTCTAGGGGCAGCATCCTCACCGCATGGTGTTTCCGTGGAGTGTGCCGCCATCTAGTGGAGGAAACACCACGTGGGCTGCCCGGGCCAAGCTCATTCCCTGGCTGCAAGACGTCAGCCCAGCTCCCCACTCTTGCTATCTGTATGTGCTTGGCTGGCCAGCCCCCTGTCTCCCCTGCCACCATAGTACTGAGCAGCTGAGCTCCAGGTGGCTGGTCTTTGCACCTGGGTGTATTACTGCAGGGCCCCTGCATGCTGGGTCATGCATGGATTCCGTGAGAGACAGGCCCTCTCCTGAAGAGCTCACAGGGCCGTCCTTACCCATACACAAAGTACGCGGCTGTGTCGGCCTGTAGGGCACCAGGAAATTTGGGGCACCATATTTCCTGGTGCCCTACGCAGCTGCGTGCTGCTCCAGCCCATGCTCCGGCTCTTCCCCAGGGCCCCATCCCGCCCCCACTCCCCTGAGGACTCCAGAAGCTGTCGGCCTGCACTCACCAGAAAGTAGAGCGACCCGGCCCCAGCCTGCTCTGCTCCCCTGGTTCCCAGCCGGCCCACCGGCGAGTGCTGGGGGGTGGTTCCCTCCTCCCCCCCAGCCTGGGAGCCAGGGGAGCAGAGCAGGCTGGGGCCGGGTCACCCCACTTCCTGCAGGAAAGGCCCTGAAAGGACCAGCCACACACAGGGACTCAGCCAGGCTAGCCACTCCTGTGTATCCTCTTCCATGCCCCCGGGGCCCACCGCTTGCTCATGGCCTGCTACAGAGATGGCAGGAAGCTGAGCTCCAGGGATCAGGCCCCACGCTGCGCTGCGAAGGGCAGGAGTTCCTGGGATGCTGGAACAAGCGCTGGTAACCCCACAGGCAGGAAAGGGGACCAAGTCAGGGATTTCCCTAGACTACCCCCCAGGGGGAGTATATAACCCGCCCTGAATTTCCACAACCCTTCTCCCCCCCCTTCCCCTAGTTACATGCAGCCTTGCCAGTTTAGTCATTGGTTGGAAATTTGAATTGAAACATTAATACACAATTTAAAAGCATATACAGTATATGAGAAAATACTTGTACCTGAGAAAGCATAATGGGTTTGAAAAGTATGAACAAAGACTAGCTTCCTCATACAGCTATTATTTATGACAATGTCGGCACATTTGTTTTGGCTATATTGGCCGACCTAATCATTTCAAATGATTACTTTATAAGCAAGATCTGAATGAGCTCTCCCTTGACAGCTAGTGATGAGCCAGGGGTGGGTGGAAAGGCTTCAGGACCAGACTGTATTTACATGAACACGCCCACTCTGCCTAGGTATCCGACAGATAAAGCTGTGCTGCTCAAGTGATCAATTTTGGCTGGTGTTGGGTTACAAATCCCTGTAGTATTCAATGTGGGGGTCATGAAATGTTGTTATCCTGATTGTAACCCTTCTGCCCATCAGAGTTGGCAGCAACGAGGGCCGGGTTCAGTATCTAGGGGTTCCATTCCAATAACACAATGCAAAACCGGCTCGAGCCCCCACCCAGTGACCTGGGACAAATATATACCACCCCGCTGGGCGCCTCCAAGAGGCTATACTTCCCCTCTTGCAAGCACATAGTCTGAGTGTAGCAAAAAGCCTTTCAATAACAGAGAGAAACAATGTGGCATTATGTTGGGGAAACACCACGAACAGGATTCATAACGCAACCCATGAGCAAAAAAACCCACCCCAAGCAAATTGGGGCGTGCCCTTTCCCTTTGGTTCTTGAGTCCAGCAACCCAAAATCACCCAAAGTCCCAAAAGTCCAATGATCCAAAAGTCTCTGTCCCTGGTCAGGGCAGCCCCCAAGTTCAAAAGTTTATCTGCAGAGTTTTACCGCCCAACCTGGGTGGAGATGGGGGGGGGGGCGGGGTTAAGGGGCACCTTATGTGGTCCAAAGCTGATGGCCCCACTTCTTTATGGGGCTCCGCTCTGCCAGCCACTCCATGAGCTGCTCTAGGCATCCGACAAGCAACTCTGCTCTGTGTCCCGCAAACTGCTCCACCATATATCTTCAGGCTCCCCCACTACTTAACACAACACTCAGTGATTTCAGCTATGCATCCGATGAATTGAGCTACTGTAGCTCACGAAAGCTTATGCTCAAATAAATTGGTTAGTCTCTAAGGTGCCACAAGTACTCCTGTTCTTTTAGCTCTTTTGTGATTTCAGCTTGTAGTAGGGGAGCCTCAGGGCTGGTGCACTATTGACCCAAAGTGAATTCAGCTCAGCAGCCTGTAACTAGACTCCTAATGGAATCAAAATTAGCTCTGATATTCCATAGTGGAGAGAGGAGAAAGTGCAATTAGCATGTAAGGCCCTCACAAGTGGGCCCATACCACCAAGTATTAATACCTATCCCCAGCCTCTCTCAATTCACAGAGTTTTGGAACCCATGTCCCTTGCCTAGCGAGTGCTACTGAGTTGATGGCGGGTCCCTCCGTCATAAGAAAAGGCCAAGTACAGTTCCACTGTCCTTGATTCCCATAATCAGGGTAATAACAATTTATTCTTCCTGCCCCAATAACAGAGAAACTGGGGATCCCACAGCAGCCAAAGTGACCATTTGGGCAGCTATGGGCTCATTCTAGGCGGGGTGGGTGTGCCTATGCAAATGAGATCGGCCCCTGAAGTTCTTTCCCACAACTTGCCACACCTCACCACCAGATGTCAGGGTGGAACTCATCCTGACTCTGCTTACATCATTGTAGGAGTAAAGGGCAGCAGAACTGTATTTAGCCTGACTGAATGAGGGGGTCTCCCTCATTAATTCGTGTCAGAGCTTGCCAGAGTTGAGCCCCAGCACCTCTAGGCTTGGCAGTTCAGAGCCTGGGGACCTCTGAGCTTGTCACATCAGTTATGAAAGTAACAAACTTGCTTGAGCCCCGGCACCTCTTTCGATACAAATTAAGCACTGGTCACTCTCAGCTGAACAGCACTCCCGAAGCAGGAGGTTTGGATGCCAGAGCCACCCTCTCTCTTTTCACTAGGGGCATGGGTGTTTTGCTGGGTGCTGTGGGCTCTGCCTAAGTCACAGGCACTATTGGACCTGCCCCTCTCTCCCGTTTAGGAGGAGGAGATGATTCGGCTTCACAGAGTCTTTTGGTTTGTTAAATGACCTCTAGAGCTGATGTCACTGATAATCAGGTCTAAGTGCTTAGACTGGCTGTGGGATGATGTTTCTGTGGAGGAGACAGCCCAGCCTACACTAGCAGTGAGGTTCCCCCCCTGAGAGTTGAAATCGCTGAGATCCCGTGGAACTGCGAGAGACCGACTCACAGAGGTCACAGTGGCAGGTGGCAGCACAGGGCTATTGGGGACGGAGAAGTCCAGTGAAGGTGGCACAACGAACAACAGCGGCCAGAGCATTGGACTATGATTTAGTGACTTTGCTCCAGGTGCTAGATTTGTGACTGGCAAACTTATACAAATATACATTTCCTAGTAAGCCAAGATTTTTAAAATGCATTATTTGCCAAGGTCGTTATCTCACATCATCGTTATCTCAAGAGGTCATTATCTTGGAGTTTCTGTACTAAACTTTATTATAATTTTTTTATGTAAGAACGGCCATTTTGGGTGAGACCAATGGTCCATCTATCCCAGTGTCCTGTCTTCCGACAGTGACTATTCCAGGTGCTTCAGAGGGAATGAACAGAACAGGGAATCATCGAGTGATCCACCCCCTGTCGTCCCTTCCCAGCTTCTGGCAAACAGAGGCTAGGGACACTCAGAGCATGGTGTTGCATCCCTGCCCATCCTGGCTAATAGCCATTGATGGACCTAACCTCCATGAACTTGCCTACTTTTTTTTTGAACCCTGTTATAATTTTGGCCTTCACAACATCCCTGGCAAAGTTCCATGGGTGACTGTGCATTGTGGGAAGAAATACTTCCTTTTGTTTTAAACTTGCTGCCTATTAATTTCATTGGGTGACCCCTGGTTCTTGTGTTAAGTGAAGGGGTAAATAACACTTCCTTCTTCACTTTCTCCACACCAGTCAAGTTTTATAGGCCTTTATTATATCCCCTCTTAGTTGTCTCTTTTCCAATCTGGAAAGTCCCAGTCTTATTAATCTCTCCTCATATGGAATCTGTTCCACACCCCTAATAATTTTTGTTGCCCCTCTCTGAACCTGTTCCAATTCCAGTATATCTTTTTTGAGATGGGGTGACCAGAACTGCATGCAGTATTCAAGATGTGGGCATATCATGGCTTTATAAGAGATATCCATTGAAAATGTACTGGAAGAAACAAAAGCTTCAGTCCAGATGTTGACTAATGAAGGTACTTATATTGACTCCTTTAGTGAAGAGGGCAAGAAGAGTTTGTTAAGCCAGCTGAAAAAGTACACAGACTTGATTCTTACAAATCTACAATAGCAATTTCTGGATTCTACTCAACCCCCATGTAGCTTTTACAGATGCCTGTCTTATAAAACACGGACAGTTGAGTGGAGTGAGGTACGACCAGCAATAGGGCTGCTATGTGATCAGGACAGACTAGACAATTTGGAAGACAGACTAGACAGACTGGAATATCATAAGACAAACAAATGAAGATTTAATTTCAACTTCTTTATCATCACGAGTGATTCGACCCGATCTTTGTGTTGTTTCCTGGGATGAAAGAAGTAGGAATTCGCCTCTTGCTACTCCCAGTCACAACAGCTACAGTTGAGCGTTTTCCCCCCTCATTGACTAGAATTTTGTGTTCTGAAAGAAGTTAGTTGCCTTCTGCCTGATCATGAGCATGAGCATATCAGGAAGGACTGGACGTCACAGACACACAAGAAGACACCAAAGAGTGCAAAATTACACCAAGAAACCAAGAAGGATGTAGACATAGTGCTTGATAGTAGGCTTGATAGCCAACTTTAATTTCTGTGATTTTAAAGCATGAGTTAAATCTAATAAAATGGTTGTGAAACATTTTTCAGTTTTTTACTATGGTGCCATACAGCCCACCTTCACCCTCACAGTCTCAACCCTCATTGGCCTACCCCCCATCCCCCCACATATTAGACTAATAGACTTTAAGGTCAGAAGGGACCATTATGATTGTCTAGTCTGACCTCTTGCACAACGCAGGCCACAGAATCTCATCCACCCACTCCTGCGAAAAACCTCTCACCTATGTCTGAGCTATTGAAGTCCTCAAATCGTGGTTTAAAGACTTTGAGGTGCAGAGAATCCTCCAGCAAGTGACCTGTGTCCCATGCTACAGAGGAAGGCGAAAAATCCCTAGGGCCTCTGCCAATCTGCCCTGGAGGAAAATTGCTTCCCTACCCCAAATATGGCGGTCAGCTAAACCAGGAGCATGTGGGCAAGACTCACCAGCCGGACACCCAGGAAAGAATTCGCTGTAGTAACTCAGATCCTACCCCATCTAACGTCCCATCACAGGCCATTGGGCATATCTACCGCTAATAGTTGAGGATCAATTAATTGCCAAAATTAGGCTATTCCATCATATTATCCCTTCCATAAACTTATCAAGCTTAGTCTTGAAGCCAGATATGTCTTTTTGCCCCCACTGCTTCCCTTGGAAGGCTGTTCCAGAACTTCACTCCTCTGATGGTTAGAAACCTTCATCTAATTTCAAGGCTAAACTTCCTGATGGCCAGTTTATATCCATTTGTTCTTGTGTCCACATTGGTACTGAGCTTAAATAGTTCCTCTCCCTCCGTGGTATTTACCCCTCTGGTATATTTATAGATATCAATCCTATCTCCCCTGAACCTTCTTTTGGTTAGGCTAAACAAACTAAGCTCTTTGAGTCTCCTTTCATAAGACAGGTTTTCCATTCCTTGATCATCCTAGTAGCCCTTCTCTGTACCTGTTCCAGTTTGAATTCATCCTTCTTAAACATGGGAGACCAGAACTGCACACAATGTTCCAAATGAGGTCTCACCAGTGCCTTGTATAACGGTACTAAAACCTCCTTATCCCTACTGGAAATACCTCGCCTGATGCATCCCAAGACTGCATTAGCTTTTTTCACGGCCATATCACATTGGCGGCTCATAGTCATCCTGTGATCAACCAATACTCCGAGGTCCTTCTCCTCCTCTGTTACTTCCAAGTGATGCGTCCCCAGTTTATAAGAGAAATTCTTGTTATTAATCCCTAAATGCATGACCTTGCACTTTTCACTATTAAATTTCATCATATTACGATTACTCTAGTTTACAAAGTCATCCAGATCTTCCTGTATGATATCCTGGTCCTTCTCTGCATTGGCAATACCTCCCAGCTTCATGTCATCCACAAACTTTATTAGCACATTCCTGCTTTTTGTGCCAAGGTCAGTAATAAGATTGGTCCCAAAACCGATCCCTGAGGAACTCCTCTAGTAACCTCCTTCCAGCCTGACAGTTCACCTTTCAGTGTGACCCACTGTAGTCTACCCTTTAACCAGTTCCTTATCCACCTTTCAATTTTCATATTGATCCCCATCTTATCCAATTTAGCTAATAATTCCCCATGTGGAACCATATCAAATGCCTTATTGAAATCGAGGTAAATTAGATCCACTGCGTTCCCTTTGTCTAAAAAATCTGTTACCTTCTCAAAGAAGGAGATCAGCTTGGTTTGACATGATCTACCTTTTGTAAAACCATGTTGTATTTTGTCCCAATTACCATTGACCTCAGTGTCCTTCACTACTTTCTCCTTCAAAATTTTTTCCAAGTCCTTGCATACTACAGATGTCAAACTAACAGGCCTGTAGTTACCCGGATCACCTTTTTTCCCTTTCTTAAAAATAGGAACTATGTTAGCAATTCTCCAGTCATATGGTACAACCCCTGAGTTTACAGATTGATTAACATTTTTTGCTAACGGGCTTGCAATTTCATGTTCCAGTTGCTTTAATATTCTTGGATGAAGATTATCTGGGCCCCCCGATTTAGTCCCATTAAGCTGTTCGAGTTTGGCTTCTACCTCGGATGTGGTAATATCTACCTCCATCTCCTCATTCCCATTTGTCGTCCTCCCATTATCCCTCCGCTCCTCATTAAAGACTGAGGCAAAGTATTTGTTTAGATATTGGGCCATGCCTAGATTATCTTTAACCTCCACTACATCCTCAGTGTTTAGCGGTCCCACTTCTTCTTTCTAACACACCCCCGACTTTCAATTCCTGGGGAAAAGACTGGACCAAGGGAAAGCAAGCACATGTCTGTACCTCTCCCCTCAGTGCAGGGCCTGAGCTCCCCCAGCACTGAAGCGTTGGAATCTGGTGGGGGGAACAGGGGCAAGCACAGCAGGGCCAAAGGAGAGAGAAGAGGGAACAAAGAATGGAAAGCTAATGCACATCTTAGATGTTGCTAATGCAAGAAGTACAGGGAATAGACAGAACCAGGAATGCCAGTGAATAACCACAATTACAAGATCCCTGGTGTCATGGAGTGTGGGGGAGTCCAGGCCCTGCACCCCTCTTCCTGGGATTCACTGAGACTCTCAGCCAGCCAGTAAAACAGAAGGTTTATTGGACAACAGGAACACAGTCCAAAACAGAGCTTGTGGGTACAACCAGGACCCCTCAGTCAATTCCTTCTGGGGGAGCAGGGAGCTTAGACCCCAGCCCTGGGGTTCTCTGTGTTCCTCCATCCAGCCCCAAACTGAAACTAACCCCCCCCAGCAGGCTCTATCCTGCCGCCTCTGTTCCCATTCCTGGGAGAGGTGTTACCTCCCCCTCCCCCTCCTGGCTCAGGTGACAGGCTCTCAGGTCTCTCATCCCCAGGGCACATTCCCAGGTCAACACTCCCCTCTCCCTGCTGGGTCACATCCTCACATCTCTCCCCCCTTTGAGACTGAACTGAGCGGGGTCACGCTGACCAGTGACCTGGGGAAGTTCAGGGCCCCCTCTCTGGGACATGGGCTGGATGAATGGTATGGGCTGGATGAATGCACTATAAGGTGGGTAGAAAGTTGGCTAGATTGTTGGGCTCAACGGGTAGTGATCAATGGCTCCATGTCTAGTTGGCAGCCGGTGTCAAGTGGAGTACCCCAAGGGTCGGTCCTGGGGCCGGTTTTGTTCAATATCTTCATAAATGACCTGGAGGATGGTGTGGATTGCACTCTCAGCAAATTTGCGGATGATACTAAACTAGGAGGAGTGGTAGATACGGTGGCAGGTAGGGTTAGGATACAGAGAGACCTAGACAAATTGGAGGATTGGGCCAAAAGAAATCTGATGAGGTTCAACAAGGATAAGTGCAGGGTCCTGCACTTAGGACGGAAGAACCCAATGCACCGCTACAGACTAGGGACCGAATGGCTCGGCAGCAGTTCTGCGGAAAAGGACCTAGGGGTGACAGTGGACGAGAAGCTGGATATGAGTCAGCAGTGTGCCCTTGTTGCCAAGAAGGCCAATGGCATTTTGGGATGTATAAGTAGGGGCATAGCGAGCAGATCGAGGGACGTGATCGTTCCCCTCTATTCGACATTGGTGAGGCCTCATCTGGAGTACTGTGTCCAGTTTTGGGCCCCACACTACAAGAAGGATGTGGATAAATTAGAGAGAGTCCAGCGAAGGGCAACAAAAACGATTAGTGGTTTGGAACACATGACTTATGAGGAGAGGCTGAGGGAACTGGGATTGTTTAGTCCGCAGAAGAGAAGAATGAGGGGGGATTTGATAGCTGCTTTCAACTACCTGAGAGGTGGTTCCAGAGAGGATGGTTCTAGTCTATTCTCAGTGGTAGAAGAGGACAGGACAAGGAGTAATGGTCTCAAGTTGCAGTGGGGGAGGTTTAGGTTGGATATTAGGAAAAACTTTTTCACTAGGAGGGTGGTGAAACACTGGAATGCGTTACCTAGGGAGGTGGTAGAATCTCCTTTCTTAGAAGTTTTTAAGGTCAGGCTTGACAAAGCCCTGGCTGGGATGATTTAATTGGGGATTGGTCCTGCTTTGAGCAGGGGGTTGGACTAGATGACCTCCTGAGGTCCCTTCCAACCCTGATATTCTATGAGTCTATGATTCTATGACAGCGCATCTGCTATCATGTTGACACTTCCCTTCACGTGAACCATGTCCATGTCGTAATCCTGCAGGAGCAGGCTCCACCTCAGGAGTTTGGCGTTGGCTCCTTTCATCTGGTGCAGCCAGGTCAGGGGAGAGTGGTCAGTGTAGACGGTGAAGTGTCGCCCGAAGAGATAGGGCTCTAGTTTCTTGAGGGCCCACACCATGGCCAGGCACTCCTTCTCGATGGCCGCATAGTTCTGCTCCCGGGGTAGCAACTTCTTGCTCAGGTACATGATAGGGTGTCTCTCCCCCTTTTCATCCTCTTGCATTAACACCACCTCCAGCCCCGTGTCTGAGGCGTCAGTGAACACCACAAAGGGCTTGTCAAAGTCTGGGTTTGCCAGAACTGGGCCACTGACCAGAGCCTCCTTCAGCGCCCAGAAAGCCTCCTGGCACTGCTCGGTCCAGACCACCTTGTCTGGCTTCCCCTTCTTGCATAGCTCGGTGATGGAGGCGGCTAGGGTGCTAAAGCGGGGCACAAACCTTCGGTAGTATCCTGCCATCCCAATAAAGGCTTGGACCTGCTTTTTGGTGTGGGGAGCGGGCCAGTCTCTGATCACCTCCACCTTGGCTGGTTCCAGCTTTAGGCGGCCGCTCCCCACCCGATGGCCCAGGTAAGATACTTCTGCCATCCCCACCTTGCACTTCTCCGCTTTTACAGTCAGCTGACTCCCCCTGGAGTCAGTCCAGCACTTGTCTAACCTGGGACACGTGGTCCTCCCAGGTCTGGCTAAAGACCCAGATGTCATCAATATACGCCACGGCAAAACTCTCCATCCCCCTCAGGAGCTGGTCCACCAGGCGCTGGAAGGTGGCCGGCGCTCCCTTGAGGCCGAAAGGCAGGGTCAGGAACTCGTAGAGCCCCAGAGGGGTGATAAAGGCCGATTTCAGCCGGGCATCTGCATCCAGCGGCACTTGCCAGTAGCCCTTTGTAAGGTCCATGGTGGTGAGGTACCGAGCTCCTCCCAGCTTGTCTAGGAGCTCGTCCGGCCTGGGCATGGGGTAGGCATCCGATACAGTGATGGCATTGAGCTTCCGATAGTCCACGCAGAACCGGACCGACCCATCCTTTTTGGGGACCAGCACCACCGGCGAGGCCCAAGGGCTGGCAGATGGCTGGATCACCCCCAAAGCCAGCATGTCCCGGACCTCTCTTTCCAGGTCCTGAGCAGTTTTCCCTGTGACTCGGAAGGGGGAGCATCTTATCGGCGGGTGCGACCCGGTCTGCACCCGGTGGACAGTCAGATTAGTGCATCCAGGCTGGTTGGAAAACAGCTGTCGGTACGGATGCGGCACCCCCCTGACCTCAGCTTGCTGGGCAGGGGTTAGCTGATCCGAGAGGGGAATTGTTTCCAGGGGGGAACCAGCTCTGGTCCCAGGGAATAGATCTACTAAAGGGTCATCTCCCTGCTCCTCCCACTGTCCACACACGGCCAACACCACATTCCCCCTGGCATAATATGGCTTCATCATATTCACATGGTACACCCGGCGGTGGTGCGCCCGGTTCGACAGCTCCACCACATAGTTTACCTCATTGAGCTGCTTGACGACCTTGAAAGGGCCCTCCCAGGCGGCCTGTAGTTTGTTCTTTCTCACGGGGATGAGAACCATCACCTGATCCCCGGTGGTGTAGGCACGGGCCTGTACCGTGCGGTCATACCAGACCTTCTGCTTCTTCTGGGCTCTGGCCAGATTCTCCCTGGCCAGGCCCATGAGTTCAGCCAGTCTCTCTCGGAAGATCAGGACATACTCCACCACTGACTCTCCATAGATAGTGGCCTTCCCCTCCCATTCGTCTCTCATCAGGTCCAGGGGGCCCCTCACCCTCCTTCCATATAACAGTTCGAAAGGCGAAAATCTGGTAGACTCCTGGGGCACCTCCCTGTACGCGAACAGCAGGTGAGGTAAGTACTTGTCCCAATCCTGCGGGTGCTGGTTCATAAAGGTTTTCAGCATCATCTTTAGTGTCCCATTGAACCTCTCCACCAGCCCATTGGACTGGGGGTGATAAGCGGAGGCCCAGTCGTGCCGGACCCCACATTTCTCCCACAAGCACCAGAGCAGGGCCGACATGAAGTTGGAGCCTTGGTCTGTCAAGACTTCCTTGGGGAACCCCACTCGGCTGAAAATGGTCAGGAGCGCATCGGCCACGGTGTCGGCTTCAATGGAAGCTAAGGGCACGGCCTCGGGGTAGTGGGTGGCAAAATCTACCACCACCAGAATGTATTTCTTCCCCGACCGGGTCGTCTTGCTGAGAGGCCCCACGATATCCATGGCCACCTTCTGGAAAGGCTCCTCTATGATGGGCAAAGGTCTCAAAGCCGCTTTCCCCTTGTCCCGGGCCTTCCCCACCCTCTGACAGGGGTCACAGGATCGGCAATACTGCCGGACCGTGGTAAAGACCCCGTGTCACGGAGTCCCTGGGCGATGCTCTGGAACTGCTCCCCATGAAGCCAGTCAGGACTCTGGGGCAGTCGCCTTTCTGTGAGCAGCCTGTCTTCAGGACACACAGCTCACACAGCTTCCACCTTCCTGGGTCTGACCTCGGAGCATTCAGCCTCCTCTGCCCCTCCGTGCGCTTCCCCCCAGCGAGTCCGCTCAGGCGGGGCTCCTGGGGAAGCCAGAGGGTCCTGCACCCCAACTTCGCAGTCAGACGTGACTCTCAGCCAGCCAGTAAAACAGAAGGTTTATTAGACGACAGGAACATGGTCTAAAACAGAGCTTGCAGGTGCAGAGAACGGGACCCCTCAGCTGGGTCCATTTTGGGGGGCAGTGAGCCAGACAACCACGTCTGCACTTCACTCCATGTCCCAGCCAGCCCCAAACTGAAAACCCCCTCCAGCCCCTCCTCCTCTGGGCTTTGTTCCTTTCCTGGGCCAGGTGGTCACCTGATTCCTTTGTTCTCCAACCCTTCAGCTCTCACCTTGCAGGGGGGGAAGGGCCCAGGCCATCAGTTGCCAGGAAACAGGGTGTTGGCCATTCTGTGTGTCCAGACTCCTGCACACACATGCCCTCTAGGGCTCTGCCATGATCATACACCCTTACTCCACCCCCTAGATACTTAAGAACTGCCTAGGGGAAACTGAGGCACCCCCCCACTATTCAGAGGAAACATTAAGAACAGTCCCACTTCGTCACACCCCGGGCCAGTAAAAGTTCTGTAGCAACCTCTGCCGGGTGCGCCGCATTCCCTGGTGCCCTGCGAGGGGGATGTCATGGGCCAGGTACAGGAGCTTGCGGCGATATTTCTCGGGGACCACCAGCTGCCTCCTGATCCCACAGGACTCCACTTCCCCTGGGGGAGCCCATTCTCGGTACAGGAAACCCTTCTCCCACAGGAACCTCTCCTGGCAGCCTCTCCTCATAGTCCGTCCCACACTGAGGTCGGCCAGGTCCCTGAGCTTCCGCAAGGAAGGATCTTTCCTCAACTCGGCCTGGAACTCAGCGGCTGGGGAAGGGATGGGGCCCGGTTCCCTCTCATTGGCCGGGTCTGAGGCCACAGCCTCTCTGAGCCGTGCCCCTCGGCGCTCCCTCCCCACCAGGATAGGGTCCTGCGCCTCCGGTGTGGTACCCTCCCCGAGGTTGGGGAGCAGTGCCCCTCGCCGGCTCTGGCTACGGGTCACAACCAGGGCGGTCGGGGGCTTGCTTGGCCAGTCCTCTAAGTCTCCTCCCATCAAAACCTCAGTGGGCAAATGGTGGTGTACCCCCACATCCTTGTGGCCCTCCTTGGCCCCCCATTTCAGGTGTACCCTTGCCACGGGCACCTTAAATGGGGTTCCGCCCACCCCCGTCAGGGTCAGGTAGGTGTTGGGCACCACCCGATCTGGGGCCACCACCTCAGGCCAGGCCAGCGTCACCTCCACGCCTGTATCCCAGTATCCATTGACCTTCCTCCCGTCCACCTCCAGGGGAACAAGGCACTCTCTCCGGAGGGACAGCCCCGCGCCCACCCTGTAAACCGAGCACCCTGAGTCCAGAGCCTCCAGCCCTCTGGCGGAGCTGGCCTGGGGTACTCTTCCCTCCGGAGCAGGTGGTAAGCTGGCAGCCCCCCTTTCCTGGGTCGTCTGCCCCTCGTCCAGCTGGGTCCCTACCCAGTTAACCCTGGGTAGGTTGGGTCTGCTCAGTTTGTCCCTGAGCCCGGTGCACTGGGTCCGTATGTGGCCTCTCTGGCCACAGTGATAGCAGCTCAGGTCCCGTTGGTCCCCTCGAGCGGGTCAGAGGGGCCCGATGCCAGGCGTTCCCCTTTCAAGGGGGTTCTCCCTATTTCCCCGCTGGGAGTTCCCATGGTGACTCTCTGTCTGCATCGGGGGGGCCTGTTCTTTTGGGGCTCCTCCCTGCTACCCCCTGACCGACTGTTCACAAACTCGTCGGCCAGCTGCCCTGCGTGCTGGGGGTTCTCGAGCTTTTTGTCCACCAACCACAGCCTCAGGTCGGAAGGGCACTGTTCATACAGTTGCTCCAGTACGATTAGGTCAAGCAGGTCCTCTTTAGCTCGGGCCCCAGCTGTCCACTTGCGGGCATATCCCTGCATTCAGTTGACCAGTTGTAGGTAGGTGACCTCAGGCGTTTTACGCTGACTCCGGAACCTTCTCCGGTACATCTCGGGGGTCAGCCCAAACTCGCGGAGCAGGGCCTGTTTGAACAGTTCGTAGTCCCCTGCCTCCGCCCCTGTCATTCGGCTGTACACCTCCACGGCTTTTGGGTCCAGTAAGGGGGTGAGAAACTGGAGCCTATGTGCAGGGTCAACCCTGTGCAGCTCGCAGGCATTCTCAAAGGCCGTCAGGAAGCTATCTATGTCCTCCCCCTCCTTCCGCTGGGCCAGGAAGCACTTATCAAAGCTCCTTGCAGTCTTGGGTCCCCCCTCACTCACCACAGCCGGGGCCCCACTGCTCCTCAGCCTGGCCAGCTCCAGTTCATGCTGTCTTTGTTTCTCCTTCTCCTGACGCTCCCTCTCCTTCTCCTCCTGCTCATGTTGACGTTGTTTCTCCTTCTCCTCCTGCTCATGTTGACATTGTTTCTCCTTCTCCTCCTGCTCATGCCTACATCGCCTCTCCTTCTCCTGACGTTCCCGCTGCTTCTCCTCCTGCTCATGTTGATGTTGTTTTTCATGATCCTCCAGCTCCCTCATTTTCATCTCCCTCTCCCATTCCAGCCGCCTCCGCTCCAGGGATGGGGAGCTCCGCCGGGAGGATCCCCTGCTGGCTGCTGGGGTCAGGGTGCCCTCGGTATTCGCTGGGCTTCCCCCAACCTCTCCCCCAGGCCTAGGTAGCAAGGGTCTCGGGATGTCCTCGGCAGCAGTCCGACCCCTCCCAGCCCGGTCAGGCCCCAGGGCCCACACTGCGTCCGCTGGGCGGCTTCCCTCAGGGACAGGGATCGGGTCATCCAAGCGATCCCTCTCCTCCAACTGGGCAATCAGCTGTTCCTTGGTGGACCTCCCGATGTGCAGCCCCCTCTGCCTGCACAGCTCCACCAGGTCGCTCTTAAGGCGTTTAGTGTACATCTCCCTGCTGGCCACTCGCAGGCCGGGCAGCTTTCCACGGTTTCCAGGAAAAACCCCTCGTGTGCCAGTCCTTCTCGAGGTCACCACCTCTTTGCCAGGGTCAAGCTGCAGACTCCTCCGCCCCTGGGACCGCTCGCTGCAATTCCCCGGGGACCCTGTTACTGCAAAAGTCCTTCTCTCTGGTCACACATTCCCAGGGGTTAACCGCCCCCCGAAACCGTCTCTCTCTGAATCTTCAGCACGCCTGGGCCCCGTCAATCCCCCTTCGTTTTACTGTTCCCCAGTCACTTACTGCAGGAAGCGCCGTCCACGGCGTGCAGTACATCCCACCACTGCTACCAGTTGTCACGGAGTGTGGGGGAGTCCAGGCCCTGCACCCCTCTTCCTGGGATTCACTGATATTCTCAGCCAGCCAGTAAAACAGAAGGTTTATTGGACAACAGGAACACAGTCCAAAACAGAGCTTGTGGGTACAACCAGGACCCCTCAGTCAATTCCTTCTGGGGGAGCAGGGAGCTTAGACTCCAGCCCTGTGGTTCCCTGCGTTCCTCCACCCAGCCCAAAACTGAAAACTAACCCCCCCCCCCCCCAGCAGGCTCTCTCCTGCAGCCTGTCTTCACATTCCTGGGCAGAGGTGTTACCTCCCTCTCCCCCTCCTGGCTCAGGTGACAGGCTCTCAGGTCTCCCATCCCCAGGGCACATTCCCAGGTCAACACTCCCCCCTCCCTGCTGGGTCACATCGTCACAGCTGGTGTCACAGAGACTTGGTGGGATAATTCCCATGGCTGGAATGTTGGTCTGGAAGGGTATCATAGAATCATAGAATATCAGGGTTGGAAGGGACCTCAGGAGGTCATCTCAAAGCAGGATCAATCCCCAATTTTTGCCCCAGATCCCTAAATGGCCCCCTCAAGGATTGAACTCACAACCCTGGGGTTAGCAGGCCAATGCTCAAACCACTGAGCTATCCCTCCCCCTATACAGCTTGTTCAGGAGGCACTGGCAGAGAAAAGGGGGAGGAGGTGTTGCCTTGTATCTCAGAGATGTACACACTGCAGTGAGGTTGAGATAGACGGAGGCAGGGAGGCAGACCTGTTGACAGTCTCTGGGTAAGGATGAAAGGGATGAAAAACCAAGGGTGATGTCGTAGCAGGTGTCCACTCTACACCACCTCACCAGGGAAGAGGTGGGGGTGGCTTTTTTTGAAATCACTAACCAAATTATCCGAAGCACAGGGCTTGGTGGTGATGGGGGACTTCAGCAACCCAGACAGCAGTTGGGGAAAGAACACAGCAGGGCACAGATCATTCACCAAGTTCTTGGAATGCTCTGGAGACAACTGTTTATTACCAAAGGTGGAGAAAGCGACTAGGGGACAGGCTGTTCTGGATTTGATTCTGACAAACAGGGAAGAACTGGTTGAGAATTTGAAGGTGGAAGGCAGCTTGAGTGAAAGTGATCATGAAATGACAGACTTCATGATTCTAAGGAATGGTTGTAAGTGGGAAAACAGCAGACTAAGGGCAATGGACTGCCAGAAGGCAGACTTTAGCAAACTCAGAGAACTGGTAGGTAGGACCTCATGGGAAGGAAGTCTAAAGGAAAAAAGAGTTCAGGAGACTTGTCTCCTTTAAAAAATTGCTGTTTTTAAGGGCACAAGAGCAAACTATCCCAGTGCATAGGAAAGATCAGAAGTATGGTAAGAGACCACCTTGGCTTAACCAGGAGATCAACAGCCCGAAACTCAAAAAAAGAATCATACAAAAACTGGAAAGTAGGTCAAATTATGGAAGGATGCATCTAAAAACACACATGCGTGTAGGGACAAAATTAGAAAGGCACAAAATGAGGAGATAAGGGGTAACAAGAAAAGTTTTTTACAAATACATTAGAACAAAGAGAAAGAGCAAGGACAGGGTAAGCCCATTACTCAAGGAGGAAGGAAAGATAATAGAAGAAAATGCAGCAATGACCAAAGTGTTAGATGCCTTTTTTGTTTCAGTTTTCACCAAAAAAAGTTAGCAGTGATCAGGCTACTAACACGATGAACATCAGCATAAATGGGGTAGGGTCTGAGGGTAAAATAGGGAAAAAACAAGTTAAGAATTGCTTGGGCAAGTTAGCTGTCTTCAAGTGGTCAGGGCCTGATAAAATACATCCTAGTGTAAGCGGGGCAACGGTCTTGCTATTGTGCGGAACTTTCCTGGCTTATACACTACCCTGGTGAAATGGGTTAGTGAAAGGATCTGAGTCTTCACTCCCACTTCCTTTACCCAGAGGCCTACCTGACCTCGAGGGCTCCCCTTCCACTCTCCGGTGCGGCAGAGTCCTCGTAACCCCAACAAGGCTGGGCCCAGGATTCCTGGGGGGCTTGACTCCCAACCATGTCATGGTCACTTAGGGCAGGGGCTAGGGTGTCCCTACTCCGGAGTACTCTCTCTGCACTGGATGCTTCCCTGACCCACTGATCATTACATACAGTTCAAAGCAAATACAATTTATTAAACAGCAATCAATTTAAAAAAATAAGGAAAAAACAGGAAAGGTGACAGGAAAACCCATCACTCCACTCTGTGGCACGGGGATGTCACAACCAGTATCTCTGGGATGTCAGGGCAGTTCACAGACTGTTCCTCATGAGTCCCAGGCCCCTGCCCAGGCCCTGGCTGTGCTGCAGGGATGCTGCGGGTCAGACGCTTGGTCTGACGGTGGCCACACGCTCTCAGGCTCTAGGTGGCAGGACCTTTCTTCCCTGCATCACCACCGCCCCGTCGGGGCTACAATTCTCCTCCAAGTCTGGCCTGCAAGGCCTCTTGGCTGGGGGTGGCTGTTGGGGCTTACTGCAAGTTACCTTTGGCTGATGCTACAGAATGGTTTGGGGGGATCTAGTAGTGAACTGGCTTTGACCGCCTGAGCTGGCTTGCAGCCACTTGGCTAAATAAATAAGTAAAAAAATAAGAAAGGCCCGAGACTGTAAAGTGTGGGAATAAAAATCAACTGTGTTTTCTGCCAGAGCCTGCTTGTAGGTAAATAAGCCCCCCTTAAAAGGAGGTGATAATGAAAAGCAGCTCTGAGAATGGCTTTCGACAAACAGTCTCCCCTGCGGACCTCAGCCTTGTGGGTGCCCGGGAATTCCCCACGCTGGAGCAGCACCTGCTACGAGCCCTCAAGGACAAGGCTGGAGGGTCCGGGACTGTCCGTAGCAGAAGGGGCGTACGCATTGATTCTCGCTTGCTGGAAAGCACATATTCAGTAATGCGCAGGGCCGTCCATACCCCTACGCAAAGTATGCAGCTGTGTAGGGCACCAGGAAACTTGGGGCACCACATTTCCTGGTGCCCTGCGTGCTGCTCCAGCCCCTGCTCCGGCTCTTCCCCAGGCCCCCGACCGCACTCCCCTGAGCTCTGCAGCAGGGCTGGGGCTGCACTCACCGGCAGCAGGAGTGCAGCGACCCGCCGGTGACTCCTGGGGGGTGGTTCCCCTCTGCCCCCCAAGCCAGCCCCCCCATGGAGGCCTGGGGTCAGCCCCCCCCACTTTACCCCCCTGCAGAGGCCTGGGACCCCACACGCACCCCTCGCAGGGGGGCTGCATAGGGTCCCAGAATGGCTAGGGACAGCCCTGGTAACGTGTGAAAGCTGGGAGGCTTATTACTTTATCCACACCGTTATGCGGCAGGCCACCTTGCTTCACCGTG
This sequence comes from Caretta caretta, assembly GCF_965140235.1. Taxonomy (NCBI): domain Eukaryota; kingdom Metazoa; phylum Chordata; order Testudines; family Cheloniidae; genus Caretta; species Caretta caretta. Next base: position 848,669 of record NC_134207.1, read on the forward strand.
TCACCCTTGACGACACCAGTACCGGATTCTATGTGGCCTGGAGATGGCTCACCTCCTGGCTGCCAGACTTGGGGGCTTGGGGAAGGCGTATTTTGAACCTCATTCTTCTGGCTGTTTCTGTTTTTGTATTATTCTTTGTATGCCTACAATGCTGTAGTATGTGCTGCCGGCAAATTTGAATCTTGCATTGAGGTTATTCTGCCCCGGTATAGTTTACTGACGTACGTCAGAAAAGGAGGGACTGTCAGGGGAAATCAACCTAGCTAGCACATGTGACTCCATTTTGGGTTTCCTCTCAGCCATTGACTAGAAGCGAGCACATCACGTACCAAGGAAGGAAGGATCCTTCAGGGTGGGCAGCTGGACAGTTTAAAGAAAAGAAACAAACCTGGTGTGACAAAGTGGGACTGTTCTTAATGTTTCCTCTGAATAGTGTGGGGGTGCCTCAGTTTCCCCTAGGCAGTTCTTAAGTATCTAGGGGGTGGGATAAGGGTGCATGATCATTGCAGAGCCCTAGAGGGCAGGTGTGTGCAGGGGTCTGGACACAGAGAACGGCCGACACCCTGTTTCCTGGCAACTGATGGCCTGGGCCCTTCCCTCCTGCAAGGTGAGAGCTAAAGGATTGGAGAACAAAGGAATCAGGTGGCCTCCTGGCCCGGGAAAGGAACAAAGCCCAGAGGAGGAGGGGCTGGAGGGAGTTTCAGTTTGGGGCTGGCTGGGACATGGAGTGAAGGGCAGACGTGGTTGTCTGGCTCACTGCCCCCCAAAATGGACCCAGCTGAGGGGTCCTGTTCTCTGCACCTACAAGCTCTGTTTTAGACCATGTTCCTGTCATTTAATAAACCTTCTGTTTTACTGGCTGGCTGAGAGTCCCATCTGACTGTGGAGTTGGGGTGCAGGACCCTCTGGCTTCCCCAGGACCCCGCCTGGGCAGACTGGCTGTGGGAAGCGCACGGAGGGGCAGAGGATGCTGAATGCTCCGAGGTCAGACCCAGGAAGGTGGAAGCTGTGTGAGCTGTGTGTCCTGCAGACAGGCTGCTCCCCGAGAGGAGACTTCCCCAGAGTCCGGACTGGCTTCATGGGGAGCAGTTCCAGAGCATCGCCTGGGGACTCCGTGACACCTGGAGACAGGGACCAGCCGACATGCCTGAAACAGTTGCCACTTCAGCGTTTTTGCAGGGGGAAGGTGGCTGCAGGGGCTTGGCGATCGAGAAGGAGAAGGCCTGTTTAGTGCCCCCCGAGGCGCACAGGCAGGGTGCTTTGCCCACCGTGTATAATCTGTGTGTCGCCTGTAATCAGGGTCCCGTTCTGCTTAACAGAGTGGTACCACGCTCGAGCGGAATAAACCTACAAACTTTGAGATACGCTGCAGTTTGTCTTTATTTGGTTGCCTCAGCCTAGAAACGAACTGTACGTGTCCTAACTGGAATAATTTGTAACGTGGATTGGTAACTGGTTAAAAGACAGGAAACAAAGGGTGGGAATAAATGGTCAGTTTTCAGAATGGAGAGAGGTAGGTAAATAGTGGTGTCCCCCAGGGATCTGTACTATTTTAACATATTCATAAATGATCTGGGAAAAGGGGTGAACAGTGAGGTGGCAAAATTTGCAGATGATACAAAACTACTCAAGATAGTTAACTCCCAAGCAGACTGCAAAGAGCTAAAAAGGATCTCTCAAAACTGGGTGACTGGGCAACAAAATGGCAGATGAAATTCAATGTTGATAAATGCAAAGTAATGCACATTGGAAAACATAATCCCAACTATACATACAAAATAGTGGGGTCTATATTAACTATTACCACTCAAGAAAGCTAACAGAATGCTGGGAATCATTAGGAAAGGGATAGATAATAAGACAGAAAATATCCTATTGCCTCTATATAAATCCATGGTACGCTCACAGCTTGAATACTGCGTGCACATCTGGTTGCCCCATCTCAAAAAAGATATATTGGAATAGGAAAAGGTACAGGAGAGGGCAACAAAAAGGATGAGGGGTATGAAACGGCTTCCATATGAAGAGAGATTAATAAGACTGGGACTTTTCAGCTTGGAAAAGAGACGACTAAGGGGGGATAAGATAGAGGTCTATACAATCATGACTGGTGCGGAGAAGGTAAATAAGGAAGTATTCTTTACTCCTTCCCATAACACAAGAACCAGGGGTCACCCAATGAAATGAACAGGCAGCAGGTTTATAACAAACCAAAGGAAGTATTTTTTTCACACAACACACAGTCAACCTGTGGAGCTCTTTGCCAGAGCCACCAAACGGGGTCACTGCTTAGCGTTGTGTTCCTGGCTGGCACTGCAGCTTGTCGACTCTTTGGGGCACAGACAGTGGCTTTTGGGGGTGTCTGTACAGGGCCAGGCGAAGAGCTGGAGCTGTAGATATGTTTAGTAAACAAGAAGAGTGGAACCCCTGTGCTGCTCCTGTTAAACCACAGACTGTAACTATAATGCTCAGTACGGTAACCACCCACGGGGACCAGGACAGGACACTGACTCCCATTCTCTGCACACCTCATTGCTGGGTTAAGACTTCCTGCTCTCCTATTCCCTGCTGCGAACTGTAGAAAATGGGAAGAGCCAGCTGAGCTCTTTGCAGGTGTCTATCTTGTGTCCTTCTGGAAGGGGCAGCCCCAGCCTTATGCCACCTCCTGGCTAGGGCTGTTCACGGTTCCTGGCAGCCCCTTTCTTACCCTCTGATCCTGTAATGACGGTGGTGGTGATTGTAATGTCATTAACAGCTAACCTCCCTGCATTGTATGTATCCAAGTGCACCTCTCGATTGTACTGGGAGACACATTTAGAGGAGAGAAGCTCCCAGACAGAAACCCTTTGGTCCTGGAACTGACCAACTGTCACATAGGATACCTCCGATTGTAGGAGATTCAATATTTGTTGGTTATCTGGAGAGAGACCCTCCTCCAGAGTGTGTGAGATGATGGTGGTGAGGCTGGTTATCATTTTCTCAGTGGTGAGCATCCCTGCTCTGTGTTTCTCTAGAAGCTCTTGTCTTGTTTCCTTAGGGACGTATTTGGAGAAGAGCAGATCCCACACAGAGACCTTTGGCCCTTGGAACTTGCCCACCGGCCCAACTGTTGTGGACTTTAAAGCCATTTCCTGATTTTCATTTCTCTCTGAATAGGCAGTGTCAGCTTCCCTCTCTGCACTTGGACTGTGCACATTTGTTGCTAGTTTTCTCCTTGTTACTCCTATTTTGGTTACAATACTGGTGATGACAGTTATCACCTGGTCCATGGTTAATATCCCAGCCCTGTACAGCTCCAGGAGCTCCTGTCTCTTCTCTTCAGGGATGTAGTTAGAGAAGAGCAGGTCCCACACCGAGACCTTTTGCTCATGGAACTCACCGGTCGGCACATCAACCATGGTAGACTTTAAGGCCTTTTCCAGTTTTTTATCTTCATGTAATTCAACATCCTCAGCTTCCTCTAAGGTCATCTTGTCTTTGCTGGGAGTTTTCACATTAATCACAAATTTCCTGCTTGTAGCTTCTTTTTTCTTAATGAGGGTGGTGACCACTGTTATCACCTGGTCCATGGTTAATATCCCAGCCCTGTACAGCTCCAGGAGCTCCTGTCTCTTCTCTTCAGGGATGTAGTTAGAGAAGAGCAGGTCCCACACCGAGACCTTTTGCTCATGGAACTCACCAGTCGGCACATCAACCATGGTAGACTTTAAGGCCTTTTCCAGTTTTTTATCTTCATGTAATTCAACATCCTCAGCTTCCTCTAAGGTCATCATGTCTTTGCTGGGAGTATTCACATTAATCACAAATTTCCTGCTTGTAGCTTCTTTTTTCTTAATGAGGGTGGTGACCACTGTTATCACCTGGTCCATGGTTAATATCCCAGCCCTGTACAGCTCCAGGAGCTCCTGTCTCTTCTCTTCAGGGATGTAGTTAGAGAAGAGCAGGTCCCACACCGAGACCTTTTGCTCATGGAACTCACCAGTCGGCACATCAACCATGGTAGACTTTAAGGCCTTTTCCAGTTTTTTATCTTCATGTAATTCAACGTCCTCAGCTTCCTCTAAGGTCATCGTGTCTTTGCTGGGAGTATTCACATTAATCACAAATTTCCTGCTTGTAGCTTCTTTTTTCTTAATGAGGGTGGTGACCACTGTTATCACCTGGTCCATGGTTAATATCCCAGCCCTGTACAGCTCCAGGAGCTCCTGTCTCTTCTCTTCAGGGATGTAGTTAGAGAAGAGCAGGTCCCACACCGAGACCTTTTGCTCATGGAACTCACCAGTCGGCACATCAACCATGGTAGACTTTAAGGCCTTTTCCAGTTTTTTATCTTCATGTAATTCAACGTCCTCAGCTTCCTCTAAGGTCATCGTGTCTTTGCTGGGAGTATTCACATTAATCACGAATTTCCTGCTTGTAGCTTCTTTTTTCTTAATGAGGGTGGTGACCACTATTATCACCTGGTCCATGGTTAATATCCCAGCCCTGTACAGCTCCAGGAGCTCCTGTCTCTTCTCTTCAGGGATGTAGTTAGAGAAGAGCAGGTCCCACACCGAGACCTTTTGCTCATGGAACTCGCTGACAGGTCCATCTATGGTTGTAGCTTTTAAGATGTTGTCCAGTTGTGTATCTTGTGGAGAATGGGCAGCTACGGCTTCCTGCAAAGTTATCTCCTCTCTGTTTGGACTTTTGACACTTGTCATGGGTTGCCTACTTGTAGCTTCTGTTTTTGTTATGATGCTAGTGATGATGGGTATCATCTGTTCAATGGATAAAACTCTTGCTCTATACAAGGCCAGGAGCTCCTGCCTCTTCTCTTGAAGGATGTATTTGGAGAAGAGAAGATCTAACAAGGAGATATTTTGCCCTTGGAATTCACCAGCAGTCACATAGATGGTCACACGCTTTAAGGACTTTCTCATGTGTTGCTCTTGTGAATGGGCATCCTCAGCCTTGTCTGATATTACCCCCCCTTCACTGGCAGCTTTTGTGTTTATACATAGATTCCTGCTCCCCGTTTCCACCTCAGTGATGCTGGTGGTGAGGATGGTTATCATTTCCTGAGTGGTTAGCATCCCTGCTCTGTACTTCTTCAGAAGCTCCTGTCTTTTGGTATCAGAGATGTAGCTAGAGAAGAGAAGCTCCCACAGGGAAACTTCCTGCCATTTGAATTCTCCGACAGGAATGTCAACAGTCTCTGACCGCAAAGCTTTTTCCAAATGTTTGTCACGGGGTGAGGGGGGAGTCTCAGCTTTCTCTGATGTTGTTGTCTCCGCACTGGGACTTTCCCCATGTCCTGGTAGATGGTGACTTTCCTCCTCTGTTTTGCTTACGATGGTGGTGACGATGGTTTTCATTTGGTCCGTGGTTAATATCCCAGCTCTGTGCAACTCCAGGAGTTCCTTCCTCTTCTCTTTGGGGATGTGTTTGGAGAAGAGCAGATCCCACACAGAGACTTTTTGCCCATGGAACTCACCCGCTGGCACCTCCACCAGGGTAGACTTTAAGGCCTTTTCTGTTTCTTGTTCTTCATGGGAGGGGGCATCTTTGTCTTTCTCAGATGGCTTCCTCGTCTCTTTGCTGGGGGTTTTCCTAGTTGTGGGGAGTTTTCTGCTTTTCTCTTCGGCCTCAGTAATGCTGGTGGTGAGGATGGTTATCATTTCTTGAATGGGTAGCGTCCCTGCTCTGTACTTCTTCAGAAGCGCCTGTCTTTTGGTATCAGAGATGTAGCTAGAGAAGAGAAGCTCCCACAGGGAAACTTCCTGCCATTTGAATTCTCCGACAGGAATGTCGACAGTCTCCGACCGCAAAGCTTTTTCCAAATGTTTGTCACGGGGTGAGGGGGGAGTCTCAGCTTCCTCTGATGTTGTTGTCTCCGCACTGGGACTTTCCCCATGTCCTGGTAGATGGTGACTTTCCTCCTCTGTTTTGCTTATGATGGTGGTGACGATGGTTTTCATTTGGTCCGTGGTTAATATCCCAGCTCTGTGCAACTCCAGGAGTTCCTTCCTCTTCTCTTTGGGGATGTATTTGGAGAAGAGCAGATCCCACACAGAGACTTTTTGCCTGTGGAACTCTCCTGCCGGCACCTCCACCAGGGTAGACTTTAAGACCTTTTCTGATTCTTGCTCTTCATGGGAGGAGGCATCTTTGTCTTTCTCAGATGGTGTCCTCATCTCTTTGCTGGGGCTTTTCCTAGTTGTGGGGAGTTTTCTGCTTTTCCCTTCAGCCTCAGTAATGCTGGTGGTGAGGATGGTTATCATTTCTTGAATGGCAAGTGTCCCTGCTTTGTACTTCTTTAGAAGCTCTTGTCTTTTCTCTTCAAGGACATATTTGGAGAAGAGCAGATCCCTCACAGAGACCTTTTGCCCTTGGAACTCGCCCACTGGCCCATCGACTGTCATAGTCTTTAAGGCCTTTTCCCATTTCTCATCTCTCTGCGAATGGGCAACCTCGGCTTTCTGTGACGTTACCCTTTGTGTGCTCAGACTTTTCACGTTCCTGGGCTCCCTGTTGCTCTTTTGCTCTGCCTCAGTGATGAGGGAGGTGATGATGGTTGTCATTTCCTGAATGGTTAGCATCCCCGCTTTGTACTTCTTCAGAAGCTCCTGCCTTTTTTGGTCAGGGACGTATCTGGAGAAGAGAAGCTCCCACACGGTCACGTTCTGCCCCTGGAAGAGTCCCACGCTGACGGTGGCAGGGGCAGACTGTAAGGAGATTCGTGTTTGTTCATCTAGCTGGAAGAGCACGGAGCCTTTGTGCATCAGCTGAAGCATAAGGAGCCCCGTGTCTGGGTCTGGGACGCATCTGCTGAGGAGCTGCATGTAGGTGAGGTTCTCATGAGTGTTGGGGTCAAAACAGCTTCTGCTGTGTTTTTGGGGGTCAGAGAGGATCCGGTTCATCTCTTCGTCGAAGTAGCCCCGCTTGTAAGCCACCTCCACGGGGAGGCGGTGACTGTGCACGGGGTCGATGATGCCGCCGGTGGCGATCTGGGCCTCCAGCAGGCGGATGCCGTGGTCTTTGACGAGCAGGTCTTTCTTCATGGCCTGGAAGAGGGAGATCTTGTTGCCTGTGTAGGGGTCAGTGTATCCGGTCACTGCTCTCTCTGCAGAGAGCAGCTTTCCGTAATAATCTCCACCTGTCAGCCCAGCAGCGAGTGCGTCTCTCACCGGCACCTTCTTGTTCTTCACTGGGTCAATGATGAACCCTATGGCAGCCTGCGCCTCCAGCAACACCAGCGCGGTGCCCTGTGTCAGGACGCCTCTCATCATGGCCCGGTAGAGGCTCATCTTCTCCTTGCTGGACTGAACAAGGACTCCAGCGATGGCATTAACCCCTCCCGGACCCATTTCTCCAGAGGCAGTCGCTGCCTGCCAGCTCTCCATCCGTCTGTCTAGTTGCACAGGATTAACCGTTTGGGAAGCTGTCTCCTCACGCTTTGCTGCTTCGGTAGTGGGCAGATCCTCTTCTATCTCCTGGGGCAGTGCGCAGCTCTGCAGGGAGAGAGAGGGCTCCGTGAGACACAGGCATTGGTACAAAGTGGAAAAGAGAACTATCTGCCCAGAGAAAACAGCAAACGTTCAGATAGAGACAGGGAGCCGCGCACTGCTGCCCCTGCTGTGATCAGCTTTCTCTGAAGAACATGCACCAGCCAAGCACTCCCCCTCTTCCCCAACGCCCCCCCATGCCAGTGCCTTCTGCAGGAGTGTCTCCTGGGAACACTTGCCCCTGGGCTCCTCGGACGACAGGACACAGCCAGGCTCAGGCAGGTTTATTACACCGCCCTGTGGCCGACATCATCTGTGGGGTTCCTGTCAAAAGCTAAGAATTGGCTGATTGTTGTGGTTATTGCGAGATGTTTGTAGGGGAAACAGTTTTAGAGCTCCGTAAAGTGTAGAGTATCATGTTCTAAATGTGTTGGGAGAGACGCCTATATTACCTGAGGAGGGGAAGTCTGAGAGCTGACCCAATCAGCCTGAGAACAATGGATGTCCCTTGACTGAGCCGGTTTGTGTTTCCAGCCTGGGCCACATGCAGCCTTCACTATTTACAAACCCAAAGACCTGCAATAAACGTCTCTGCCCCGGGGACCTCTGGGTTGTCGTGGGACAATAGTCTGTAAGCAAGAGAACTGGATACTCCTGGGGGAATTCTGCGCACCAAAATTAAAAATTCTGTGCACAATATTTTAAAATTATGCAAATGTTATTTGTCAGAATAGCACTGTATAATCACACCAGTTTCAATTATTTTGCTAATTTTATTTCAAAATACCTATCAGCAAGTATGTCTGTAACAATACAGAGACAAACATTTCCCCAGGAATAGAGAGTTACAGAAACTCATATGACAACCCAGTTCCTGCTTCTCCGCCCCCTCCCTCCAGAGCCCAGCCATGTCCCCCCCAGCCCACACATTCGTACCGCCTCCCCACCAGACCCCAGCCGTGGCACCTCCCAGCCCAGACACTCACAGCCCCTCCCCCAGAGCCCAGCTATGCCCCGCCCCGCTCAGACAATCTCACCTCCTCCCTCACAGAGGCAAGCCAGGGGGCCAGACACTCCCCCGCCCGAGACCAGCCATGTCTCCCCACCTGGACACTCACACCCCTACCCCCCAGAGCCCAGCTGCGCCCCCCCCAGCCCAGGCACTCACAGACCCTAACATGCCAGAGTCCAGGGATCCAGAGGGAGAAACAGCCTGATGCTGGGTCCCGGGCTTGCATGAAGTTTCCTGCGCGCCGCCACCTCCTTCAGGGCATGCGGGAAACTGCAGCTGCTGGGAACCCTCCAATTGTCTTTCCCTCCCCCTGGCCTTGTCGTCTATTTGCGAGCTGGGCTCTGCCAGGTCCAGCGACCCCTAGTGGCAGCCAACATCTCTGCAGTCTATTTCTATGGAAGGGAAAGGAAATTCTGCATGGCCAACATTAATTTCTGCAAAATTCTGCATTGCGCAGTGGTGCAGAATTCCCCCAGGAGTAAACTAGGAGGCATCCATTACAAAAGAGTAACTCTGCCAGCAGGAGCTGTCTCATGATGGGGGGAGCCCAACTTGCCAGACGGGGCCAGCTATGTAGAACTGATTTACATAAGAACATAAGAACGGCCATACTGGGTCAGACCAAAGGTTCATCTAGCCCAATATCCTGTCTTCCGACAGTGGCCAATGCCAGGTGCCCCAGAGGGAATGAACAGAACAGGAATCATCAAATCATCCATGCCCTGTCACCCATTCCCAGCTTCTGGCAAACAGAGGCTAGGGACACCATCCCTGCCCATCCTGGCTAATAGCCATTGATAGACCTATCCTCCATGAACTTATCTAGTTCTTTTTTGAACCCTGTTATGGTCTTGGCCTTCACAACATCCTCTGGCAAGGAGTTCCACAGGTTGACTGTACATTGTGTGAAGAAATACTTTCTTTTTTTTGTTTTAAACCTGATACCTATTCATTTCATTTGGTGACTGCTAGCTCTTGTGTTATGAGAAGTAGTAAACATCCTTATCATAGAATCATAGAATCATAGAATATAAGGGTTGGAAGGGACCCCAGAAGGTCATCTAGTCCAACCCCCTGCTCGAAGCAGGACCAATTCCCAACTTATCAACTTTCCTTATCAACTTTCTCTACACCGGTCATGATTTTATAGACCTCAATCATATCCGCCCTTAGCCATCTCTTTTCCAAGCTGAAAAGTCCCAGTCTTATTAATCTCTCCTCATATGGAAGCCATTCTATACCCCTAATCATTTTTGTTGCCCTTTTCTGAACCTTTTCCAATTCCAATATATCTTTTTTGAGATGGGGTGACCACATCTGCACACAGTATTCAAGGCGTGGGTGTACCATGGACTTCCATAGAGGCAACGTGATATTTTCTGTCTTATTCTCTATCCCTTTCTTAATGATTCCCAGCATTCTGTTCACTTTTTTGGCTGCCGCTGCACATTGAGTGGATGTTTTCAGGGAACTATCCACAATGACTCCAAGATCTCTTTCTTGAGTGGGAACAGCTAATTTAGACCCCATCATTTTGTATGTATAGTTGGGATTATGTTTTCCAATGTGCATTACTTTGAATTTATCAACATTGAATTTCATCTGCCATTTTGTTGCCCAGCCACCCAGTTTTGAGAGATCCCTTTGTAGCTCTTTGCAGTCTGCCTGGGACTTAACTATCTTGAGTAGTTTCGTATCATCTGGAAATTTTGCCACCTCACTGTTTATCCCTTTTTCCAGATCATTTATGAATATGTTGAATAGGCCTGGTCCCAATACAGATCCCTGGGGGACACCACTATTTACCACTCTCCATTCTGAAAATGGACCATTTATGCCTACCCTTTGTTTCCTATCTTTTAACCAGTTACCAAGCCATAAGAGCACCAGTCCATGAGAGCATTTGGGGTAGATATAGCGAATGAGACAGGAAAGGAACTTGTTAATGAGTAGAGGCCATCGAGTGCATCTTCGGTTTGTCTTTCACCTCCAATATTATGTTTCCAAATCCTTTTACTTGTCCTTAGTTTGAGTCCTTATCTCAAGCGCTGTTAAATCAACTTCAGGTTGCTTTTTCTAGAGACATGTCTAAGTGCCTTGGAGCTTGTGACACTGAGGTGCAGCCACGGACCGGGGGTGCCCTGCCTCCACAGAGGCAGCAGATCGGTGTGCGCTGCAGGTGTCCAGAAGGAAGGGACTGGGGACTTGAATGTAACAAAGTGGGGTGTATAAATCACTAGCCTGCAGGGGGAAAGAGCAGGGCTCGGGGGTCAGAGCACAGCACCTGTGTTGGCAGCACCTGGTGGCTGAGGAGAGCGTCCCCTGCTGGGCACAGCCAGGGCTCCCTTCCACTGCGGGCAGGTGGAAGCGATGCAGCCCAGACACCTCTGTAACCCCCAAGGCAGTAGCAGAGGGAGGCTGGGAGGGCACTTGGCTCCCTCCTAGTGGCAGAGCGGGTTCCTGACATTCCCATAGGGCTGTAGCTTTGCAAAGAAGGACCTAAGGACCTAGGGGTGACAGTGGACGAGAAGCTGGATATGAGCCAGCAGTGTGCCCTTGTTGCCAAGAAGGCCAATGGCATTTTGGGATGTATAAGTAGGGGCATAGCGAGCAGATCGAGGGACGTGACCGTCCCCCTCTATTCGACATTGGTGAGGCCTCATCTGGAGTACTGTGTCCAGTTTTGGGCCCCACACTACAAGAAGGATGTGGATAAATTGGAGAGAGTCCAGCGAAGGGCAACAAAAATGATTAGGGGTCTGGAACACATGAGTTATGAGGAGAGGCTGAGGGAACTGGGATTGTTTAGTCTGCAGAAGAGAAGAATGAGGGGGGATTTGATAGCTGCTTTCAACTACCTGAGAGGTAGTTCCAGAGAGGATGGTTCTAGACTGTTGTCACTGGTAGCAGATGACAGAACGAGGAGTAATGGTCTCAAGTTGCAGTGGGGGAGATTCAGGTTGGATATTAGGAAAAACTTTTTCACGAGGAGGGTGGTGAAACACTGGAATGCGTTACCTAGGGAGGTGGTGGAATCTCCTTCCTTAGAAGTTTTTAAGGTCAGGCTTGACAAAGCCCTGGCTGGGATGATTTAATTGGGGATGGGTCCTGCTTTTGAGCAGGGGGTTGGACTAGATGACCTCCTGAAGTCCCTTCCAACCCTGATATTCTAGGATTCTATGATAAGAAATGTCCAAAGGTGTCATAGCATCGCCAGTGGCAGAGTTATTATGTGTTTGTTCCTGGTAGTGCAGGGGCCACTTTTCCAATAGATGAGAAGACCTGAGGCCTGCCCTGACGAGCTGAAGACAGAGAAGCAGAGAGCTGGACTGTGGCCAGGGAGGGAGTGGCAAACCAGTGAGGCGGCCCTGCGGGACTCCCCACCTCATGCACTTGCAGTCAGGCAGAGGCATGGATGGCAGCTGCTCCACATCCCAGGCAGTGAGCAGTGTCATTCATGTTTTTGTGTGCATGCTGTTTATGAGATGATCGCACTGTCACATTCCAGGGTGCAACCCAGACAGGTGAGGGGCTGTGTCACCTCCTGCCCCATAACCCTGGTGGCCTCCCAGGGCTTTGCTATTGTAGCTCCCAGCCTGGGCAGCTCACAGCCAGCCAGACAGCCAGTCACAGCCAGCCAGCCTGAGTGTGTAGCCACAGCCCTGGGCCAGCAGCTCTGATCCCGAAGTCCTTTGGCAAACACCAGCCACACGCTGGCTCCCACCAGCCTCGGTTACTGCCTGCAGGGTGATCCCAGCACACTCCCCATCCCAACTTTCCCCAGCCCATCTCTGCAGCCTCCTCCCTAATTCCTCCCCCAACCCTGCCGCCTCCTCCCCAGCTCCTTCCCCGCCCCCATCTCTGCAACCTGCTCCCTAGGTTTTTTGCCTCTGTCTTCATGAACAAGGTCAGCTGCCAGTCTGCTGCACTGGGCAGCACAGCATGGGGAGGAGGTGACCAGCCCTCTATGGAGAAAGAAGTGGTTTGAGACTATTTAGAAAAGCTGGACGAGCACAAGTCCATGGGGCTGGATGTGCTGCATCCGAGAGTGCTAAAGGAGTTGGCGGATGTGATTGCAGAGCCATTGGCCATTATCTTTGAAAACTCATGGCAATCCGGGGAAGTCCCGGACAACTGGAAAAAGGCTAATGTAGTGCCCATCTTTAAAAAAGGGAAGGAGGAGGATCCAGGGAACTACAGGCCAGTCAGCCTCACCTCAATCCCTAGAAAAAACATGGAGCAGGTCCTCAAGGAATCAATTCTGAAACACTTCGAGGAGAGGAAAGTGATCAGGAACAGATAGTATGGATTCACCAAGGGCAAGTCATGCCTGACTAATTTAATTGCCTTCTACGACGAGATAACTGGCTCTGTGGATGAGGGGAAAGCAGTGGGCGTGTTGTTCCTTGACTTTAGCAAAGCCTTGGACATGGTCTCCCACAGTGTTCTTCCCAGCAAGTTAAAGAAGTATGGGCTGAATGAATGGACTATAATGTGGATAGAAAGTTGGCTAGATTGTCAGGCTCAACGGGTAGTGATCAATTGCTCCATGTCTAGTTGGCAGCCGGTATCAAGCGGAGTGCCCCAAGGGTTGGTCCTGGGGCCGGTTTTGTTCATTAATGATCTGGAGGATGGCGTGGATTGCACCCTCAGCTAGTTTGCGGATGACACTAAACTGGGAGGAGAGGTAGATACGCTGGAGGGTAGGGATAGGATACAGAGGGCCCTAGACAAATTAAAGGATTGGGCCAAAAGAAATCTGATGAGGTTCAACAAGGACAAGTGCAGAGTCCTGCACTTAGGATGGAAGAATCCCATGCACCGCTACAGACTAGGGACCGAATGGCTCGGCAGCAGTTCTGCAGAAAAGGACCTAGGGGTGACAGTGGACGAGAAGCTGGATATGAGTCAACAGTGTGCCCTTGTTGCCAAGAAGGCCAATGGCATTTTGGGATGTATAAGTAGGGGCATTGCCAGCAGATCGAGGGACGTGATCGTTCCCCTCTATTCGACATTGGTGAGGCCTCATCTGGAGTCCTGTGTCCAGTTTTGGGTCCCACACTACAAGAAGGATGTGGAAAAATTGGAAAACGTCCAGCGGAGGGCAACAAAAATGATTAGGGGACTGGAGCACATAACTTATGAGAAGAGGTTGAGGGAACTGGGATTGTTTAGTCTGCGGAAGAGAAGAATGAGGGGGAATTTGATAGCTGCTTTCAACTACCTAAAAGGGGGTTCCAAAGAGGATGGCTCTAGACTGTTCTCAGTGGCAGAAGAGGACAGGACAAGGAATAATGGTCTCAAGTTGCAGTGGGGGAGGTTTAGGTTGGATATTCGGAAAAAGCTTTTTCACTAGGAGGGTGGTGAAGCACTGGAATGGGTTACCTAGGGAGGTGGTGGAATCTCCTTCCTTTGAGATTTTTAAGGCCCGGCTTGACAAAGCCCTGGCTGGGATGAGTTAGTTGGGGATTGGTCCTGCTTTGAGCAGGGGTTGGACTAGATGACCTCCTGAGGTCCCTTCCAGCCCTGATCTTCTATGATTCTATGATCACTGCAGCATTCTCTCCTTTCACTTCCGTCTGCCTGTCACTGCAGGCTCCCCGCCTCTCACCTCAGCACTGAACCAGTGAGTGTATCTGGAACAGTCCTGCCCAAAGCCCTGATGTGAGTGTTTCTCAAAACCTCTGCCCACAGGACCAACTAGAAAAAGAACTGGTGGTACTAGCCTGGTTGCACCCACTCCCGGCTCTACGAGGAGCCGCCGCTCCCAGACGATTGTGCCAATCATCACAGTATGACCCTCCCTCTTGTTTGGAAATTGTTACGTGGCCATTTAATTTGTCCCAATTAGGAGTCAGAGCTAACGTCCCCCAGAGACGGTCTCCCTGAGCTGTTGTTTCAGGCTCCCTACAGACTCAGGCAGACACCAGACATCACAACATCGGTTACACTTGGGGTGAACAGTCTGAAGGTTTCTTCACTTCCATAAGGACTAGAGATGTAACTTTTTAATGAAAGTTGAGATTCCAGAGCACAAGATAGCATCTTCCAAGGAAAGGTACCGTCTCATGAAGTAGCTCACCCCATCCCCGCCCTGGGGGCTGGTGTATGTGAGACCCCATGGCACAATGGGAAAATGGCAGAAGCTCTGTTCTCCCAATCCCCTTGGCCTTGTCAGTCTTCTCCCTCCCACTGCAAGGTTTAGGGGAAGAGGCAGCAGGGCGAGGTCAATGCCAGCTTCTTCACCTGCTCCCATAACTACCCAAACACCCTTCACCAGGCACAGTGCTGTCCCCAGCCCCTTGTCCCCACTCTGCTGGGTGCTGTCCTACCTGCCAGTGCGTGGAGATGCTCTCAGTCCTGCTGCTGCTGTGTCTCTGCCAGGCTGAGCCACGGGGACAGAGCCTAATTTAAACCCATCCCTTCCCCGCCCCGGGGATGACACGTCAGCCCAGCCCGAGCCCTGAACACAATTCTAAATCCAGATGACCTGACAAGCTGCGCGGCTGGGCTAATGAGCGGGGTTGTGCCAGGAGCCAGTGTGTGCCGGGCTCTTTGCAAAGCAAACAGCCAGGTACAGCCCGTGCCCAGGGAGCTCCCAGCCTGGTCCGCTGGGAGGGGCCAGGCTCGGTAGAGGATGGGGCTGGCAGGGTGGGGGTGCTAAGCCTACAAAAGATGGGGGTCAGGTGAGGCCTGTGCACAGCCTGGTGGATCTTTGGCTCATGAGGACGTGGAGGTGGAGAACCGTGAGGGGGTTTCCAGAAGCCCCCCCGGTGGGTACTCAATGTCTCTTCCCTGGCCGATGCATGATGTTGCTGTCACTGACACTTGTGTCCTGCCTGTGGCCCCCTCCCTGGTCCTCTCTCTGACTCTCGTCCTCCCCACTGACTCCTGCCGCTCAGTGCAAGCTGGTCTCCATGGGACCTCACCCACTCCTCCCATCGCCTCCCAGCTCACTGCACACGCCCTCTCCAAGCATTGCCTCCCGGGCAGGGCCGGCTCTAGGGGCTTTGCTGCCCCAAGCTGAGGTGGGGCTGGGGCTCGCGGACGGCGCTGGAACGGGAGGGAGTGACGTCACCTTCCCCCCTGCCCGGCCGCGCAGAGAAGCCCCGAGATAAGGGGTGGCACAAGGCAGCGCATCAGCCAGGGCGCAGGTGAGACGGCAGGACTCACCCTCTCCTCCCCAGGGAGTGGCTGGGCCCTGGCAGCTCCGCACCCCGAGGCTGGGGCTTCCCCTTCCTGTTGCGGCCGGGGGCGCGGCGCCCTCGCCCCGTCTAAGTGGTGCAGCTCCGAGAGCACCACTGCCCCGGAAAAATAGGCCGGCCGGAACGCCGCCCCGGAAACGCGCCACCCCCAGCACGTGCCCGCTTCGCTCGTGCCTCGAGTCAGTCCTGCTCCCGCGCCTGGATGCCTGCACTCTGCCCCCACTCCACTGGCACGATGCTCGCTAAAGGCCCTGCTGGCCTCTTCCCAGCCAGCCTCAGGGCCTTTCCCCCATGACTGGATGTGTTGCTCCAAATCGCTTCCTTCCCCTGTGTGGGGTGAGCAGCCTCCATCTGACACTCGCCGGCCCCGAGTGTCTGGCACAGCTCTGCCTTGCTCTGGGTTTGTGGCTCCTCCTTTCCACATGGGATCTGTGCCCGAGGAAGACGCAGCTGTGCAAATGTCACCGCGGTGAGAGCTCTGCCTGTGGGCTGGTTCTGGGCGGGTAGCTGGAGCCAGCCAGCTTGCTGTTGTCTTTGATCGGCCGTCCCAGTGACTCGTCTGTTGACCCTGTAGGTGTTGGTCTCCCGTCTTTGGTTGGGGGTGGGGTTGTTGGCCCCGCTGCTCAGGAGGCTGGAGGAGTCATTGTGACCAAAGTGGGATGCTACATAGGAGTGAAGTGTGCTTTCATTTGGCTGCGATGTTTGATCCCCTAGGAGGTGTTTGCTGCTTCCATTGAAGTGGCACCAGGAGTTAAATGGTCTTCTCTAGCTGTTGCTCACTGGGGAGAACTGGCCCAGTCCAGCTGCCATGTGGGAGTTCCTGGGCGCATAGGGAATTTGCTTGCAAAGTGCTGGCAGTGTGGGATTTGTACGGGGGCTTTGTCCCAGGTCGGGTAACGGAGCCCCTGGCTTTGCTCCTGGGTGGCAGAAAGGGCTGGATTGGATTGGTGAATAGTTTTATTGCTAGGGAATGGGAATTTAGTGTTCTACGGCCTGGAAAGCCAGCTGAGCCAGTCTCTGCTGTTCAGAGCGG
Source organism: Caretta caretta (assembly GCF_965140235.1). Lineage (NCBI taxonomy): Eukaryota > Metazoa > Chordata > Testudines > Cheloniidae > Caretta > Caretta caretta. Next base: position 865,406 of record NC_134207.1, read on the forward strand.
GCTCCATTGCCTTGCTTCCAGAATAAAAGGTGACTTTGTTTTGGTGTCCAAGGCTCTGTGTGTGGCTCTGTGTATCTGCGTAATTGTGTGTGCTTGTCGAAGATCATATGCAGTGTTGTTGTCGCCATGGTGGTCCCAGGATATTAGAGAGACCAGGTGGGTGAGATATGACTATTATTGGACCAACTTCTGTTGCTTACAGACCTACAGAAATTGGTCCAATAAAAGCTATTACCTGCCGCACCTTGTCTCTCCTGATGTTTGTCTTTTCCAAGGTGACCTATAGGACGCACACCCTGCAGGAGCTTTTCTAGCAGGTGAACACGCCACCCTGCGAGGGTGACAGCGTGACCCGATCCCAGTACACGGCAGGCACGTCAACGGATTGCTTAGCAGTTGGGACTGCAGGGTTGGAAGGTCACTAATGTTTCTGGTGCAGAGGACAGGCTGAGGCTCATCACAACGGCCACTTTGGGTCAGACCCATGGTCTAGGCCAGTGTCCTGACAGTGGCCAGTGCCCGATGCTCCAAAGGGAATGAACAGAAGAGGTTTCAGAGTAGCAGCCGTGTTAGTCTGTATCCATAAAAAGAACAGGAGTACTTGTGGCACCTTAGAGACTAACAAATTTATTTGAACTTAAGCTTTCGTGAGCTACAGCTCACTTCATCGGATGCATTCAGTGGAAAATACAGTGGGGAGATTTATATACACAGAGAACATGAAACAGTGGGTGTTACCATACACACTGTAACGAGAGTGATCAGGTAAGGTGAGCTATTACCAGCAGGAGAGCGGAGGGGAAGGGAACCTTTTGTAGTGATGATCAAGGTGGGCCGTTTCCAGCAGTTGACAAGAAGGTCTGAGGAACAGTGGGGGGTGGAGGTGGGGAAATAAACATGGGGAAATAGTTTTACTTTGTGTAATGACCCATCCACTCCCAGTCTCTATTCTAGCCTAAGTTAATTGTGTCCAGGTGATTTCAAGTGATCCATCCCCAATCATCCAGTCCCAGCCTCTCTTTGCCTGCAGTTTATTTGTGTCCTGCAATTGATGGGTTGGGGCAGAGGTTTAATGACCTCCTATGTTGACCTCCTATGTTGTTCTACTATGCGCACTTTGTTGCAGTTTAAGGTTCAGTCCTGGACTCAGGCAGAGTCAAATGCTGGCCGAGGGCCAGACCCTGAGGCCTGGAGACAGAAGCTTGATGCAGGACTTGCTGGGCAAGGTCCTCTGGCTTGTGGCACATGGGAAGCCAGACTAGTTGGATGTGATGACCCTGTCTATTACTATGATCCTTATTACTCTGCATTCTGGTCCTTACCCAGGCCAGGCCTTTGTGGCTGGAGGCCCAGAAAAGCAGCTCGTAGGAACACAGGAAGGGCCAGACTGGATCAGAGCAGCTCACCCTCCTCTTTCTTTCCAGTGCCAGGTGCTTCAGAGCACAGGGTGAAGAGCCCTGCAGCAACGGCGGTGCCATGATCTGCATCCCACGCTAGATCTCACGCCATCACCTTTTGTTAGAGACAGGCTCGCGCTGTGAAGATTGGAGGGTTGGAGAGCCCTTCCAAAATCTGGGCCAGCAGTAACCATTCTAACTCTTGCTGTCCACAAAGATGTCCAATCCCTTGCTAAAGTCTTGGCCTCACCGACTCTCTGTGGCAGCGAGTTCCATAGACCAATCACGGACTGTGTGAAGTGTTTCCTGGCATTGATTCTGAATTGCCCACCTTTAATGTGATAGATTCTCCCCTTGTTCTTGTGTTATGAGACAAAGAGGACCAAAGTTCTTCAGCCAGACCATTCATCCTTCTCTAGGCCAGTCATTACTCTGTAGACTTTTATCATGTCTCCTCTTATGGGTCTCTCTCTGTAAGGGAACAATCCCAGTCTTTACAATCTCTTCAGATGAGAGCTTTTCCAGCGACGGATCTTCCCTGTTGTCCTGTTTTGACCCCCTCTAGTTAAGCGATGCCCTTCCTGGATGACCAGTACTGCACAGGGTCCTGATGAGGCTGCACCAGCGATGATAAGAGGCATTGCACTGTGCTCTGCAGTGTTCACCGTCCCATTCCTTATGCTGGCTCACTTCTTGTTACCGTTCTGGCTGCACACTGAGCCGAGGTCTCCATAGAGCTTCTGTAGTGTTGCCCACGTCCCTTCTTGAGTTGATGCAGTTTATTTAGAACCTTAAACGGGTTGAGTAATTCATCTGTCCCCCACCATGGGGCATTACTTTGTATGTATCAACACTGAATTTAATTTCTGAGCCTGTGCCCATTCACCTAGCTTGGGTAGGGCTCTCTGAAGGGCCTAGCAGCCCTCTCTGGTCCTGCCTGAGGCCTGGTCTACACCAGGCATTTACATTAGCACAGCTGTGTCTTTCTGGTGTGAAAAACCTGAGTCATGGCCACTGACCTAGCCCCTGGTGTAGACAGCGCTAGATCGACGGGAGAATTCTTCCATCCACCTAGCTACCGCCTGCCGGGGAGGTGGAGCGCCCGTGCCGACAGGGGAATTCCTCCCCCGGCACAGGCGGTGTCTGCACTGAAGCACCGCGGCGATGCGTCTGCAGGGCCGGAGCGCTTGAAGCGTGGACACACCCTAACTTACACAGCAGTGTGTCTCCTGCAGAGTTTTGCTATCTCCGTGCACCTCCCGGTCCCAGCTCTTTCCTAAACCGAGACCGAGGGGGGATCCTGCGGCTCCCCTGTTAGCATCTGGCCATGAGAAAAGTGGCCCATTCGTCCCAACTCTGTGTTTTCTATCTCCTAGCCAGACACTTCGCCTTTCACCCCATGACAACTTAGCTTTTCTAGTAGCCTCTTGTGCAGGACCCTGTCAGGGACCTTTAGAAAGGCTGAATAACATGTATTATTTGCAGTGATGTTGTAGCCATGTTGGTCCCAGGATATTAGAACGACAAGGTGGGGGTGGTAATATCTGGTACTGAACCAGCATCTGTTGGTGAGAGACAGGAGCTTTCGAGCTACACAGAGCTCTGCTTCATGCTGGGAAAGGTACTCAGAGGGTCCCAGCTCAGTACATGGTGGAACAGATTGTTTGCATGAGTAGTTAAAATGCATTGTAAGAGACAATTGAAGGTGAAGTGGCCCATTAACACCCCTGGAGTCAGATGGCAAAAAAAGGGGGGGTTAATGGGTTAGTGGATTATTGTAATGAGACATGAAGCCAGTATCTTTATTAAGACCATGATTTTTGGTGCCTAGGAAAGTCTGAATTTAAATTCCCTGGCTCGTCTTTGGAAGGTGTGCGGTTTCCCTTTGAGGATAAGGACAGAGAGGTCAGATGCAGAGTGATCACTTTGTGAAGTGTGTTCACCCCCGGGTGATAGGGTGTTTTTGTCTTTTGTCATTTTTCTGTGTAGGTTCATTCAAGGGCATAGTGATTATCTGGTTTCACTCGCTTGGTTGTTGTTGGGGTATTTAGTGCACTGGATGAGGTACACTACATGTGAGAGGTATGTGTAGGATCCATGGATCTTGAAAGCATGTTGCGTGTGAGGGGATTAATCATTGTATCAATAGAAATATGTCTGTAGGTTTTGCATCTGTTGTTCTGGCAGGATCTGGTGCCGCTTTGAGTTTGTCTGTGGGTCTGTGGGGAGCTTGCTTCTGATGATGAGCTTGATGAGATTGGGGCATTGTGTGAAGGCCAGAAGAAGGGGTTGGGAAAGATTTCTTTCAGGCTGTGGTCTCCATCGAGTATGGGTTGTAATTGTTTGATGATTCCCTGTCTGGGTTCCAGTGTGGGGTGGTGGGTAACTACTAGGGGTGTGCGGTCGGAGGGTTTTTGTTTGTTTTCCTCTACTGAAGCAGGTTCTCTCATGGGTGGCCCCATGTGGATCACATCATGGCTGAGTTTTCTTCTTTGGTGAAGGCAGTTTTAAGTGTTTTTAAAGAGTGTATCCTGGACTTTCTCCTCAGGGCACATTCTGTGGTGTCTCAGAGCCAGGAGGTAGATGACAGATTTTTTTGGTGTGGTTACCAGATCTGTGGAGGTAAGTGTGGTGATCTGCAGGTTCCTGTATATGGTTGTATGTAGGGTTCCACTTTTGTAGCTGATCATGGTGCCCGGGAAGTCCATGCTGGTGTGGGATGGTTCTAGAGAGAGTTTGGTGGACGGGTGGTGGTTGCTGAAGTTGTGGTGGAAGTCGGTGAGGGAGTTTAGGCCATCTGTCGAGAGGATGAACATATCCTCGATGTATCATCATTTCTGTGCTGCATTTGTCCAGAAATTCTTCTTCCAGTGGCCCATGAAGAGGCTGGCACATTGGGGAGCCGTCCTAGTGCCCAGGGCTGTGCCCGTGGTTTGGGGAAGGTGTTTGTTGAATGTAAAATTGTTATGGGTCTGAATACAATGATGTCAGCCACGCTCTGCTTCAGCCGCTGCTAATGCCATGGGCTCCAAAGGCCTGTGTGGATGGGGCCGCCAGGTGGACGCACCTCTGTGGCTCCTGACCCCGCTGGCTCCTCCAGCAGGAGCTGCAGCAGCTGGCACTGCTCAAGCTCCAGAGCCGCGGTAGCCTTCCACCTTTGGGCACGCTCCTCCAGAGGGCCAGCTGTGGCCGCTGCGGGCCAGGGCCAGCAGGTGAGTGCAGGACCTGCGGAAGCAGCATCTTCACCTAGCTCCTGCCCAGCCCCACAAGGGGCCCAGGGACAAGCCTCCAGACTCCACCCAGTGCCTGCCATGACAACACCTGTCCCTCCTTGTGAGCTGTTGGGTAGGTCGCAAAAGCCCCTCATCCAAAAGCACGTCCTGCCCCCTCTGCCCGCCTTCCAGGGCTCTGCCACTGGTAACTGACGGCATCACCACTCTCCACAGGTGGGCTGGCCCTTTAACAGGGCTGGGACCCAGCGGTACCCTGGGCCAGACTCAGCCCACCTCCCAGGGGAAGGGGCAAGGCCTGGGGTCAAATGGTAGAAGACCGGTGACTCAGACCCAGGCCTGCTGGGATGTAAAGGGCAGGGCAGAGGAGGGAAACAAAGAAATCCTTGGCAGGTGGTGAGGTAGGACAGGCCTGCAGGGAGCCAGTCTGCAGAGAGACTCTTGGTAATGCCTCGGGGTGCCATTTCGGATTGGGGTGGGGGGACTTTAACCGTGATTCCCGGGGCTACTGGGACACCTGAAAACTCTTGGGGTTTTTTTGTTTTTTATTTTTATTTTGAAGATAAAAACTTAGCAATTAGCTGGCAGGAGCATTGCATCTAATTCCTGTAGAAAGAAAATTAAATAAATAATAGACCCACTCAGCTCCAATACTAACATGTTCTGACATCTTCTGTCAAGTCAGTTTAGGGACACTGGTTAGGTTTAAAATTTTAATGGATGTTCTTACTAACTCTTGAATACAACAATTGAAACAACTGTAGAAAAATCTAGACGACTTCCGGTCACTTTTTTGCAGTTCCCCAAGCCTGGACTAGATCCTTTAGCCTTTGGAAACATCCTACTAGGACAAGGCCCCGTGAGTTTATGCTGCACCTGCCTGGGCGCTCTAGGGGTGTTGCCCCACTGCAAATTATAGAGCAGAAACCGGCTTTCAACAGGAGTGAAACTGGCACTTTCAGGTCACTGTCACAGCACGGCCAACCCCAAATGATCAAAAATCCTGAGTCAGGGTCACCAGAAATCATGAGATGGGCTTTAAAATCACGAGATTATGTACTGTGAGGGGTTCGCTCACAGAGCCCCCCCCCTTTCCCCCCCCCCCCCCGTGGGGCTGCCCCCTCTGAGCCCGTTTTCCCGGCCAGCCTGGGCCGCCAGACCCCTGCCTTGTCCAGCCAGACACGCCAGCCTGCTGCAACCCGGACCCAGGGTCTGAACTATGCTCCCAAAGCCGCAGACTAAACCGCAAACAGCTCAGAAAGTGCTCCTGTCTCCAGCACCCAGACCCCCAGCTCCCAATGGGATCCAAACCCCAAGTCAATCCGGTTTACTCTGTATGAAGCTTATACAGGGTAAACTCATAGATTGTCCACCCTCTTGAACACTGATAGAGAGAGATGCACAGCTGTTTGCTCCCCCAGGTATTAATTACTTACTCTGGGTTTAATAATAAACAAAAGTGATATTATAAAGTGTAAAAAGTAGGATTTAAGTGGTTTCAAGTAATAACAGACCAAACAAAGTAAGTTACCAAGCTAAATAAAACAAAACATGCAAGTCTAAGCCTAATACATTTAAGAAACTGAATACAGGTCAATCTCACCCTCCGAGATGTTCCAATAAGCTTTTCTCACAGACTAGACTCCTTCCTAGTCTGGGCCCAATCCTTTCGCCTGGTACAGACCTTGTTAGTTCCAGCAGGTATCTTAGGTGAAAAGCAGGGGATTCCACATGACTGGGACCATCTTTGTTCTGTTCCACCCCCTTTAATAGCTTTGGCACAAGGTGAGAATCTCTCTGGGTTCCCACCCCTCCTTCTAAATGGAAAAGCACCAGGTTAAAGATGGATTCCAGTTCAGGTTATATGATCACATGTCCTTTGAGACTTCATTATCCATTACCCACTTGCTGGGACACATGTATACAGGAAGTCTTACAAGTAAACAGCCATTTACAACCAATTGTCCTGGATAATGGGAGCCATCAAGATTCCAAACCACCATTTATGGCCCACACTTTGCATAATTACAATAGGACCTCAGAGTTATATTTTGTATTCCTAGTTTAAGATACAAGAATGATACATTCATAAATTAGGATGACCACACGCAGTTGATTATAAGCTTTGTAATGATACCTTACAAGAGACCTTTTTCATTAAGCATATTCCAGTTACATGATATCCACTTATAAACATATTTTAATAAAAATATGGAGTGCAATGTCACAATGTAAAAATAACATATCTGGGTTCTTTTTATTTGCCTTCTACTTTTTGAGCCTTTCAGGTGCACTGGGGTCACATTTTGAAGCTTTCTCCACAGCCACAAGGGCTAGAAACTTACTTTTTCTTTAAGAACGAAGGTTGAAATCATCACATATCACTTGCCTCCAGGAGCTGGGGCTTTAAGCAAAACAATAGTTACCATGAGACTCATGACAAATTCATGAAAGTTGACAACATGGCTTTCACTTCTGTGTAAAGGCGAGTGACTCCCCGGAAGGCTCTGAAACACAACACTCCAGTGACTTGCAGTTCTCACAGGAGAATATTTAAAACCAAACACCAAGAAAATTCCACAATTTAAAGTTGAGAAAAAAATTGAGACTTCTGAGGTATCTCAGGGCCACTGCAGGCAGGAGAGAAAACAAACAGGCACAGGAGCTTGGGGCACCTCTTCCTCTTGGAAGGAAGTTGGAGGGTTAAATCTTCTAGTCTTTAATCAGGTAAAACGTCTATTGCCATCAGCACCTCCACTCACACATATTAACATGTGCTCAATAACTATACACCGCACAGAGGGATCCTGTTTGACAGGCTCATCTAATGACAGGTTTCAGAGGAACAGCCGTGTTAGTCTGTATTCGCAAAAAGAAGAGGAGTACTTGTGGCACCTTAGAGACTAACCAATTTATTTGAGCATGAGCTTTCGTGAGCTACAGCTCACTTCATCGGATGCATCCAATGAGTCTCTAAGGTGCCACAAGTCCTCCTGTTCTTTTTGCGAATACAGACTAACACGGCTGTTCCTCTGAAACCAGGTTCAAGTGAAACTCTGAAACCAGAAATGATTGGAGGGCTGGAGAAAATGGCTGACCGTGAGCGGCATAAGCTGCTCCCGCTGTTAGCTTGTCGGAACGCAGACCGAGGGGAGCTGTCACTGCAGTGTCTAGGTACCGTCCCGGGGAGCACACACTGCTTACCAAAGGGCTCTGTGATCTAGCCAAGTCAAGCAGAGCAAGAACCAGTGGCTGGAAGCTGAAGCCAGACCCATTCAAATCAGAAGTACATTTCCAGAAGGGAGGGTGATTAACCATTGGCACAAACGCCCAAGGAGCAGGGTGGCAGCACTGTCCCTGGGTGATTTCAGCTCCAGGCTGGCTGCTGGCTGGAAGACACTTTGGCCAAGCAGAAGTGACTGGGCTCTGTTCAGTGTTGGGGTGAGTCTTTAGTGTGTGCCTACAGGGGGTCTGACCAGGTGATCTAACGGTCGCCTCGGGCCTGTGACACCTTGGTTCACACGTGGAAACAGTTGAGCTGTTTTATTCTGGAAGATGAAAGCTCAGCCCTGAAGACAAGGGGCTGAAAGCGGCTGTTCTGGGTGTGGGTTTTATACACAGGCTGATACATTGGTCCACGAGCATCTTTCAACTCACTGTGTGTCCCTATAGGGCTCCATGGCCCACCCCCCTCCCCTTTACTTCGGAGTTCGAATAGTTGACTCTGCAGTAGGGAAGGAACTGAGGAGGGATTGCATGCTGGTTAGCCTTGTGGCAGGCGGGGAGCAGCCAGGGGTGAAATTAACTTAAAGGACTTACTGGAACCCCGGAGTCCTGAGCAGGGGGGCGGGGCCTCAACTGGAAGGGGCGTGGCCTCAACCGGAAGAGGCGGGGCCTTTAGTGTCTCGGATATTTAAAGGGCCCGGGGCAGTATCGGTGGCTGGAGCCCCGGGCCCTTTAAATCATCCCTGGAGCCCTGCTGCCGGAGCCCTGGGGAGGCAGCGGTGGGGCTCCGGCGGCGATTTAAAGGGCCGGGGCGGTAGCTGCGGCAGGAGCCCCGGGCCCTTTAAATCGCCGCCCGAGCCCCGCCGCCCCTTCCCAGGGCTCCGGCAGCAGGGCTCTGGCAGCAATTTAAAGGGCCCAGGACTCCAGCCACTGCCAGGAGCCCAGACCCTTTAAATTGCCCCCTGGGGAAGCATGTCTGGTACACCACATCGGCTCTCGTTAACATCGTGGGTAGAGTTTTTAAATCTCCAACGGGTTCGGCTGACCGGTGACAGATGCATGTGAAGGGCGAAGGCTAGAGCCCTGGCAGTGGTAATCCTGCTTTGAATTCAGTGCATATAATGAAACCACAAAGATACATGGTGTCATTGACCATGAAGGTGGTGGGGGCTGGACCCTGCTGTCTGCCTAGCAGGGATAATGCTGCTTGCGTGGTGAGTCCTCCTCACCTCCTCAGAGGGTAGCATTGGATTGCTGCTGTTCGGCCCAGAGCTCTCTTGGGCGGTGCTGCACGGTTTGTTTCTGCAACCCCTTCTGTTTCACAAGCGGCCAGAGAGGGAGAAACTGGCGTAGTTGGGCGGCAGTGCCAGGAGAGTGCGGACAATGGCCAGCTCTAAAACTTCCATTGAGTCCAGGTGATAGTGTCTTCGTTGTGTCTAATCTCCATTCAGCTTTGGATGAGGGCTGAAATTCCAATCCAGACAAGAAGAGGGCGGCGGTGGTTGTCTGGGTGCAGACGTCTAGTGAAAGGAAAGGGGGTTTCCCATCGTTCGTGAGCAAGATGTTTAATCTAGAGGCACTTTTGGATTGAGGGAGTTTAACACAATTGAAAAGCAAACGCAAATGAAAAACACACTCTCTCCACAGCAAGACAGGGCAGCTATTTTTTCTCATATAGAGGTGGTCTAAATTTTTGAGGGGTGTTTGGCAGAAATATTGTTCAGTGGAGAGTTTTTAACTCTGGAACACATTCCCCCACACGTGGAGACAGAGGTAGCGTTTGATCTTTAGTTTGTGCGATGGGGCCTGTCCATCTGTCCGGACCTTTTCTTGAACATCCACTCTGGGAAAGGTTTGAGGCTTCATTGGGGTAGGGACTTCAGCAAATCAACTGATTAATTATTTGGGTGTTATTGTTTCATATTTTCAGTTTTGTGCAAACACAAAGTATTTTATAAACACTTTGTAGAGATTGCAATGAATAAATGCTACAGTCGCCATATTACAAGAGCAACAAGGGTTGGAAGATTGGGAAGGGCAAGCAAAAAAATGCCAAAAATGAACAGTAACGGAATCCGTAATCTCTTTATAACAGTAGCAAATCGTCGTTCAACACGGCAATCCTGGAAAAATGGGAGTCAGGGAGGAGGGTGAAGAATGAGTAGAAGGGAAAATTATATTGGCAGCAAAGAAACATGTTAAATGATTCAGATTGGCTTTAAAGTTCCCATTCACCTCGGTGATGGGGGCGGGGGGGCAGGGACAGAAGTAACTTTTGCATTGGAAAGGTTAACTAAGAACTTTTTAAAATAAGAACACTAAGATTTTTTAAAAGGGCTCCAGAGATGACCCTGGCAATTACAGGCCTGTAAGCCTGACTTCAGTACCGCATAAGCTGGTTGAAACTATAATAAAGAACAATATTGTCAGACATATAGATGAACATAATTTGTTGAGGAAGAGTCAACATGTTTTTTGTAAAGGGAAATCATGCCTCAGCAATCTACTACAATTCTTTGAGGGCGTCAACAAGCATGTGGACCAAGGGGATCCCGTGGATATAGTGTACTTAGATTTTCAGAAAGCCTCATTTATGATCTGGAGGATGGTGTGGATTGCACCCTCAGCAAGTTTGCAGATGACACTAAACTGGGAGGAGAGGTAGATATGCTGGAGGGGGGGTGTCATAAATATAAAGGGAAGGGTAAACCCCTTTGAAATCCCTCCTGGCCAGGGGAAAGCTCCTCTCACCTGTAAAGGGTTAAGAAGCTAAAGGTAACCTCGCTGGCACCTGACCAAAATGACCAATGAGGAGACAAGATACTTTCAAAAGCTGGGAGGAGGGAGACAAACAAAGGGTTTGTGTCTGTCTGTGTGCTGCTCTTGCCAGAGACAGAACAGGAATGGAGTCTTAGAACTTTTAGTAAGTAATCTAGCTAGGTATGTGTTAGATTATGATTCCTTTAAATGGCTGAGAAAAGCATTGTGCTGAATAGAATAACTATTTCTGTCTGTGCATCTTTTTTGTAACTTAAGGTTTTGCCTAGAGGGGTTCTCTATGTTTTTGAATCTAATTACCCTGTAAGATATCTACCATCCTGATTTTACAGGGGGGATTTCTTTATTTCTATTTACTTCTATTTTTTATTAAAAGTCTTCTTGTAAAAACTGAATGCTTTTTCATTGTTCTCAGATCCAAGGGTTTGGGTCTGTGGTCACCTATGCAAATTGGTGAGGCTTTTTATCCAACATTTCCCAGGAAAGGGGGGGTGCAAGTGTTGGGAGGATTGTTCATTGTTCTTAAGATCCAAGGGTCTGGGTCTGTAGTCACCTAGGCAAATTGGTGAGGCTTTTTACCAAACCTTGTCCAGGAAGTGGGGTGCAAGGTTTTGGGAAGTATTTTGGGGGGACAGACGCGTCCAAACAGCTCTTCCCCAGTAACCAGTAATTGTTTGGTGGTGGTAGCGGCCATTCCAAGGATAACAGGTGTAATATTTTGTACCTTGGGGAAGTTTTGACCTAAGCTGGTAAAGATAAGCTTAGGAGGTTTTTCATGCAGGTCCCCACATCTGTACCCTAGAGTTCAGAGTGGGGGAGGAACCTTGACAGGGGGGGATAGGATACAGAGGGACCTAGACAAATTGGAGGATTGGGCCAAAAGAAATCTGATGAGGTTCAACAAAGACAAGTGCAGAGTCCTGCACTTAGGACGGAAGAATCCCATGCACCGCTACAGACTAGGGACCGAGTGGCTCGGCAGCAGTTCTGCGGAAAAGGACCTAGGGGTGACAGTGGACGAGAAGCTGGATATGAGTCAACAGTGTGCCCTTGTTGCCAAGAAGGCCAATGGCATTTTAGGCTGTATAAGAACTAAAAGAACTAGATAAGTTCATGGAGGATAGGTCCATCAATGGCTATTAGCCAGGATGGGCAGGGTTGGTGTCCCTAGCCTCTGTTTGCCAGAAGCTGGGAATAAGCGACAGGGGATGGATCACTTGATGATTCCCTGTTCTATTCATTCCCTCTGGCACACCTGGCATGGGCCACTGTCAGAAGACAGGTTACTGGGCTAGGTGGACCTTTGGTCTCACCCAGTATGGCCGTTTTTATGTTCTTATGTTTTTAAGATTCTCCAGGAAACAGCACAAATTATGATTACAGAATCAAACTCTTCTTTGCTCAAACTGGCAATGGCCCTGCTAAAACAAAGTATATAGTTTATAATATGTAAATAAAAGCAGGCTCAGGAATGTACGGATATAGGAGTGACTAGTATGTAGCATGAAGAAAAGAGGGTGACAGAGAAGCTGTGGAAGTAGATTTTTCAAACTGTATTTTAGCTCCCGGTTTATGTAGTTTTATAATGTGTTTTAAGCTGGTACTTCCACATGCACTAAACCTCACTGCATGGCAATGGGTAGAAGGTCCTGTCCCTTCCATTGGACTCCAGCCGTGATGGAAATTATCAAGTTGCTTTTGGAATTCTGCTGCTCTTGAAAGATATCGCTGTTTTCTCTCATCAGTCTGTCGTTGCCAACGTAATCACTTCATGTTATGCTACATTAAGTGACAGCCAGTTCTGAAAAAAGAAAAGGAGGACTTGTGGCACCTTAGAGACTAACCAATTTATTTGAGCATAAGCTTTCATGAGCTACAGCTCACTTCATCGGATGCATGCAGTGGAAAATACAGTGGGGAGATTTTATATACACAGAAAGAAAAGGAGTACCTGTGGCACCTTAGAGACTAACCAATTTATTGGAGCATGAGCTTTCGTGAGCTACAGCTTATGCTCAAATAAATTGGTTAGTCTCTAAGGTGCCACAAGTCCTCCTTTTCTTTTTGTTCTGAGTGTGTAATCGAGCAGGTTGATTTTCAAACAACATTTATTTTTGGCCTGAAATCAACTTTTTGTTTCTCTTTAAAGGATTGTGCATATAGATCCGCACACGTGGCATGTAGGTGTGCGCTGTACAGAAAGCAGAAACTCTCTCTAAAAGCCGTCTCTGTTGGGACCACATGCATGCTAGTGTTACGAATTATACCTGGTAGGACACGCACACAAATGCTATGAATTATACCTGGTAGGACACGCACAGTTCGAATCTAGGCTGAGGCACATAAACAAAATCCACAACTGCAGAGTTCCCAAAAAATACCAAGTTTATTACGCTTGAGCGTGGTGCCCCCCTGCTAGCCAGGAGGGGACCCCGAATACAGATTATACAAAGGTTATATACCTCTTAGCAAAGCATGTTGCCCTCGTGCATCGGAAACCTTAGCCAATAAACAAACCCTTTTCTTATCTACCACCTATCCCTGCTTGGTGCATTCCTCGTGCTAAAGTAGTATGTTAATGACACAGCATGGTCCTAAAGCCATGCATCAGTAACTTTTATTATCAGGATGGGAGGCCTCACATCAAAGGCCAGGAGATAGGGAGTTAGAGACAGACAAAGAACAGATACCGGGAGTCAAGGCAAGCTGGAGACAAGGAGGAGGATTTTCACAGGAATGCGGTATCTAAGGAACACTCCTCCTGGTGCATGATGTGCTTGCTTTTAGACAATGGTGGGCCCCAAACCAAAATGGAGTCACATGTGCTAACTTTTCCTTAACAGTCCTCCCTTTTTTTTTTGTATGTCAGTAAGCTATATCGGGGCTGAGTAACCGCGATGCAGGGTTAGCAGTTGCCGATAGCACATACCACAACATTGTAGGCATACAAAAAATAACACAAAAGCAATAACAGCCAAAAGGATGAAATACAAAATACTCCGTCCCCAAGCCCCCACATCCGGTAGCCATGAGGTGAGCCAGTTCCAGACCTCCTGGAACCCAGTGCTGGTATTGTTGAGGCTGGCGTGGTGGAATAGGGCTGCCTGCTGCATGAGGATGTGGATATCAGTTTTTACCCTTTGCTACTGATTTACAAATACACAACAGCTTGAGTTAACCAGAGCACAAACCCCGCCCTGGTTTGCAAGGAGATAATCCAGGGCTAGGCGGTTTTGCAATGTAGTTTGGGAAGGCTGAGTTACTTCAATTTGAAGAGCAGATAAGGCATCTGCAGTTGCATTTGCCATTAATTTCAAAGCAGCTGAAATGTTAACTATAGCTTTTTCGAGCTTGCTTACTTCCAACCATGGCAGAAACCAATGCACAAATGAGTGAAAGCCTTTGGGCCGTTGAGAAAGGGGGTTTAAAGGAATACTTCGTCGGTCCCTCCATACTAGATTGCGGATCTCTCCCCGGGTCAGGTTCTGGTGTACTGTCACGGCGGGTACTATAGCCCTTAAGGTACATGGACCACACCAGCCTGCTGGGAGAACCTTATAGGCTGTGTGATTGCATAACCAATACCAGCCAGACCCCTCGGGGACTGGCCACGGGGTTCTGGAGTAGGTAGAGGGGCCTCCCGCACCAGAGCTGATTTGGGTGGTGTCCTTGCACCCTACAAAATTCCCTACAAAGACTGTATTTTCTATGCCCTTACGTCGTGACACACATAAAGCATAATTACTCTGGGCCACCATATCAATAGACCATATTTGGATTGTAACATTCCAGTTAAATGTAGTGTTTGCCCATAGCTTAGTTTGGAGTGTTCGATTAAGGGGGATAGGTACCCCTACCAACGGGACCCCCTGACCCAAATATGTGGTGGTATGAATACAAATCCAACACTGCATTTGATTTACACCCTGTTTGATAGTGCGGGTTAAATTCAAGAAGCTATTGCCCTCCCATCCTTGTACCGGACTTGGGAATAGGGAGAAGAACCCCCCAGGCAAACCATACCAATGTCGGCATCCTCCTCTATACCATACAAAAAACACTACCCCCAATGTAAGTCCGATAAACAGGAACACAAGAAGTCCTGGTGGGCTGTGAAGGTCCCAGTAGCTGGAAAGCTTAGTCCATGGGTTGGTCGTGGTGTTCATTCGTGAAGTGGCTCGTCCAATGGCTTGTCAGGGTCAGGTGGGGGTCCCAGCGCCAACTTAACGTAGCTATGATGGATCCAGGAACCTTTACCTGCAAAGGAGTGGTGGCAGATGGTGGGAGTAATGTTCGTGGCTGTAAGGTGTTTTTGGTATTTATACTTGCCCACAAGCACAGATTCCAGCCCCTGGAATAAACCCACCCCACCACTTCACTGCACATTCCCAAGAATATATCCCGCAACTGCCTCCCTGCCAATGTACAATGCTCCGTCTTTGCCACCAAGGCCAATTCTCAGTGTCTTTTGCAGTCAGGAATCCTTGGATCTTGGTGGTTTCAGCAGAGCAGGCGTTCCTTCTTCTCTCTTGGAACAGTCATGGTTTTGCATTATACAGGGGAGAGGTTACTAGCATGTCACCCTGTAGTTCTTTGGTTTCTTTAGCAAATACTGAATGCAGGTTAGCTTTGTCAGTGGACAAGGGAGAGGTTACTAGCACTTCACCTTGGTTTTTTTTTTTTTTTTTTTTGCTGTTTAAAAGGAGGAAAGAAAAAAAAAACCCAGAAGGAGGGACAGGCTGATTAGTAGTCGAAGTGAAGTCATCTCGAGGTGGAGGGGTCTTTTTGCAGTAAGAAGCATGGGTTCAGGCAGGCAGTTCTTGGCACTTCACAGCGGTGTTGGTAGTTAGCAGGACTTAATAAGGGCCTTTCCAGCATGGGGCCAGAGTAGTCTTTTGTTGATGGACCTTTATGTAGACCCAGTTACTTGGTTTTAACAAATGGCAGGTTTGCTCAGGATTCTTGAAGCAAGACTCCTTTCATCTGTAAATACAGAGATCTAACACATTTCATTAATGTCTGGCAGCGTGTTGCAGATCTCACAGCTGCTTGGGCACATTCAAGCCCCCCTCTTTCTTGGCTGTCAGCCAAATCCTAGCTGTGAGTAGTGTCCTTGGGCAGGCCAGCGTCTTATCTTTGGACCGAGCCTGCCAGGCCGTCCTCCGTTTTATTTCTGTTCCCCTTCTTGGCTTTTATTAACCTGCAAAGGAAACTTTCACTTTCCACTCACACACCTTTGTTCAAAAATGAACACATGTACATTGCCCATTATACAGCACTTTAGTCTTATTGTTCAATGTATGCCACACACACCCTTCTAGGAAAATGACTTTATTACAGAGCTTTGGAGCAACAAGCCAGGACAAGCACACCCACTTTTGAGGAGTCCACTTGGTACAACCTCTGGTGTCCAATAGCTTTCCTCCCTCCCCAGCCCTCTGGCTAGAAATGTGAGGTAGCCAGAAGGATCTCTTGTATAATATGGGGAGTGGGTTAACCTTTCATGTCATTGCTTCCAAAGACTGTTGGTGTGCAAATTTTAACAACAATTTTTTTCAATTAAAAGATCTGGCCAATGAATTTTTTTTTTTTACTTAAGCAAATGTATTAAACTTTAGTATATCACATTTTTCTGATATTATCCAAACACTTTGTATTCCAAGTTGAATAAAACAAGTATCTGCATTTTGATTTAACCCTTCTATTTAGTTTTAAACTAAACTGTTCTATGAAAAATTAAACACAGCAATTCTGGCCACAAGACAAACACCACAAGACAGGACACATAGAACACAGAACAGAATTCCTATTGTGCAAGTAAATTTATGAGATGTTGAATTGCTTTTTAGCTGGTATCAGTTTTCTCTGATTTTCTGAAAGACAAAAAGAACATGGATCTACCCTTCTGGGCAGTCAGTCATTGCTTAAAATATTTTCTTTTTATACAAATACACTTGTTAATTGCAGGCAAAACAGAGGAATTACACATATTTTCTTATTTATTTGAGCATAAGCTTTCGTGCTCACGAAAGCTTATGCTCAAATAAATTGGTTAGTCTCTAAGGTGCCACAAGTACTCCTTCTCTTTTTGCGAATACAGACTGACACGGCTGTTACTCTGAAACATATTTTCTTGTATTTGTTTCATAGGCAGCCCAGGTTTTAGTGGCTTCTACCTTATTAGTTAGGTAATTTACATTAAAACAAATGCTTTCCAGCTTGCTTTTGGATCCACAGCTTAAAAATTCTTACTTTAAAAAGGGCACAATAAACTTTACCAGACTTTTGATTGCCTTTTACTTTTAATTCCTGCTGTCAAACACACAGCAACCTGAAAAGGAAGACACCACCTATTGTAGCCCCTTGGAGCCTAATAAGATATTAATTAAGTAGCACTGTATAATTGCATTCCTTTGGAAAAGGGCCCATTTTCCTCAAAATGGCTGCAAAGAAACCAAGAATTCTTTTTTTTCCCCAGTATTTTACAAAGTTCAACTGCTTAATTCTTTCCAGCAACTACAGAGTTAACTTCTCACTTTTCTTTCTTAAATCACTTGCTTATCTCCCAAAAGGACACCCAATTAACTTAGATTTTACTATTCCAAGTATTATTCCAGGATTTACGTTTCCCATTCCTGTAATTATTTACTCCTCTTTTTTCACTATGACCTCCAAGTTTTCAACCTGTTTTCCAATCTCTCTATCTGTTGCCTGCCCGCTTGGGCCTGATCCTGTTTTTTTTCTCTGAACTGTCCCTTCCATGAGCACCAGCTTTGTTTCACTACCAATTTAACAAGGAGGATGGGCTTCTTAACTAGCCCCCCAGCACTCCTGGTCTCTTCTCTTAAATATTCTCACTCACAAAGGCTACCCGAGTCCTCCGTGAGGCTTGTCACCTGGACAGAACGCATGGCCAATTGGCAAGCAAGGAGGTGACGGGCATAAGTCAGAAAGCCGAGGGTAAGCCGGAGGAGGGGCAGAAGCAGGCATAGCACAGAGCGGGGCTGGAGACCCCTGAGATGAATAAGAAAAGGAGGAGGAAAGAGGACATCCTTTCACATGCGCATAAGCCCAGTTGTCCCATACATACCAATAATCCATCTGGGCTGGAGCTTTGTTCTCCAGCCTTTTTCTAAGCGCTGTTAATTTTTCCCCAGCAAAGGAACCATCCGGTGGCCATTCGAAAGGTGTTTGAGTTGTTAATGCTGGCCACTCAACCTTGAACAAGATTACAGCTTTTTTTTTTTTTTAATCTAACCCATAGGTACCAGAAAGATTCCCTCAATTCTCGAGAATTTCAGCCAAAGGGGTCTCCTTACTTACACGCTGCCCAGAACCCATAATGGGCTACCAAAAGGACACCAAATGTGCCACCTTATCGCCTAAGCGACGGCTCACACCCCCCCTCCTCGGAGTTCTCAAAGGTGAACTCACCCTGTGCCGCCTGGAGCTGTCCGAGAGGAGGAGTGTAGTCTCGCTTGTTGGGGCGAGCCTAGAGTCCCTTCGTGGTCGCCAAAACTGTTACGAATTACACCTGAGAGGACACGCACACAACTGCTGCGAATTACACCTGGTAGGACACGCACAGTTCGAATCTAGGCTGAGGCACATAAACAAAATCCACAACTGCAGAGTTCCCAAAAAACACCAAGTTTATTATGCTCGAGCGTGGTGCCCCCCTGCTAGCCAGGAGGGGACCCCGAATACAGATTATACAAAGGTTATATACCTCTTAGTAAAGCATGTTGCCCTCGTGCTCGGAAACCTTAGCCAATAAACAAACCCTTTTCTTATCTACCACCTATCCCTGCTTGGTGCATTCCTCGCGCTAAACCAGTATGTTAATGTCACAGCATGGTCCTAAAGCCATGCATCAGTAACTTTTATTATCAGGATGGGAGGCCTCACATCAAAGGCCAGGAGATAGGGAGTTAGGGACAGACAAAGAACAGATACCGGGAGTCAAGGCAGGCTGGAGACAAGGAGGAGGATTTTCACAGGGATGCAGTGTCTAAGGAACACTCCTCCTGGTGCATGATGGGCTTGCTTTTAGACAATGGTGGGCCCCAAACCAAAATGGAGTCACATGTGCTAACTTTTCCTTAACACTAGCTAGTGGATCTGAACATTCAGACTTGAGGATAGATGCACTGTGGCCTTGACCCCACCCAGTTTTTGTTAATCTACTGTGATAAAGCACTTCAAAGGTTGGGTCGTCTGTATTTACCTTGAGGAGCTTTTTGCCTGTTTTGTTTCGTGGTGTTAACAGTTAAAAGACAACTCCTGTGGTACACCTCATCCTGAGCAGTGCCTGCCATCCTGGTTCATCCCCACCCTTCAGCGGCTGGGCCCTGGTGGCACTGAAGCACCTGGATTCCTCCAATGCCTCTTGGAAGGCTGCTTGTCTCTGTACCCCTTGCTCAAGTGCCTTCGAGAGGGACCTTCCCTCCCCTCCCTGGGCCTGCTCTATTTGGACGCACTTATGTGCAAATCAAGGAAAGGATGAGACCCAGCTGAAGACTTTTCTATTGGAATTGGTCTTACATATTCAGTATTCAGTTTCTCATGTCCCTAGGCAAAGCACCTGCTTGACACAAACTCTGTTTTGAAGTTCCTGAGGCAGAAGTGCACAGCCACTTTGAGATGCCAATTTGACTGAAGGCTGGCTTCAATCTACATTCCTCTCCACCCCATACCCCTGACTATAGACTCTCCAGATTTGAGTAATAGGAGACACCATGGATCCATCTGGTCATTTACTGATCCAGAGGGGCACAGGGTCGTTTTGGGCTAGGTCTGCACTGCACAGCTTTTAGCAACATGGCTGTCTCGCCACTACCATGCCAGTAAAGGTCATGCAGCGTAGCTGCTGTTTGTCGGCTCTCCTGCCGACAAAAAACGTCCACCCACAATGAGCGATGCGCTGTTCACACTGGCACTTGTCGTGGCAGGGCTTTTGTATTTCAGGGTGGGTTTTTTTTTAACACCTCTGAGGGACGGGAGTTTTGTCGTTCAATTGCCAGAGTAGACACGGCCTTAGTGACTAGTGACTCTCTGTTTAGTAATTCTTCTCCACCTGCCAGCAGCAGCAGCTCTTGGCAGATTCTGCTCTCCCCTGTGACACCCACTTTTCTGATTCTTCCTCTTTGTTGAATCTCAGTGGAACTTGCACTATCTCTTGGGGTTCATCTGCTTGTAAGATCTGAGATCTGGATTCAGGGTTTGGACTCTGCACCATCTGGGATTTTGGTAAGATGCCCTTTTCAGAGCTCAAAGTGGTAGCCGTATCAGCAAAAACAATGAGAAGTCCTTGTGGCATCTTAGAGACTAACAAATTTATTTGGGCATAAGCTTTCATGGGCTAGAATGCACTTCATCAGATGCATGGAGTGGAAAATACAGGAGCAGGTATAAATACATAAAAAGATTTGAGTTGCCTTACCAAGTGTGAGGTCAGTCTAATAAGACAATTCAATTGACAGCAGGATACCAAGGCAGGAAAAATAACTTTTGAAGTGGGAATGAGAGTGGCCCATTTCAGACAGTTGACAAGAAGGTGTGAGTAACAGTAGGGGAAATTAGTATGGGGGAAATTAGGTTTTGTAAAGACCCAACCACTCCCAGTCTCTATTCAGGTGTAATCTGATGGTGTCCAGTTTGCAAATTAATTCCAGTTCTGCAGTTTCACGTTGTAGTCTGGTTTTGAAGTTTTTTTGTTGAAGAATTGCCACTTTTAGGTCTGTTATTGAGTGACCAAGGAGATTGAAGTGTTCTCCAACTGGTTTTTGAATGTTATGATTCCTGATGTCAGATTTGTGTCCATTTATTCTTTTGCGTAGAGACTGTCTGGTTTGGCCAATGTACATGGCAGAGGGGCATTGCTGGCACATGATGGCATATATTACATTGGTAGAGACAGTACTCCAGCTGAGCCCTTATCAGTGCAGAGTAGAGCAGCAAAATTACTTCTCGTGTCTTGCTTACAATACTTGTACTAATACATCCCAGAATGATGTCCACTTTTTTTTGCACCAGGATTACATTGTTGATGCATATAAGTTTGTGATCCACTATGACCTAACATCCTCTGGTAAGGAGTTCCACAGGTTAACTGTACGTTGTGTGAAGAAATACGTCCTTTGGTTTGTTTTAAACCTGCTGCCTATTCATTTCATTGGGTGACCCCTAATTCTTGTGTTATGAGAAGGAGTAAATAACACTTCCTTGTTTACAGGTTTCAGAGTAGCAGCCGTGTTAGCCTGTATCCGCAAAAAGAACAGGAGTATTTGTGGCACCTTAGAGACTAACAAATTTATTTGAGCATAAACTTTCGTGAGCTACATTTATAGACCTCAGTCATATCCCAGCTTAGTCATCTCTTTTCCAAGGTGAAAAGTCCCAGTCTTATTAATCTCTCCTCATATGGCAGCCGTTCCAGACCCCGAATCATTTTTGTTGCCCTTTTCTGTACCTTTTCCAATTCTAATATATCTTTTTTGAGATGCGGCGACGACATCTGCATGCAGTATTCCGGATATGGGCATACCATGGATTTCTATAGAGGCAACGTGATATTTTCTGTCTTATTATCTATCCCTTTCTTAACGATTTCCAACATTCTGTTAGCTTTCTTGACTGGTAATAGCTAATATAGACCCCCACTATGTTGTATGTATAGTTGGGATTATGTTTTCCAATGTGCATTACTTTATATTTATCAACAATTGAATTTCATCAGCCATTTTGTTGCCCAGTCACCCAGTTTTGAGAGATCCTTTTTAGCTCTTCGCAGTCTGCCTGGGAGTTAACTATCTTGAGTAGTTTTGTATCATCTGCAAATTTTGCCACCTCACTGTTTACCCCTTTTTCCAGATCATTTATGAATATGTTGAATAGGACTGGGCCCAGAACAGATCCCTGGGGGACACCACTATTTACCTCTCTCCATTCTGAAAACTGACCATTTATTCCTACCGTTTGTTTCCTATCTTTTAACCAGTTACCAATCCATGAAAGGACCTTCCCTCTTAGCCCATGACAACTTACTTTGCTTAAGAGCCTTTGGTGAGGGACCTTGTCAAAGCCCTTCTGAAAATCTACAAAACCAGTTGGAGAACACTTCAATCTCTCTGGTCACTCGATTACAGACCTAAAAGTGGCAATTCTTCAACAGAAAAACTTCAAAAACAGACTCCAACGAGTCTCCAACATGTCTAGTTGGCAGCCGGTGTCAAGTGGAGTGCCCCAGGGGTCGGTCCTGGGGCCGGTTTTGTTCAATATCTTCATAAATGATCTGGAGGATGGTGTAGATTGCACTCTCAGCAAATTTGTGGATGATACTAAACTGGGAGGAGTGGTAGATACGCTGGAGGGGAGGGATAGGATACAGAAGGACCTAGACAAATTGGAGGATTGGGCCAAAAGAAATCTGATGAGGTTCAATAAGGATAAGTGCAGGGTCCTGCACTTAGGATGGAAGAATCCAATGCACTGCTACAGACTAGGGGTCGAATGGCTAGGCAGCAGTTCTGCGGAAAAGGACCTAGGGGTGACAGTGGATGAGAAGCTGGATATGAGTCAGCTGTGTGCCCTTGTTGCCAAGAAGGCCAATGGCATTTTGGGATGTATAAGTAGGGGCATAGCGAGCAGATCGAGGGACGTGATCGTTCCCCTCTATTCGACATTGGTGAGGCCTCATCTGGAGTACTGTGTCCAGTTTTGGGCCCCACACTTCAAGAAGGATGTGGTAAATTGGAGAGAGTCCAGCGAAGGGCAACAAAAATGATTAGGGGTCTGGAACACATGACTTATGAGGAGAGGCTGAGGGAGCTGGGATTGTTTAGCCTGCAGAAGAGAAGAATGAGGGGGGATTTGATAGCTGCTTTCAACTACCTGAAAGGAGGTTCCAAAGAGGATGGCTCTAGACTGTTCTCAATGGTAGCAGATGACAGAACGAGGAGTAATGGTCTCAAGTTGCAGTGGGGGAGGTTTAGATTGGATATTAGGAAAAACTTTTTCACTATGAGGGTGGTGAAACACTGGAATGTGTTACCTAGGGAGGTGGTAGAATCTCCTTCCTTAGAGGTTTTTAAGGTCAGGCTTGACAAAGCCCTGGCTGGGATGATTTAACTGGGAATTGGTCCTGCTTCGAGCAGGGGGTTGGACTAGATGACCTTCTGGGGTCCCTTCCAACCCTGATATTCTATGATTCTATGATTCTATGACTGCTGAATTGGAATTAATTTGGAAACTGGATACAATTAACTTAGGCTTGAATAGAGACTGGGAGTGGATGGGTCATTACACAAAGTAAAACTATTTCCTCTTGTTTATCCCCACCCCACCCCCCGACTGTTCCTCAGACGTTCTTGTCAACTGCTGGAAATGGCCCATCTTGATTATCACTACAAAAGGTCGTTGTGTCCGACCCCCCCGTCCCTCCCCGCTCTCCGGCTGGTAATAGCTCACCTTACCTGATCATTCTGGTTACAGTCTGTATGGTAACACCCATTGTTTCATGTTCTCTGTGTATATAAATCTCCCCACTGTATTTTCCACGGTATGCATCCGATGAAGTGAGCTGTAGCTCACGAAAGCTTATGCTCAGATAAATTGGTTAGTCTCTAAGGTGCCACAAGTACTCCTGTTCTTTTTGCGGATGCAGACTAACACGGCTGTTACTCTGAGACCTGAAAATCTAAGTATACTATATCCACTGGATCCTTTTGGTCCACATGCTTGTTGACCCCCTCCATCACTGAAGCCTTCTTTTGCTCAGTGCTTGATGGGGGTCTCAGTCTGGATCCACATCCCTGATCAACCTCCTGGTTGCTGTTTGCAGTGTTGTAGCCTTGTTGGTCCCAGGATATTAGAGAGACCAGGTGGGCGAGGGAATATCTTTTATTGGACCCATTTGCGTTGGTGAGAGAGACAAGCTTTCAAGCTACACAGAGTTCTTCTCCAGGCCCCGTGTGTCACCAGTAAATACAAGGGGCAACAGATTGTTTAGCATAAACCGGTAGACCCTGCGTTAACTGTGTATGCTAGGCAATCCGTCCCCTTGTATTTGGTGGTGACACACTGGGCACCGTTCCCAGCCGTGAAGGAGAATTCTGTGTAGCGCGAAAGCTTGAATACTCCTAACTGACACTGGCTTCTCCAGGGTAGGTGTTGGCGCTCTGCAGACACTGCCCTATAGCACAGAACACAGAGAGACTAGGCAGAGCGTAGCCATGTCAAGTGAACCACGGGGCAGGTCTCTGCAGAGGCTGGTTGTATGGGAGCAGCTAGTCCAGTGGCCTCGTCTGTTGTCAGCTGCAGCCCATGGGGGGGCTGGGGCTAGTGCTTTGGCACTCCTGTGTGGTTGCAGGACTGGGGGGCCCTGTGCTCTGTACTTAGCAGTTCTGGAGGCAAGTTTGCTCTCAGAGGTCACGTTCAAGTAGAGAAAGTTGAAGCAGGTTGAAGCTCAAGGATGCAGTAGGTTTAACATTGCAGTGAAAGGTGGATACGAGGAGGTGGGGGAGTGCCTGCGGCTGGGGCACGGGTGCTCCGGGAGCATGGCCAAAGTGCACTTTACATCTCAATACGGTGTAGCCGGACTCTGCCTTGTAGGCACATTCATCCAGACCAGGCCTCTTCACCGTGCTCAGTAAATCTCCCATGTCAGCTGCTGGCTCCCTTTCAAGGCCTCAGCAAGCAGGCCAGGGGAGGCCCTGTATGCAGCATGTATGCAGTGGGATGGGTGAGTCACGTGGGACAGGAGGTGCTGCTGAGAACGCCCCAGGCTGCAGGAGCCTGGAACAACATGAGAGCGAACTATGCAGAGACTCTGGTTTCTCAAGCGCTCTGCGGCATGGGGCTGTCTTGGGTGTGTCCTTCTTGGGTATTTGAGTTGGGAAAACCTCCTTCCCTAGAGCTGAGGTCATAGAATCATAGAATATCAGGGTTGGAAGGGACCTCAGGAGGTCAGCTAGTCCAACCCCCTGCTCAAAGCAGGACCAATCCCCAATGAAATCATCCCAGCCAGGGCTTTATCAAGCCGGGCCTTAAAAACCTCGAAGGATGGAGATTCCACCACCTCCCTAGGTAACCCATTCCAGTGCTTCACCACCCTCCTAGTGAAACAGTGTTTCCTAATATCCAACCTCGACCTCCCCCACTGCAACTTGAGACCATTACTCCTTGTCCTGTCCTCTTCCACCACTGAGAACAGTCTAGAGCCATCCTCTTTGGAACCCCCTTTCAGGTAGTTGAAAGCAGCTATCAAATCTCCCCTCACTCTTCTCTTCTGCAGACTAAATAACCCCAGTTCCCTCAGCCTCCCCTCATAAGTCATGTGCCCCAGCCCCCTAATAATTTTTGTTGTCTTTCGCTGGACTCTCTCCAATTTGTCCATATCCCTTCTGTAGTGGGGGCCCCAAAACTGGACACAGTACTCCAGATGTGGCCTCACCAGTGTCGAATAGAGGGGAACGATCGCGTCCCTCGATCTGCTGGCAATGCTCCTACTAATGCAGCCCAATATGCAGTTGGCCTTCTTGGCAACAAGGGCACACTGCTGACTCATATCCAGCTTCTCGTCCACCGTAATTCCCAGGTCCTTTTCTGCAGAACTGCTGCTTAGCCAGTCCGTCCCCATGTAGCCGTGCATGGGATTCTTCCGTCCTAAGTGCAGGACTCTGCACTTGTCCTTGTTGAACCTCATCAGATTTCTTTTGGCCCAATCCTACAATTTCTCTAGGTTACTCTGGACCCTATCCCTACCCTCCAGCATATCTACCTCTCCCCCCAGCTTAGTGTCATCCACGAACTTGCTGAGGGTGCAGTTCATCAAGGGGTGAGGTGGTGACATACGTCCTTTATCTCTGTGCCTTTCTGGGTGCCTGGTGCAGCTTCCTTGCCAGTAGGCAAAGCTCCGTGCATTGGGCAGCTGTATCAGACTGGGCAGCCCAGCCATGTCTGCCGGGTGTGAAACCTTCAATAACTATCTGTCTCACTGCAAGGGTGCTGAGAAAGCAGCGGAAAGTAGAATCCATGCCCGAGCTGGCAGGAAGCCCTCAGGGCAGGCGAAAAGCAGGGCTGTGAGGCTGATGAGAGCAATGGAAAGCCTGCCCTGGGGGCTTCCTGCCAGCCCCAGGAAGCGTGTTTGTGTGACGGACTCACAGGACTCGTGCTCTCTCTCGGCTCTGTACAGTCCCTGGGAGGAACCCCCTTCAGTGGGACAGCCCTTCTTGGAGGTTCACTCTCTCTCAGGGTTAAGCCGTAGGCCCCTCCGCCTCCTGGAACCGCACCTCTCCGAGCCTCCATCTCTGCCATGGGCCCCCTTGTAGGGGGAAAACGTCGGTGCTTAACATCATAGGTGCCCCTTCTTGGAATGCCCAAACAACAACCAGGAATCCTTCTTGGTTGCCCTTCTTCCCCCCTCTCAGCTGTAGTTTCCTGCCCTTTCTGCTGAAAGGCGGGACCATGGGACCTGTGATCTGCCAGTAACAGCCGGGCCTGTAAGGGCCAGCACAGCAGAGGGAAGGGGCAGAGTCTGGAGGTGCTGCGGCTCCTGCGGCCATTGGCGAGCACAGCAGACATCTCAGCGCCCTAGGTGGCTTCAGAGAAGTACGCTGAGCACCACGCTCGTTCGCCCGGGTGCGGGAGGGTGAGTCTCACTTGCACGCAGGGAGTGTTACCAGCTGCAACTCGTTCACCGAGGACAAACACCCCCCACGACGGTGCAAGGGGAGCACAAGCCGAGTCATCGCTGGGGCAGGGCCGTCAGCGCCTGACCCTGAGGTCCCTCCTCACCTGGGGGTTCCACCTTCCTGGCCGAGGCCGGAGCTGTCCTGGCGTCGCGAGGGGCCTCGGAGCTGCAGGACAGGGGCGTGGTCCATTGATCCTCCATCCTCTTACCTGGGTCCCGTCCTAGGGGAGGGAACTTACCCTTAGTCACAGCACACTGCCGGGCCTTTACTTACCGTATATCACCTGTTGTGCGGGTCCTTGCTTCACCTGTGTTCCTAGTCATTTGGTTCACCTCAGCTTCACCTTGTTTGGAACTGTTGATGGTCTAATAAATCATAGAATCATAGAAGATCAGGGTTGGAAGGGACCTCAGGGGGTCATCTAGTCCAGCCCCCTGCTCAAAGCAGGACCAATCCCCAATTAAATCATCCCAGCCAGGGCTTTGTCAAGCCTGACCTTAAAAACTTCTAAGGAAGGAAATTCCACCACCTCCCTAGGTAACGCATTCCAGTGTTTCACCGCCCTCCTAGTGAAAAAGTTTTTCCTAATATCCAACCTAATACCTTGGTTGTCTACACCCACACAGCCTAGTTGATTTATTTGTTTTTTTAGGGGCTGACAGCAAACCCCGATGATCGATGCGGTTGGAGGATGTTCCTTTAGACTGGTTCTCTGTTGGCCTTACTAGCTAGTCAACACCCTCAGGGAGTCCACTCGCTCTAGGCCCTTGGGGCTTCCACCCCCAGAGGGAGCAACACAACCCGGTCTCTAGACTGGAACAACCCTCAACCAGCGTAAAACAGAAGGGTTTATTGAACGTCTGAACCCAGCATAGGAGGTTATCAGGACCCTTGGGCCTAGAATCCCTCAGCACAGGACATCTAGGTCTCTCCTGCATCCAGATGGGCTTCGGCCGCTATCTCTCCCCATTCCAGAAGCCCCCTCCTTCCAGCCGATCACCCTATATCACCTTCCCCCAAGCCCCTCCTCTGTCCTTTGTCTTCTGTCCCACCTAAACAGGCTGCTGGGGCCATCTCTCCTCCGCCCTTTGTTCCCTCACTGGCAGGAACCGGCTGACTTCCAAGCTGGGCTGGGCTGGGCCTCTTGGTCACCAGGTCACTGGTCACTAGGGTCCCCCGTCTCCAGGCCGTTGTCTGGGGTCCCAACTGCTAGGCGAAGTCACCGCTGGTCCTCTGCAACAACAAACTCCCTCTCGCACCACCTCGTTACACAAGCAGCACACAGGGAGACCGACTCCCACACACTCTGCATGCAAAGCACTGAAAAAACAAGACCCCCCCGGCCCCACTTAGTCACAGCTTGTTTAGCCTAAAATGCAGGGGCCTGGGGATTGGATTGCTCCCCATAAATACATCGGGGGTGGGCGTAAACAGCAGGGAGAGGGAGGAGCCTCTGAAGTTAAAGGACGAGGCTGGCGCAAGAACAAAGGGGCCCGGAGGAGGCTGGAAATTCGTATCTCTCACCATTGGAGGAGTGAGGTGCTGGAGCAGCCTCCCCTTCAGCATCGCAGCAAACAACTCAACTGGCTTCGAGCTGGAGCTTGATGAGCGTACAAAGGGGACGATCTGGTGGGGCTGCCCGGGAGGGCTGAGACTGGCCTCTGCCCCACGAGGTCCCTGCCAGCCCTATATTCTTCTGACTCAGAAACTGGATGACGTACACGAACCCTCCATTTATTAATATTTAAAACCTCTTCATTGTTAA
Source organism: Caretta caretta (assembly GCF_965140235.1). NCBI lineage: Eukaryota > Metazoa > Chordata > Testudines > Cheloniidae > Caretta > Caretta caretta. The sequence continues at coordinate 893,493 of NC_134207.1, forward strand.
GCCAATTTAATGAATTTTGGGGCCAGACTCGGAGTTCTGGAATGCTTGGGGTGACGCTCAACGCATTTCCATTATGTGGTGTTTAAAAACCTGTTACCTCCTGGACCTAGATTTGCCAAGGTGCCCAGGGCCAGATGGACAGGCGGACGTTTATGGCCAGATGTTCAGCACCCCCTCTCCCCCCATTGGGACATGCATGGCCAGATGTTCTGCACCCCCATTGGGACGTGTCTAGCCAGATGTTCAGCATCCCCCCTTGGGACATGCCTGGCCAGATGTTCAGCGCCCCCACATCGGGACATGGCTGGACAGGTGTTCAGGAGAGTTCAGTGCCGCGCGTGCTGATGCTTTGGGAAGTCAGGTCTCTCGTGCAGCGTGGGGTTGACACGGTTAGGCTTGTCTACACGATGCAGCTTTTAGCGACACAGCTGTGCGGCTACAGCCGTGCTGCTACAAGGGGCGCAGGGCAGCTGCTGTCTGTCGGCCCGAGAAAGCTCTCCCACCCCCCTTGAGTGGCAGGAGCGACAAAGCGCTATTCACACCGCTGCTCTTTGTCGGCCAAACACCCCTGAACGACAAAAGTGTTGCCGACGAAGCTCCAGTGCAGACAAAGCCTTAGAAAGGTGAGCTGGTGGCAGGCAGCTTTAGCAGGTAAAGCTGTTAAAGCCTGTGTGTACTTGCTGTTTTCCAGTTTGAGCCCCACTTAATTAAGTGCAACCCTCCCCCCAAAACAACCCACCCCCTTTTTCCTCCTCCATCAGGGTCTAGGGCTCAGCTGAGGGGCTTGGGAGAGGCGTGGGCAGACAGAGAACAAACTCCTGTCACTCCCTGGCTCCAAGAAACAAGATTTCACAACTCTGAACGCTCAGGGAAACAGAACACCCACCCCCTGCATGGGATTCCTGAGAACTGGGGCCTGGCTGCCTCTCTCACGCATCCATCTGGGCAGTGCCGGCCTGGGAGGGGAGGGACCCAACCAACCTGTCCCTATCCTGTTCTGCAGGGACTCCAGCACCCTGCCCAGCCAGTAGCTGCTCCATTTAACCCTTTCCAGGCTGTTCGGAAAATGCTCTGAATTTGCTTTCCCAGGTTCCCGGCAGGAGACTGTTCCTCTTTGCAGCTCCCCAGACCTGAGCCAGCAGCAGCAGTGGCCACGGAGCTGCGCAGACAGAGACTCTAGGTATTGGGAAAGTAGTCTCTGCCTCTCATACAGGTGGGTGGGCGCCCAGCACAGCAGGGCCTGTCCTGACGAGCTGCACACCGGGACTGCAGACAAGAAGCATCATAGGAACGCGAGGGTCCCTTCCATTGTTGACCGGGTTGGCCGCCGCCCCCCGTCCTTTCTGTGTCCCTGTCACTCCCGCCAGGCCTGCTTCCCACAGCTGGATACAGAGTCCAGCTGTCCCTGTCGCAAATTCAGATGCAAACGTGTCCCCCCATTTCCAGGCAGTGGGGCCTGGGCCTCATGCAGTTAATCATGGGCGGCAAGCTCATGAGCGACCAGGACAAATTCCAGCTCCAAGGGCAATTTCTGCAGCTTAAGAGCTGGCACACCCAGCTCATGGGCATGGGGGGGCCCTCCCGTCCCAAGGCTCAGATGCCAGCTGTCAGAGGTAAGAGCACACCTTTCAGGGGAACGATATGTGGATCAGCACAGTGGGGATCCAGTATGTGATAACCCCAATCCCAGCGTTCCCCGCGCCGGCCCCGCCCCGGGCACCGATCCCAGCGTTCCCCGCGCCGGCCCAACATAACTTGCTTCAACGTGACCAAGCAGTGAGCACATGGATGCTGTTAAGCTTCGTGGCAAAGTGCTCCAAGGTTTTAGGGACAGGGGTGCAGAGATCTCTGTGGTCAGGAGGGAGCTGATCTGGGAGAAGGATTTGTTACCAGGGAAAATGGCAGAACTAGAACTGGGGGGAGGTTACAAAGTCCTTGCACCTTGAGCTACGGTGCAGGTGGAAACTGGTGATTTGCAGGCTGCGCTGAGTACTGCAGCAGTGGCCCACAATTTTGCACTGTTTCTACTGGGGAATGAGTTTTTCGATGTGGCAGAATCTGTCCCAGGGTTTGTGAGCAGCAAGAAGGAATCTTGTGCTGAATGCTCCGGAGGGGGGGGGGGGGTAAAGTCACAAGTGTTGCTGGAGAAATAGGGGAGTGTCTCTTTAATTCCTTGGTCGCAGCAGGGATGGTCGTAACCAGTTCCTGTAGCCCCATGACGCTAGGCAAGTTCCTGGGGGAAGAGATGGATAAAGCCAGCTCCTGTCCTGTGATCATCTCCCTGGGGGAGGGGGATGCTCCACCTTGTAACAGGGAGGCCTTCCCAGCTTCTCACTGCCAGGAAGTTGCAGGTCAGCAGGGGACAGGTCCTGCCCTGGGGTGCACAGGGACATGGATCCTGGAGATCACAGAATCATATTATATCAGGGTTGGAAGGGACCTCAGAAGGTCATCTAGTCCAACCCCTTGCTCAAAGCAGGACCAATCCCCAACTAAATCATCCCAGTCAGGGCTTTGTCAAGACTGACCTTAAAAACCTCAAAGGAAGGAGATTCCGCCACTGTGAGGCAGCAGGGAGGGGGAAGTGTTGACCTGGGAATGTGGCAGGGGAGTGTCACTGGGGATGGGAGACCTGAGAGCCTGTCACCTGAGCCAGGGGAGGGGTAGGTAACACCTCTTCCGGAGAATGTGGACAAAGGCTGCAGGAGAGAGCCTGCTGAGGGGGGAGAGTGGGTTTCAGTTTTGTGCTGGGTGGTGGAACGCAGGGAACCCCAGGGCTGGGGTCTAAGCTCCCTGCTCCCCCAGAAGGACTTGACTGAGGGGTCCTGGTTGTACCCACAAGCTCTGTTTTGGACTGTGTTCCTGTGGTCCAATAAACCTTCTGTTTTACTGGCTGGCTGAGAGTCTCAGTGAATCCCAGGAAGAGGGGTGCAGGGCCTGGACTCCCCCACAGTCTGTGACAACCACCTCCCCAGGTAACCCATTCCAGTGCTTCACCACCCTCCTAGTGAAAAGGTTTTTCCTAATATCCAACCTAAACCTCCCCCACTGGAAGTTGGGTTCCTGACGACTGCTGCGGTGGGAGCAGACCCCAAGGACTCTGTAGCTGGAAGCAAGCCCAATCTGAATGAAAGGGCTGGGGGGGATTTTGCTGGCCAGTGAAGGGTCTGTCACAGCTGGTAGCTGTGAGCCCACAGCTGGATCGGGATCACCTTCCCTTTTGGGGGACACAGGAATGTCCCACAAGCATGTTGCTTTTCAGTTTCTACCTGTAAACAGGCTTAGAGCTTGGCACAGCCTCAAAAGCATAACAGGCCAACACTGCCGTGTAGAAGGGGAAACTGAGGCACACCGCCTCATAGCATTGGTGGCTAAATGCCAAGACTCCTACACTTTAACAGACGTTGCTGTCTGCATTCTGTTAGCAATACTACACCCCAACTTGTTTTCAGGCACCAGGGGACCAGGAACCCTGCACCTTGCTAGGACACCTGTGAGTGACATTGTAGGGTTTAGAGGGGCTGGGAGGATGTGTAACCAGAGACAAACCGGGATTTTACATGTACTGCCGCCACCATGGACAGGGTCCAAGGCTCTGGCAGTAAGTTCAGGAGGAGGGTGTGACACTGCACTCCATATGCACTTCCATATTTTATGGAAATATGCTAATGAGTGTGAATATGAGGTAACTGGAATATGCTTCATGCAAAAGGTCTCTTGTAAGGTATCATTACAAAGCCTAAAACCTACTGAGTGTGGTCATCCCATTTGTTTAAATGTATCATTCTTGTATCTGAAACTAGAAATATGAAGTATTACTCTGAGGGCCTATTGTAACTATGCAAAGAGTGGGCCATCAATAATGGCTTGGAATCTTGATGACTCCCATTAACCAGGACAATTGGTTGTAATTGGCTCTGTTTACTCGCAAACCTTCCTGGTAACCTGCAGGCCAACCCTGAAAGAATGGAGAATGAGGTCTTAAAGTGGCATGTGACCATGTCACCTGGAACTGGAATCCATCTTAAACCTGGTGCTTTTCCATTTAGAGGGAAGGGTGGGAACCCAGAGAGAGAGAGAGACAAAGGATTCCCACCTTGTGCCAAAGCTATAAAAGGGGGTGGAACAGAACAAGGGGGCTGCCAGTTATGAGAAATCCCCAAGTTACCACCTGAGTTGGAACTAACAAGGACTGTACCAGGGGAAAGGATTGAGACCAGACTAGGAAGAAGTCTAGTCTGTGAAAGAAGCTTATTGGAACATCTCGGAGGGTGAGATTTACCTGTATTCAGTTTCTTAAATGTATTAGGCTTAGACTTGCATGGTTTTGCTTTATTTTACTTGGTGACTTACTTTGTTCTGTCTGGTTTCAGAGTAGCAGCCGTGTTAGTCTGCACCCACAAAAAGAAAAGGAGTTCTTGTGGCACCTTAGAGACTAACAAGTTTATTTGAGCATCAGCTTTCGTGAGCATCCGATGAAGTGAGCTGTAGCTCACAAAAGCTTATACTCAGATAAATTTGTTAGTCTCTAAGGTGCCACAAGAACTCCTTTTCTTTTTGTTCTGTCTGTTATCACTTGGAACCACTTAAATCCTGCTTTTTATTCTTAATAAATCACTTTTGTTTATTAATTAATCCAGAGTAAGTGATTAATACCTGGGGGGAGCAAACAGCTGTGCATATCTCTCTATCAGTGTTATCGACGACAGACAATTTATGAGTTTACCCTGTATAAGCTTTATACAGAGTAAAATGGATTTATTTGGGGTTTGGATCCCATTGGGAGCTGGGTGTCTGGGTGCTGGGGACAGGAGTACCTGCTGAGTGGTTTTCAGTTAAACCCTGCAGCTTTGGGGACATGGTTCAGACCCTGGGTCTGTGTTTGCAGCAGGCTGGCGTGTCTGGCTCAACAAGGCAGGGGTCTGGAGTCCCAAGCTGGCAGGGATCAGGGAGGCCAGAAAAGGTGGGGGAGTTGCACTGTATGTAAGGGAGCAGTATGACTGCTCAGAGCTCAAGTTTGAAACTGCAGAAAAACCTGAGAGTCTCTGGATTAAGTTTAGAAGCGTGAGCAACAAGGGTGATGTCGTGGTGGGAGTCTGCTATAGACCACCGGACCAGGGGGATGAGGTGGACAAGGCTTTCTTCCAGCAACTCGCGGACGCTACTAGATCGCATGCCCTGGTTCTCATGGGCGACTTAAATCATCCTGATATCTGCTGGGAGAGCAATACAGCGGTGCACAGACAATCCAGGAAGTTTTTGGAAACTGTAAGGGACAATTTCCTGGTGCAAGTGCTGGAGGAACCAACTAGGGGCCGAACTCTTCTTGACCTGCTGCTCACAAACCGGGAAGAATTAGTAGGGGAAGCAAAAGTGGATGGGAACCTGGGAGGCAGTGACCATGAGATGGTCGAGTTCAGGATCCTGACACAAGGAAGAAAGGAAAGCAGCAGAATACGGACCCTGGACTTCAGAAAAGCAGACTTTGACTCCCTCAGGGAACTGATGGGCAAGATCCCCTGGGAGAATAACATGAGGGGGAAAGGAGTCCAGGAGAGCTGGCTGTATTTTAAAGAATCCTTATTGAGGTTACAGGGACAAACCATCCCGATGTGTAGAAAGAATAGTAAATATGGCAGGCGACCAGCTTGGCTTAACAGTGAAATCCTTGCTCATCTTAAACACAAAAAAGAGGCTTACAAGAAGTGGAAGACTGGACAAATGACCAGGGATGAGTATACAAATATTACTCAGGCATGCAGGAGTGAAATCAGGAAGGCCAAATCACACCTGGAGTTGCAGCTAGCGAGGGATGTTAAGAGTAACAAGAAGGGTTTCTTCAGGTGTGTTGGCAATAAGAAGAAAGCCAAGGAAAGTGTGGGCCCCTTACTGAATGAGGGAGGCAACCTAGTGGCAGAAGATGTGGAAAAAGCTAATGTACTCAATGCTTTTTTTGCCTCTGTCTTCACGAACAAGGTCAGCTCCCAGACTACTGCACTGGGCAGCACAGCATGGGGAGGAGGTGGCCAGCCCTCTGTGAAGGAAGAAGTGGTTTGGGACTATTTAGAAAAACTGGACGTGCACAAGTCCATGGGGCCGGATGCATTGCATCCGAGAGTGCTAAAGGAATTGGCGGATGTGATTGCAGAGCCATTGGCCATTATCTTTGAAAACTCATGGCGATCGGGAGAAGTCCCGGAACACTGGAAAAAGGCTAATGTAGTGCAAATCTTTAAAAAAGGGAAGAAGGAGGATCCTGGGAACTACAGGCCGGTCAGCCTCACCTCAATCCCCGGAAAAATCATGGAGCATGTCCTCAAGGAATCAATTCTGAAGCACTTAGACGAGAGGAAAGTGATCAGGAACAGTCAGCATGGATTCACCAAGGGAAAGTCATGCCTGACTAATCTAATTGCCTTCTATGATGAGATAACTGGTTCTGTGGATGAAGGGAAAGCAGTGGACATGTTATTCCTCGACTTTAGCAAAGCTTTTCACACGGTCTCCCACAGTATTCTTGTCAGCAAGTTAAAGAAGTATGGGCTGGATGGATGCACTACAAGGTGGGTAGAAAGTTGGCTAGATTGTCGGGCTCAACGGGTAGTGATCAATGGCTCCATGTCTAGTTGGCAGCCGGTATCAAGTGGAGTGCCCCAAGGGTCGGTCCTGGGGCCGGTTTTGTTCAATATCTTCATTAATGATCTGGAGGATGGTGTGGATTGCACCCTCAGCAAGTTTGCGGATGACACTAAACTGGCAGGAGAGGTAGATACGCTGGAAGGTAGGGATAGGATACAGAGGGACCTAGACAAGTTGGAGGATTGGGTCAAAAGAAATTTGATGAGGTTCAACAAGGACAAGTGCAGAGTCCTGCACTTAGGACGGAAGAACCCAATGCACCGCTACAGACTAGGGACCGAATGGCTTGGCAGCAGTTCTGCAGAGAAGAACCTAGGGGTGACAGTGGACGAGAAGCTGGATATGAGTCAACAGTGTGCCCTTGTTGCCAAGAAGGCCAATGGCATTTTCGGATGTATATGTAGGGGCATTGCCAGCAGATTGAGGGACGTGATTGTTCCCCTCTATTCGACATTGGTGAGGCCTCATCTGGAGTACTGTGTCCAGTTTTGGGCCCCACACTACAAGAAGGATGTGGAGAAATTGGAGAGAGTCCAGCAAAGGGCAACAAAAATGATTAGGGGTCTGGAACACATGACTTACGAGGAGAGGCTGAGGGAATTGGGATTGTTTAGTCTGCGGAAGAGAAGAATGAGGGGGGATTTGATAGCTGCTTTCAACTACCTGAGAGGTGGTTCCAGAGAGGATGGTTCTAGACTATTCTCAGTGGTAGAAGAGGACAGGACAAGGAGTTATTGGTCTCAAGTTGCAGTGGGGGAGGTTTAGGTTGGATATTAGGAAAAACTTTTTCACTAGGAGGGTGGTGAAACACTGGAATGGGTTCCCTAGGGAGGTGGTGGAATCTCCTTCCTTAGAAGTTTTTAAGGTCAGGCTTGACAAAGCCCTGGCTGGGATGATTTAGTTGGGGATCGGTCCTGCTCTGGGCAGGGGGCTGGACTAGATGACCTCCTGAGGTCCCTTCCGACCCTGATAGTCTGTGATTCCATGATTCCATGACAGGGAAAACCGGCTCAGAGGTAGTTTCAGCACATCAGGTGACAGTCCCAAGGGGGTCTCTGTGACCGAACCCGTCATGGTGCCTGAAGCTGCTTCCCCGCCTTGGCCTGGAACAGAGCTGCCTCCTCACCTTCAACCTTTCCTTAAAACCCTGCTCTCGTTCCCTGCTCGGCCTGGCTGGGGCGCACCCAGGAAGAACCAGGCAGCAGAGGGCAATGGGCATCCCTGGCATGCTCACACCACAGGCCGGGCGCTCAGAGCTGCAGTCTGCAGAAAGGCCGGTGCTCAGCTATTCTGGAGGTTGCACCCACCCTGGGCAAGGGGGCGGTGCCCCAAGAGAAAAGACGCCCCTGGGGGCCCCATGAGAGCTGTTGCCTGGCCAGCACGGGGGAAGGGGAGGGTGTGACGAGCAGGGAGTGGGGAGGATTGATCTGGGGTTGTTGCAGGGGAGTTTCATGGGAGATGGGAGACTTCACCTGAGGGAAGATACCTGAGCCTGTAACCTGAGCCAGGAGGGGGGCTGGGGCGAGGTGACACCTTCTGCCCGGGAAACTGGACAAAGGCTGGGTGGGGGGGGGAGCTGCGGGGAGGCTGGGGGAGATGGCTGGAGGGGTTTCCAGTTTTGGGGGAGTTGGCTGGCCAAGAGGAGGGAACCCCAAGCCCCCATCTCTGAGGCCCCACCCCACTCACTCCATTCTCCCTCGCTTGCTCTCCCCCATCCTCCCTCACTTTCACCTGGCTGGGGCAGGGGGTTGGGGTGCAGGAGGGGATGGGGGCTCTGGGCTGGGGCCAAGGGGTTCAGAGTGTGGGAGGGGGCTGCAGGCTGAGCCTGGGGCAGAGGGCTGGGTTGCAGGAAGGGATGCAGGGTGCAAACTCTGGGAGGGAGGGTGTGTGCAGGAGGGGGCTCCAGGCTGGGGCAGGGGGTTGGGGTGTGGGAGGGGCTGTGGGCTCTGGGAGGGCGTTTGGGTGCAGGAAGGGGCTCCAGGCTGGGGCAGGGGGTTGGGGTGCAGGAGGGAGTGCAGCCTCCGGCCGGGCAGTGCTTACCTCGGGCGGTGTCCAGGTGGTGGCACAGTGGAGCTAAGGCAGGCTCCCTGCCTGCCCTGGCCCCGCACCACTCCTGGAAGTGGCCGCTATGTCCCTGTCGGGGGGTGGGGGGGGCGCCGAGGGGTCTCCGTGTGCTGCCTGAGCCTGCAAGTGCCACCCCCGCAGCTCCCATTGGCCGCAGTTCCCAGCCAATGGGAGCTGCGGAGTTGGTGCTCGGGGTGCGGGCAGCGTGTGGAGATACCTACCCCCACCCCTCAGGGGTCGCAGGGACGTGCCAGCCGCTTCCAGGAGTGGCGCGGAGCCAAGGCAGGTAAGGAGCCTGCCCAATTCTGGGAGACTCCCAGCGAAATCAGGAGGGTTGGCAACCCTACCAGAGCCCCCTGTTCAAGCCGTTTCGTGGCATGTTGTGACGGTCCCAAGTCCAGCCCTGTCACTCCCACGGGGACACAGCCTTGCGTGGGAGAATTTCACAGGTGTGGCCGTGCCCCTAGGAGCCCCAGGGACGGCTCGAGGCCTCCGCACACAGCCTGTTCGATGGGAACAGGGCAAAGAAGAGGCCAGGCTGCCCATGCTGCTCACCGTGGGCTGTGCTTTCGAGGCCCCCAGAAGCCAGCCAAAAGAGCAGTGTAGGCAGCCAGGTGTGGTGTCTTTGCAGATCACAGTAAGCCACCGACCTGTTCCCAGCCGGGCTCTGGGGTTTCAGAGAGAAAGACCCAAGAGTAGCGACAGCGGCAACGAACCCGCTGAGCAGGAGCCTATGAGTCCCATCAGCCCCCTCCCCACTGCACAGCCCCGCCGCCCGGCCCAGGGCCTGTCCAGCACTTCTGGCCAGGGCACTAAGGTGCCCAGCAGCCTCCTCCCTAGGGCACTTTCCGTTGCCCTGGCCAGGCAGGAGGAAAGACCTTGAGCCAGGCAGTGACGGGGCCTGTGGGAAGCAGCAGCCACACCCCGGCTGGCCAGGAGCTGCAGAGGGGCTCCTGGGACTGCACAGAGTCATGCCTGGGATGGGCCGGGAGCGCCGGCCAGGGCAGCTGGGGCAGGTCTGCCTGTAAGGCTCCCATATTTCTGGTCGGGGGGTTGGGTGCAGTTGGGGGAGCTGGAGGGGTGCCTGCGGTGGGGTACTCGCTGGAGGCGGGGGGCAGTGTTGCTCTCTCCCACGGTGGCAGGGTGGCTGGCACAAGCCCAGGATGCAGAGACAGTGCCACCCCTCGGCAGAGACCCTCGCCGGGGCTGGGAGCTGGGGCTTGGGAGGGCAGGGTCCGGCAGCTGGGGCTTGCAGGGGAATGGGCCCGTCAGCTGCGGATGCAGGGGAGGGACCAATCGGGAAGCGGGCCAATCGGGGCTCTCTCTGAGCTGCAGCTTCTCTGATCTGCCTGTTGTTTGAAAACTGCCCGGACAGAGGGCGGAGGCTCAAAGACGAGGCTGGCCCGGGAAAGCCCAGCCGTGGCCCTGGGTGCATGGGACCTAGGGGGAGCAGCCGCGGCTGGGCAGGGAGCATTACAGAGGCCCCCAGTGAGAGACACGAACTGAGCCTGGCCTGGAACCTGCCAGCTCCTGCAGGCCTGGACAGACACAGGCCTGGGAAGGGCAGCCTAGATGCTAGACCTGAGAAGCCCTGACTCTCAGCTGGACCGGCCCCAAACAGGCCCCACCGCTGCTCACCATGCACTGTAACTGTCTACACTTCTGCAGGATTTCCCCTGTCCTGCCAGCCCTAGTACAAACCTTTCCCTGAGCCTTGGCTTTGAGTGGTTATTGGCACCCACCAGGGCTAGGACCCACAAGCCCGAGCTGCTGAAGTGCCTGCAGTGCTGGCCTCAGTCCGGATGCACCTGGCGTGCTGCTGGCACCTTGGGGTATGGTGCGCTCCAGCCCAGAGCATCTGCAATAATTTCACATGTGGGCTCACTCCCGAGGAAAGCCTGGTCACCTCTTGCAGCTTAGAGGCTCTCAGGCTCTCAGCACAGGCTGTAAGGGCATCTTCCAGGTTATCTGCATCCCCAGGGAGGGGAGGAGCGCCGAGTTCCCAGCAATCTGGACAGGTTTTAGAGTAACAGTCGTGTTAGTCTGTATTCGCAATAAGAAAAGGAGTACTTGTGGCACCTTAGAGACTAACCAATTTATCTGAGCATAAGCTTTCGTGAGCTACAGCTCACTTCATCGGATGCATACTGTGGAAAGTACAGAAGATCTTTTTATACACACAAAGCATGAAACAATGGGTGTTTACCACTACAAAAGGTTTTTTCTCCCCCCCACCCCACTCTCCTGCTGGTAATAGCTTATTATGATAATCAAGGTGGGCCATTTCCAGCACAAATCCAGGGTTTAATAATCAAGGTGGGCCATTTCCAGCACAAATCCAGGGTTTAAAGTACGGAAAATAGATCTTCTGTACTTTAAACACTGGATTTGTGCTGGAAATGGCCCACCTTGATTATCATAATAAGCTATTACCAGCAGGAGCGTGGGGTGGGGGGAGAAAAAACCTTTTGTAGTGGTAAACACCCATTTTTTCAAACTGGACAGTCTCTACGTAAAAGAATAAATGGACACAAATCAGATGTCAAGAATTATAACATTCATAAACCAGTTGGAGAACACTTCAATCTCTCTGGTCACGCAATTACAGACATGAAAGTTGCGATATTACAACAAAAAAACTTCAAAACCAGACTCCAGCGAGAGACTGTTGAATTGAAATTCATTTGCAAATTGGATACAATTAACTTAGGCTTGAATAGAGACTGGGAGTGGCTAAGTCATTATGCAAGGTAACCTATTTCCCCTTGTTTTTTCCTACCCCCCCCCCCCAGACGTTCTTGTTAAACCCTGGATTTGTGCTGGAAATGGCCCAACTTGATTTCATACACATTGTAAGGAGAGTGATCACTTTAGATAAGCTATTACCAGCAGGAGAGTGGGGTGGGGGGAGAGAAAACCTTTTGTAGTGGTAAACACCCATTTTTTCATGCTTTGTGTGTATAAAAAGTGTATATTTTATACACTTTCCACAGTATGCATCTGATGAAGTGAGCTGTAGCTCACGAAAGCTTCTGCTCAAATAAATTGGTAAGTCTCTAAGGTGCAGCAATCTGCAGGGGTGGTTTCAAAGCTGTCAGTTTGCACGAGCTCAGGAATTACGGCTTCCTGCAGATGGCAGTGCACTGCCACAGACTTGGGCTGCGAAGACTGGCCGGCCTAATCCCAGCACAGACAGGTGTGGTTTAGCCTCCTGGATGGGGATGGGGACAGGGACTGACCGGCCTCCTGTGGAGGGAGGGCCCAGGGACTAATCAGGTCATTAACCCGTAAAGTGCCTTCAACACTGATAGTGCTGCATCCTGCCGCTGTCAGGGTAAGAGGGCAACTCTGGGCCTGTTTCCTGCTCCCCAAATCTCTTGGGGTTTGTCCACGGCCAATGCACAGCGTTGGCTTCTGAGGGTCCCAGGGTCTGTAATAGGGAGACACAGGTTTCCTACTGGAACAAAGCTGCCTCCCCTTCCGCTAAGATCTCTGCTCTCTGCCTGGCTCAGGGCTTGATCTGGATCTGACCACTGACGCGCTGCCCTTTATCCAGTGGCAGCTTTAGAAGTCCTGGGGTTGAATCCATTTTCCATCACACAGCTGCAGAGGCCACTTTGGCGGGGTTAGTTAAGACAAAGATCCATTCTGCTCACGTCATCCTCTGCAGGTGATTAAAGATTCCCTTTATTGAGAGAGGAGAGCTGGTCAGCACCTGGGAACCCCCGAGGCTTCAAGCAGGCGCAGAACGTTGGCAAAGCGAGCTCAGGAGATGGAAGGAGAAGAGGAGCTGAGCCTGGGATAGACCTGTCTGGAAATGCCCTGTCAGACGGGAAAGGCCCCTTTATTTCTGGCTGCTCCACTGAAAAGTCCATGTTGCAAACCCAATTTTGAATAAACAAACCCTTCTGAAAATATGCCTCATGATTCCTCAGCTCCTGGCTAGAGTTCACAGACCTCAGCTCCAGGGCAGCTGTCAGGCGGGAAGGGGGACTTTGAAAACAACATACCACTGTGTTTCTGAGTGAGTCTAGTGCTCGAAAGGGGAGGGAAACAGTATCCCCCGCTACAGACTAACATGGCATTGGATCACTCAGGGAGGGGTGCACTTGGAGAAACTAAATCAAATCGACGAGAATCGTGCAGGCCAATGCTGTGCAACCCTCTGCCGCTCAGCTCTGCCAATGCAACCCACTCCCCCCGACAAGTTCCCACAGTCTTCCACTTCTGGCCTCCACCGAGCTCTGCTGATACTCCTCGATCCAGACCTGCAGTCTCCCCCCGCCACTCAGCCTCAACTCTGACTTGAAAAACGTTGGAATTCCGATTCTGGAACTATCCTGAGCAGAACCTGGAAAGAGAAGACCCAGCCACTTCCTCCCTTACCCTGGCCTACGCTGAGCACCTTTCCTTCCCACAGCGGCTGCAATGCATTCTTTGGTCCAGGAGAACACGGGGATTGCACATTACCCTGAGATTCCCTGAGGTAATTCAGTACAATTGCCGCATGACCCAGAGGGTTGTGCAATATCAGGGACCCAATATCCCTGACAACCTGGGAGACATTTTACATGGCATTCCACGGCAAGCAGTAAGCAGACAGGCCTGAGTAAAAGAGGATGATAACAAAGAGAAGCATCACTGAGACCTTTGTCCTGCAAAGCACGCTGGGAATTTCACCAAACAAACAGAGGGACAGAACACCAGTGCTCACAGAGACAGAATGACTTCAGACAAAGAGATAAAAAGTGCTATTTGCAAAATAAAACAAAACTGGGTCACAGTCATAAAATGAAATATAATTAGTTCATCCCCACCTTCAGCAAACAGAGCCCCGTGTCTGGGTCTGGGACGCATCTGCTGAGGAGCTGCATGTAGGTGAGGTTCTCGTGAGTGTTGGGGTCGAAGAAGCCCTTGGTGTCGTCGCTGGGGTCACAGAGGATCCGGTTCATCTCTTCGTCGAAGTAGCCCCGCTTGTAAGCCACCTCCACGGGGAGGCGGTGACTGTGCACGGGATCGATGATGCCGCCGGTGGCGATCTGGGCCTCCAGCAGGCGGATGCCGTGGTCTTTGACGAGCAGGTCTTTCTTCATGGCCTGGAAGAGGGAGATCTTGTTGCCTGTGTAGGGGTCAGTGTATCCGGTCACTGCTCTCTCTGCAGAGAGCAGCTTCTCGTGAACCTCACTGCCCACCAGGCCGGCGGAGACGGCTTCATCGACGGACAGCTTCTCGTTCTTCAGCGGGTCAGTGATAAAGCCGGTGGCAGCCTGCGCCTCCAGCAGCACCAGCGCGGTGCCCGGCCTCAGAATCCCCTTCCACATGGCCTGGTAGATGCTCATCTTCTCTGTCCTGGACGGGTCTGTGTTGGACGGCACAAGGACTCCGGCAATGCAGCTCGTGCCTTGGAGGTATCTCTTTACGGAATCCATTTCCGTGATCTCCTGCACCGTCTTGGTGCCCTGGGTGAGTTCAGTCAGCGTGTTCTGGTCAATAATGTCAGAGCTGAACAGCTCTGAGGCAGTCACCTGCCTCCTGAGGCCGGAGAACTTCAGTTTGCTGCTTCTCTCTTCTTTCTCCTCAACGATGGTGGTGAGGATTCTGACCAGCTCCTCCAGGGTCACGGTCCCTGCTCTGTACTTCTCCAGCACCTCCTGCCTTTTCTCTTCCGAGAGGTATTTGGAGAAGAGAAGTTCCCACACGGAGACTTTTCGCCCTTGGAACTCGCCGACCGATACATCGACGGTGGCGAGCCGGAGAGTCTTTTCCGCTTGTTCGTCCTGCGGAGAAGGGGCGCTGGCAGCTCTCCCGGATGTTCTCTCCTCTCGGCGGGGGCCTTCCACTCCTCTGGGCTCTTTGCCGCTCTTTTTCTCGGTCTCGGTGATGAGGGTGGTGATGATGGTTGTCATTTCCTGAATGGTTAGCGTCCCCGCTTTGTACTTCTTCAGAAGCTCCTGCCTTTTTTGGTCAGGGACGTATCTGGAGAAGAGAAGCTCCCACACGGTCACGTTCTGCCCCTGGAAGAGTCCCACGCTGACGGTGGCAGGGGCAGACTGTAAGGAGATTCGTGTTTGTTCATCTAGCTGGAAGAGCACGGAGCCTTTGTGCATCAGCTGAAGCATAAGGAGCCCCGTGTCTGGGTCTGGGACGCATCTGCTGAGGAGCTGCATGTAGGTGAGGTTCTCGTGAGTGTTGGGGTCGAAGAAGCCCTTGGTGTCGTCGCTGGGGTCACAGAGGATCCGGTTCATCTCTTCGTCGAAGTAGCCCCGCTTGTAAGCCACCTCCACGGGGAGGCGGTGACTGTGCACGGGGTCGATGATGCCGCCGGTGGCGATCTGGGCCTCCAGCAGGCGGATGCCGTGGTCTTTGACGAGCAGGTCTTTCTTCATGGCCTGGAAGAGGGAGATCTTGTTGCCTGTGTAGGGGTCAGTGTATCCGGTCACTGCTCTCTCTGCAGAGAGCAGCTTCTCGTGAACCTCACTGCCCACCAGGCCGGCGGAGACGGCTTCATCGACGGACAGCTTCTCGTTCTTCAGCGGGTCAGTGATAAAGCCGGTGGCAGCCTGCGCCTCCAGCAGCACCAGCGCGGTGCCCGGCCTCAGAATCCCCTTCCACATGGCCTGGTAGATGCTCATCTTCTCTGTCCTGGACGGGTCTGTGTTGGACGGCACAAGGACTCCGGCAATGCAGCTCGTGCCTTGGAGGTATCTCTTTACGGAATCCATTTCCGTGATCTCCTGCACCGTCTTGGTGCCCTGGGTGAGTTCAGTCAGCGTGTTCTGGTCAATAATGTCAGAGCTGAACAGCTCTGAGGCAGTCACCTGCCTCCTGAGGCCGGAGAACTTCAGTTTGCTGCTTCTCTCTTCTTTCTCCTCAACGATGGTGGTGAGGATTCTGACCAGCTCCTCCAGGGTCACGGTCCCTGCTCTGTACTTCTCCAGCACCTCCTGCCTTTTCTCTTCCGAGAGGTATTTGGAGAAGAGAAGTTCCCACACGGAGACTTTTCGCCCTTGGAACTCGCCGACCGATACATCGACGGTGGCGAGCCGGAGAGTCTTTTCCGCTTGTTCGTCCTGCGGAGAAGGGGCGCTGGCAGCTCTCCCGGATGTTCTCTCCTCTCGGCGGGGGCCTTCCACTCCTCTGGGCTCTTTGCCGCTCTTTTTCTCGGTCTCGGTGATGAGGGTGGTGATGATGGTTGTCATTTCCTGAATGGTTAGCGTCCCCGCTTTGTACTTCTTCAGAAGCTCCTGCCTTTTTTGGTCAGGGACGTATCTGGAGAAGAGAAGCTCCCACACGGTCACGTTCTGCCCCTGGAAGAGTCCCACGCTGACGGTGGCAGGGGCAGACTGTAAGGAGATTCGTGTTTGTTCATCTAGCTGGAAGAGCACGGAGCCTTTGTGCATCAGCTGAAGCATAAGGAGCCCCGTGTCTGGGTCTGGGACGCATCTGCTGAGGAGCTGCATGTAGGTGAGGTTCTCGTGAGTGTTGGGGTCGAAGAAGCCCTTGGTGTCGTCGCTGGGGTCACAGAGGATCCGGTTCATCTCTTCGTCGAAGTAGCCCCGCTTGTAAGCCACCTCCACGGGGAGGCGGTGACTGTGCACGGGGTCGATGATGCCGCCGGTGGCGATCTGGGCCTCCAGCAGGCGGATGCCGTGGTCTTTGACGAGCAGGTCTTTCTTCATGGCCTGGAAGAGGGAGATCTTGTTGCCTGTGTAGGGGTCAGTGTATCCGGTCACTGCTCTCTCTGCAGAGAGCAGCTTCTCGTGAACCTCACTGCCCACCAGGCCGGCGGAGACGGCTTCATCGACGGACAGCTTCTCGTTCTTCAGCGGGTCAGTGATAAAGCCGGTGGCAGCCTGCGCCTCCAGCAGCACCAGCGCGGTGCCCGGCCTCAGAATCCCCTTCCACATGGCCTGGTAGATGCTCATCTTCTCTGTCCTGGACGGGTCTGTGTTGGACGGCACAAGGACTCCGGCAATGCAGCTAGTTCCTTCAAGGTATCTCTTTACGGAATCCATTTCCGTGATCTCCTGCACCGTCTTGGTGCCCTGGGTGAGTTCAGTCAGCGTGTTCTGGTCAATAATGTCAGAGCTGAACAGCTCTGAGGCAGTCACCTGCCTCCTGAGGCCGGAGAACTTCAGTTTGCTGCTTCTCTCTTCTTTCTCCTCAACGATGGTGGTGAGGATTCTGACCAGCTCCTCCAGGGTCACGGTCCCTGCTCTGTACTTCTCCAGCACCTCCTGCCTTTTCTCTTCCGAGAGGTATTTGGAGAAGAGAAGTTCCCACACGGAGACTTTTCGCCCTTGGAACTCGCCGACCGATACATCGACGGTGGCGAGCCGGAGAGTCTTTTCCGCTTGTTCGTCCTGCGGAGAAGGGGCGCTGGCAGCTCTCCCGGATGTTCTCTCCTCTCGGCGGGGGCCTTCCACTCCTCTGGGCTCTTTGCCGCTCTTTTTCTCGGTCTCGGTGATGAGGGTGGTGATGATGGTTGTCATTTCCTGAATGGTTAGCGTCCCCGCTTTGTACTTCTTCAGAAGCTCCTGCCTTTTTTGGTCAGGGACGTATCTGGAGAAGAGAAGCTCCCACACGGTCACGTTCTGCCCCTGGAAGAGTCCCACGCTGACGGTGGCAGGGGCAGACTGTAAGGAGATTCGTGTTTGTTCATCTAGCTGGAAGAGCACGGAGCCTTTGTGCATCAGCTGAAGCATAAGGAGCCCCGTGTCTGGGTCTGGGACGCATCTGCTGAGGAGCTGCATGTAGGTGAGGTTCTCGTGAGTGTTGGGGTCGAAGAAGCCCTTGGTGTCGTCGCTGGGGTCACAGAGGATCCGGTTCATCTCTTCGTCGAAGTAGCCCCGCTTGTAAGCCACCTCCACGGGGAGGCGGTGACTGTGCACGGGGTCGATGATGCCGCCGGTGGCGATCTGGGCCTCCAGCAGGCGGATGCCGTGGTCTTTGACGAGCAGGTCTTTCTTCATGGCCTGGAAGAGGGAGATCTTGTTGCCTGTGTAGGGGTCAGTGTATCCGGTCACTGCTCTCTCTGCAGAGAGCAGCTTCTCGTGAACCTCACTGCCCACCAGGCCGGCGGAGACGGCTTCATCGACGGACAGCTTCTCGTTCTTCAGCGGGTCAGTGATAAAGCCGGTGGCAGCCTGCGCCTCCAGCAGCACCAGCGCGGTGCCCGGCCTCAGAATCCCCTTCCACATGGCCTGGTAGATGCTCATCTTCTCTGTCCTGGACGGGTCTGTGTTGGACGGCACAAGGACTCCGGCAATGCAGCTCGTGCCTTGGAGGTATCTCTTTACGGAATCCATTTCCGTGATCTCCTGCACCGTCTTGGTGCCCTGGGTGAGTTCAGTCAGCGTGTTCTGGTCAATAATGTCAGAGCTGAACAGCTCTGAGGCAGTCACCTGCCTCCTGAGGCCGGAGAACTTCAGTTTGCTGCTTCTCTCTTCTTTCTCCTCAACGATGGTGGTGAGGATTCTGACCAGCTCCTCCAGGGTCACGGTCCCTGCTCTGTACTTCTCCAGCACCTCCTGCCTTTTCTCTTCCGAGAGGTATTTGGAGAAGAGAAGTTCCCACACGGAGACTTTTCGCCCTTGGAACTCGCCGACCGATACATCGACGGTGGCGAGCCGGAGAGTCTTTTCCGCTTGTTCGTCCTGCGGAGAAGGGGCGCTGGCAGCTCTCCCGGATGTTCTCTCCTCTCGGCGGGGGCCTTCCACTCCTCTGGGCTCTTTGCCGCTCTTTTTCTCGGTCTCGGTGATGAGGGTGGTGATGATGGTTGTCATTTCCTGAATGGTTAGCGTCCCCGCTTTGTACTTCTTCAGAAGCTCCTGCCTTTTTTGGTCAGGGACGTATCTGGAGAAGAGAAGCTCCCACACGGTCACGTTCTGCCCCTGGAAGAGTCCCACGCTGACGGTGGCAGGGGCAGACTGTAAGGAGATTCGTGTTTGTTCATCTAGCTGGAAGAGCACGGAGCCTTTGTGCATCAGCTGAAGCATAAGGAGCCCCGTGTCTGGGTCTGGGACGCATCTGCTGAGGAGCTGCATGTAGGTGAGGTTCTCGTGAGTGTTGGGGTCGAAGAAGCCCTTGGTGTCGTCGCTGGGGTCACAGAGGATCCGGTTCATCTCTTCGTCGAAGTAGCCCCGCTTGTAAGCCACCTCCACGGGGAGGCGGTGACTGTGCACGGGGTCGATGATGCCGCCGGTGGCGATCTGGGCCTCCAGCAGGCGGATGCCGTGGTCTTTGACGAGCAGGTCTTTCTTCATGGCCTGGAAGAGGGAGATCTTGTTGCCTGTGTAGGGGTCAGTGTATCCGGTCACTGCTCTCTCTGCAGAGAGCAGCTTCTCGTGAACCTCACTGCCCACCAGGCCGGCGGAGACGGCTTCATCGACGGACAGCTTCTCGTTCTTCAGCGGGTCAGTGATAAAGCCGGTGGCAGCCTGCGCCTCCAGCAGCACCAGCGCGGTGCCCGGCCTCAGAATCCCCTTCCACATGGCCTGGTAGATGCTCATCTTCTCTGTCCTGGACGGGTCTGTGTTGGACGGCACAAGGACTCCGGCAATGCAGCTCGTGCCTTGGAGGTATCTCTTTACGGAATCCATTTCCGTGATCTCCTGCACCGTCTTGGTGCCCTGGGTGAGTTCAGTCAGCGTGTTCTGGTCAATAATGTCAGAGCTGAACAGCTCTGAGGCAGTCACCTGCCTCCTGAGGCCGGAGAACTTCAGTTTGCTGCTTCTCTCTTCTTTCTCCTCAACGATGGTGGTGAGGATTCTGACCAGCTCCTCCAGGGTCACGGTCCCTGCTCTGTACTTCTCCAGCACCTCCTGCCTTTTCTCTTCCGAGAGGTATTTGGAGAAGAGAAGTTCCCACACGGAGACTTTTCGCCCTTGGAACTCGCCGACCGATACATCGACGGTGGCGAGCCGGAGAGTCTTTTCCGCTTGTTCGTCCTGCGGAGAAGGGGCGCTGGCAGCTCTCCCGGATGTTCTCTCCTCTCGGCGGGGGCCTTCCACTCCTCTGGGCTCTTTGCCGCTCTTTTTCTCGGTCTCGGTGATGAGGGTGGTGATGATGGTTGTCATTTCCTGAATGGTTAGCGTCCCCGCTTTGTACTTCTTCAGAAGCTCCTGCCTTTTTTGGTCAGGGACGTATCTGGAGAAGAGAAGCTCCCACACGGTCACGTTCTGCCCCTGGAAGAGTCCCACGCTGACGGTGGCAGGGGCAGACTGTAAGGAGATTCGTGTTTGTTCATCTAGCTGGAAGAGCACGGAGCCTTTGTGCATCAGCTGAAGCATAAGGAGCCCCGTGTCTGGGTCTGGGACGCATCTGCTGAGGAGCTGCATGTAGGTGAGGTTCTCGTGAGTGTTGGGGTCGAAGAAGCCCTTGGTGTCGTCGCTGGGGTCACAGAGGATCCGGTTCATCTCTTCGTCGAAGTAGCCCCGCTTGTAAGCCACCTCCACGGGGAGGCGGTGACTGTGCACGGGGTCGATGATGCCGCCGGTGGCGATCTGGGCCTCCAGCAGGCGGATGCCGTGGTCTTTGACGAGCAGGTCTTTCTTCATGGCCTGGAAGAGGGAGATCTTGTTGCCTGTGTAGGGGTCAGTGTATCCGGTCACTGCTCTCTCTGCAGAGAGCAGCTTCTCGTGAACCTCACTGCCCACCAGGCCGGCGGAGACGGCTTCATCGACGGACAGCTTCTCGTTCTTCAGCGGGTCAGTGATAAAGCCGGTGGCAGCCTGCGCCTCCAGCAGCACCAGCGCGGTGCCCGGCCTCAGAATCCCCTTCCACATGGCCTGGTAGATGCTCATCTTCTCTGTCCTGGACGGGTCTGTGTTGGACGGCACAAGGACTCCGGCAATGCAGCTCGTGCCTTGGAGGTATCTCTTTACGGAATCCATTTCCGTGATCTCCTGCACCGTCTTGGTGCCCTGGGTGAGTTCAGTCAGCGTGTTCTGGTCAATAATGTCAGAGCTGAACAGCTCTGAGGCAGTCACCTGCCTCCTGAGGCCGGAGAACTTCAGTTTGCTGCTTCTCTCTTCTTTCTCCTCAACGATGGTGGTGAGGATTCTGACCAGCTCCTCCAGGGTCACGGTCCCTGCTCTGTACTTCTCCAGCACCTCCTGCCTTTTCTCTTCCGAGAGGTATTTGGAGAAGAGAAGTTCCCACACGGAGACTTTTCGCCCTTGGAACTCGCCGACCGATACATCGACGGTGGCGAACCGGAGAGTCTTTTCCGCTTGTTCGTCCTGCGGAGAAGGGGCGCTGGCAGCTCTCCCGGATGTTCTCTCCTCTCGGCGGGGGCCTTCCACTCCTCTGGGCTCTTTGCCGCTCTTTTTCTCGGTCTCGGTGATGAGGGTGGTGATGATGGTTGTCATTTCCTGAATGGTTAGCGTCCCCGCTTTGTACTTCTTCAGAAGCTCCTGCCTTTTTTGGTCAGGGACGTATCTGGAGAAGAGAAGCTCCCACACGGTCACGTTCTGCCCCTGGAAGAGTCCCACGCTGACGGTGGCAGGGGCAGACTGTAAGGAGATTCGTGTTTGTTCATCTAGCTGGAAGAGCACGGAGCCTTTGTGCATCAGCTGAAGCATAAGGAGCCCCGTGTCTGGGTCTGGGACGCATCTGCTGAGGAGCTGCATGTAGGTGAGGTTCTCGTGAGTGTTGGGGTCGAAGAAGCCCTTGGTGTCGTCGCTGGGGTCACAGAGGATCCGGTTCATCTCTTCGTCGAAGTAGCCCCGCTTGTAAGCCACCTCCACGGGGAGGCGGTGACTGTGCACGGGGTCGATGATGCCGCCGGTGGCGATCTGGGCCTCCAGCAGGCGGATGCCGTGGTCTTTGACGAGCAGGTCTTTCTTCATGGCCTGGAAGAGGGAGATCTTGTTGCCTGTGTAGGGGTCAGTGTATCCGGTCACTGCTCTCTCTGCAGAGAGCAGCTTCTCGTGAACCTCACTGCCCACCAGGCCGGCGGAGACGGCTTCATCGACGGACAGCTTCTCGTTCTTCAGCGGGTCAGTGATAAAGCCGGTGGCAGCCTGCGCCTCCAGCAGCACCAGCGCGGTGCCCGGCCTCAGAATCCCCTTCCACATGGCCTGGTAGATGCTCATCTTCTCTGTCCTGGACGGGTCTGTGTTGGACGGCACAAGGACTCCGGCAATGCAGCTCGTGCCTTGGAGGTATCTCTTTACGGAATCCATTTCCGTGATCTCCTGCACCGTCTTGGTGCCCTGGGTGAGTTCAGTCAGCGTGTTCTGGTCAATAATGTCAGAGCTGAACAGCTCTGAGGCAGTCACCTGCCTCCTGAGGCCGGAGAACTTCAGTTTGCTGCTTCTCTCTTCTTTCTCCTCAACGATGGTGGTGAGGATTCTGACCAGCTCCTCCAGGGTCATGGTCCCTGCTCTGTACTTCTCCAGCACCTCCTGCCTTTTCTCTTCCGAGAGGTATTTGGAGAAGAGAAGTTCCCACACGGAGACTTTTCGCCCTTGGAACTCGCCGACCGATACATCGACGGTGGCGAGCCGGAGAGTCTTTTCCGCTTGTTCGTCCTGTGGAGAAGGGGCGCTGGCAGCTCTCCCGGATGTTCTCTCCTCTCGGCGGGGGCCTTCCACTCCTCTGGGCTCTTTGCCGCTCTTTTTCTCGGTCTCGGTGATGAGGGTGGTGATGATGGTTGTCATTTCCTGAATGGTTAGCGTCCCCGCTTTGTACTTCTTCAGAAGCTCCTGCCTTTTTTGGTCAGGGACGTATCTGGAGAAGAGAAGCTCCCACACGGTCACGTTCTGCCCCTGGAAGAGTCCCACGCTGACGGTGGCAGGGGCAGACTGTAAGGAGATTCGTGTTTGTTCATCTAGCTGGAAGAGCACGGAGCCTTTGTGCATCAGCTGAAGCATAAGGAGCCCCGTGTCTGGGTCTGGGACGCATCTGCTGAGGAGCTGCATGTAGGTGAGGTTCTCGTGAGTGTTGGGGTCGAAGAAGCCCTTGGTGTCGTCGCTGGGGTCACAGAGGATCCGGTTCATCTCTTCGTCGAAGTAGCCCCGCTTGTAAGCCACCTCCACGGGGAGGCGGTGACTGTGCACGGGGTCGATGATGCCGCCGGTGGCGATCTGGGCCTCCAGCAGGCGGATGCCGTGGTCTTTGACGAGCAGGTCTTTCTTCATGGCCTGGAAGAGGGAGATCTTGTTGCCTGTGTAGGGGTCAGTGTATCCGGTCACTGCTCTCTCTGCAGAGAGCAGCTTCTCGTGAACCTCACTGCCCACCAGGCCGGCGGAGACGGCTTCATCGACGGACAGCTTCTCGTTCTTCAGCGGGTCAGTGATAAAGCCGGTGGCAGCCTGCGCCTCCAGCAGCACCAGCGCGGTGCCCGGCCTCAGAATCCCCTTCCACATGGCCTGGTAGATGCTCATCTTCTCTGTCCTGGACGGGTCTGTGTTGGACGGCACAAGGACTCCGGCAATGCAGCTCGTGCCTTGGAGGTATCTCTTTACGGAATCCATTTCCGTGATCTCCTGCACCGTCTTGGTGCCCTGGGTGAGTTCAGTCAGCGTGTTCTGGTCAATAATGTCAGAGTTGAACAGCTCTGAGGCAGTCACCTGCCTCCTGAGGCCGGAGAACTTCAGTTTGCTGCTTCTCTCTTCTTTCTCCTCAACGATGGTGGTGAGGATTCTGACCAGCTCCTCCAGGGTCACGGTCCCTGCTCTGTACTTCTCCAGCACCTCCTGCCTTTTCTCTTCCGAGAGGTATTTGGAGAAGAGAAGTTCCCACACGGAGACTTTTCGCCCTTGGAACTCGCCGACCGATACATCGACGGTGGCGAACCGGAGAGTCTTTTCCGCTTGTTCGTCCTGCGGAGAAGGGGCGCTGGCAGCTCTCCCGGATGTTCTCTCCTCTCGGCGGGGGCCTTCCACTCCTCTGGGCTCTTTGCCGCTCTTTTTCTCGGTCTCGGTGATGAGGGTGGTGATGATGGTTGTAATTTCCTGAATGGTTAGCGTCCCCGCTTTGTACTTCTTCAGAAGCTCCTGCCTTTTTTGGTCAGGGACGTATCTGGAGAAGAGAAGCTCCCACACGGTCACGTTCTGCCCCTGGAAGAGTCCCACGCTGACGGTGGCAGGGGCAGACTGTAAGGAGATTCGTGTTTGTTCATCTAGCTGGAAGAGCACGGAGCCTTTGTGCATCAGCTGAAGCATAAGGAGCCCCGTGTCTGGGTCTGGGACGCATCTGCTGAGGAGCTGCATGTAGGTGAGGTTCTCGTGAGTGTTGGGGTCGAAGAAGCCCTTGGTGTCGTCGCTGGGGTCACAGAGGATCCGGTTCATCTCTTCGTCGAAGTAGCCCCGCTTGTAAGCCACCTCCACGGGGAGGCGGTGACTGTGCACGGGGTCGATGATGCCGCCGGTGGCGATCTGGGCCTCCAGCAGGCGGATGCCGTGGTCTTTGACGAGCAGGTCTTTCTTCATGGCCTGGAAGAGGGAGATCTTGTTGCCTGTGTAGGGGTCAGTGTATCCGGTCACTGCTCTCTCTGCAGAGAGCAGCTTCTCGTGAACCTCACTGCCCACCAGGCCGGCGGAGACGGCTTCATCGACGGACAGCTTCTCGTTCTTCAGCGGGTCAGTGATAAAGCCGGTGGCAGCCTGCGCCTCCAGCAGCACCAGCGCGGTGCCCGGCCTCAGAATCCCCTTCCACATGGCCTGGTAGATGCTCATCTTCTCTGTCCTGGACGGGTCTGTGTTGGACGGCACAAGGACTCCGGCAATGCAGCTCGTGCCTTGGAGGTATCTCTTTACGGAATCCATTTCCGTGATCTCCTGCACCGTCTTGGTGCCCTGGGTGAGTTCAGTCAGCGTGTTCTGGTCAATAATGTCAGAGTTGAACAGCTCTGAGGCAGTCACCTGCCTCCTGAGGCCGGAGAACTTCAGTTTGCTGCTTCTCTCTTCTTTCTCCTCAACGATGGTGGTGAGGATTCTGACCAGCTCCTCCAGGGTCACGGTCCCTGCTCTGTACTTCTCCAGCACCTCCTGCCTTTTCTCTTCCGAGAGGTATTTGGAGAAGAGAAGTTCCCACACGGAGACTTTTCGCCCTTGGAACTCGCCGACCGATACATCGACGGTGGCGAACCGGAGAGTCTTTTCCGCTTGTTCGTCCTGCGGAGAAGGGGCGCTGGCAGCTCTCCCGGATGTTCTCTCCTCTCGGCGGGGGCCTTCCACTCCTCTGGGCTCTTTGCCGCTCTTTTTCTCGGTCTCGGTGATGAGGGTGGTGATGATGGTTGTCATTTCCTGAATGGTTAGCGTCCCCGCTTTGTACTTCTTCAGAAGCTCCTGCCTTTTTTGGTCAGGGACGTATCTGGAGAAGAGAAGCTCCCACACGGTCACGTTCTGCCCCTGGAAGAGTCCCACGCTGACGGTGGCAGGGGCAGACTGTAAGGAGATTCGTGTTTGTTCATCTAGCTGGAAGAGCACGGAGCCTTTGTGCATCAGCTGAAGCATAAGGAGCCCCGTGTCTGGGTCTGGGACGCATCTGCTGAGGAGCTGCATGTAGGTGAGGTTCTCGTGAGTGTTGGGGTCGAAGAAGCCCTTGGTGTCGTCGCTGGGGTCACAGAGGATCCGGTTCATCTCTTCGTCGAAGTAGCCCCGCTTGTAAGCCACCTCCACGGGGAGGCGGTGACTGTGCACGGGGTCGATGATGCCGCCGGTGGCGATCTGGGCCTCCAGCAGGCGGATGCCGTGGTCTTTGACGAGCAGGTCTTTCTTCATGGCCTGGAAGAGGGAGATCTTGTTGCCTGTGTAGGGGTCAGTGTATCCGGTCACTGCTCTCTCTGCAGAGAGCAGCTTCTCGTGAACCTCACTGCCCACCAGGCCGGCGGAGACGGCTTCATCGACGGACAGCTTCTCGTTCTTCAGCGGGTCAGTGATAAAGCCGGTGGCAGCCTGCGCCTCCAGCAGCACCAGCGCGGTGCCCGGCCTCAGAATCCCCTTCCACATGGCCTGGTAGATGCTCATCTTCTCTGTCCTGGACGGGTCTGTGTTGGACGGCACAAGGACTCCGGCAATGCAGCTAGTTCCTTCAAGGTATCTCTTTATGGCATCCATCTTTGCTATATCTTTTGCAGTCTGTTTTCCTTCCTCTAGCTTTTCCATTGTGTCCTTGGTAATTATCTGTGCATTGAGTAGTTCTGATGCCGTGATTTTTTGTCTGATTCCCTGGAACCATATATCTTTTCTGCTCCTCTCTTTTTCATGTATAATGGTTAAGATGATATCAATGATCTTTTGTAGAATAGCTGTGGATTCCTTTTTGTATCGTTTTACCAATTCTTTTCTCTTTTCCTCAGTGATATATTCAGAACAGAGGAGTTCCCATAGAGATAAATTATGTCCTTTGTATTTCCCTACCTGTACTTGAACCATGGTGGATAACATTGTATTTTTTGTTTGCTCATCAGTGTAGAAATAGTCTTCCTTCTTTTCTATTATCTGAAGCAGGCACAGTCCTGTTTCTGGGTCTTTGCTACATCTGTGCAGAAGCTGCGCATAACTGAGTTTTTCCTTGGTGTTAGGATCCATAAATCGTTTGTTGCCATGTTGTGGATCAGAAAGAAGGAGAAATGTGTCATCGTCCAAATATCCCCGCTTGTAAGCCATCTCCACGGGGAGGCGGTGACTGTGCACGGGGTCGATGATGCCGCCGGTGGCGATCTGGGCCTCCAGCAGGGGGATGCCGTAGTCTTTGACGAGCAGGTCTTTCTTCATGGCCTGGAAGAGGGAGATCTTGTTGCCTGTGTAGGGGTCAGTGTATCCGGTCACTGCTCTCTCTGCAGAGAGCAGCTTCTCGTGAACCTCACTGCCCACCAGGCCGGCGGAGACGGCTTCATCGACGGACAGCTTCTCGTTCTTCAGCGGGTCAATGATAAAGCCCGTGGCAGCCTGCGCCTCCAGCAGCACCAGCGCTGATTCTGGTGTTAGGAGACCTCTCTCTCGGGCCTGGTAGATGCTCATTCTCTCTTTCTTGGCTGGCAGCAGAACTCCAGCAATGCAGCCAGTTCCATCCAGATACCTCTTGACAGAATCCATTTGGGTGAGTTTATGGACTGTGAGAGTTCCTTTTTGCAGATTGTCCAGTGTTGTTTTGTCAATTATCTCAGCATTGAATAACTCTGACACTGATACATCTCCTCTGAGTCCTTTTACCTTAAGGGCTTGGGTTCTGAGTTCCATTTCCTCAATGATGGTGGTGATGACTGTGATGAGCTGTTCTATTGTCAGGGTTTCACATTTATATTGCTTCACTAGTTCTTTTCTTTTCTGTTCTGAGATGTACTGAGAGCAGAGCAGGTCCCAGAGGGACACTGTTTGGCCTTTGAACTTCCCAACATGCATTTTAATGGGTTTTGAGCATAAAAATTGTTTCATTGACTCATCGATATAGAAGTATCTCCCCCCATGCTTTACTATTTGGAGCATATACAGCCCAGTCTCAGGGTCTTGGACACATCTCTCCAGGAGTTGTATGTAGGTGAGGTTCTCATGAGTGTTGGGGTCGAAGAAGCCCTTGGTGTCGTCGCTGGGGTCACAGAGGATCCGGTTCATCTCTTCGTCGAAGTAGCCCCGCTTGTAAGCCACCTCCACAGGGAGGCGGTGACTGTGCACGGGGTCGATGATGCCTCCGGTGGCAACCTGGGCCTCGAGCAGGCGGATGCCATGGCTCTTGAGGATCAGTCCCTGGTTCATGGCTTCGAAGAGGGAGATTTGGCCTTTTGTGTAGGGATCAGTATATCCGGTCACTGCTCTCTCTGCAGACAGCAGCTTTTCATAGACCTCTTGTCCAATGAGCCCAGCAGCAAGTGCCTCCTCCACTGACAGCCTCTTGTTCTTCACCGGGTCAATAACAAACCCGGTGGCAGCCTGCGCCTCCAGCAACACCAGCGCGGTGCCCGGCCTCAGCATGCTTCTCGTCATAGCCTGGTAGATGCTCATCTTCTCATTGGCTGGCTGTATTAGCACTCCAGCTATGAAGTTACCCCCCTCCAGGTATCTCCGGACGGCATCCATCTCTGTGACTTCTTTGACAGTTTTCTGTCCCTGCTTGAGTTCATCCAGGGTTTTCTTGTCTATCAGCTGAGACTCGAAGAGGTCGCTGGCAGACACCTGCTTCCGCAGGCCCTTGAACGTGAACCTCTTGCCTTGCTTCTCAGATTCTTCAATGATTGTGGTAACGGTGGTGATGATTTCTTGCAGGGCCACAGTGTTCTCCCCTTTGTATAGTTTCACCAGCTCTCTCTGCTTGCAGTCTGTGATATACTCGGAATTGAGAAGGTCCCAGAGGCAAACTGTTTGCCCTTTGAACCGACCTACTGCGACACAGACTGTCACAGATTTCAGCACCTCCATGGTTTGTTTGTCCACATAGAATGCTGCAGTTTCAGACAGAGGTAGTAGCCAGAGGCCTGTCTCAGCATCAGGGACACACTTGTCTTTCAGCTGCTGGTAGGTCAAGTTTTCCTTTGTGTTTGGATCAAAGAAGACTTTGGTGTTGTCAGTGGGCTGGGATAGGGCCTGGTTCATTTCTTCATCATAAAAGCCGTGCATGTAGGCAGCAGGAAGAGGAAGATGATGATGGTGGATGGGATCGATGACCCCTCCTGTAGCCAGCTGGGCCTCTATTAAGGGAACAGCATCACTCATGGGAATGAGGCCTTTCCTGACTGCTTGACAGACTGAGATTGAGTTCCCCGTGTATGGGTCTGTGTAACCAGTCACTGCTCTCTCTGCTAGAAGCAACTTCTCCATGAGTTCCTCACCGACAATGGCTGCTTTGACGGCATCCTCCACACCAAGTTTCTGGTTTGTTACTGGGTCTATAACAGCTCCTGTGGCTGCTTGAGCCTCTAGCAACAACACCCCTGTCCCAGGCAGGAGGAGATTGTTTTTCATTGCTTGGTAAATGCTCATCCTCTTCTTGGAGGCCTGTATGAAAATCCCAGCAATGCTCCCTGTGCCCTGTAAGTATCTCTTCACGCTCTCCATCTTGGCTACTTCTCCAGCTGTTTGTTTTCCCTTAGCCAGCTCCACGAACGTCTTCTCAGTAATGATGCCAGCATCGAACAGCCAGACAGCAGGCACGCTGCCCCGCAGGCCTTCAAAGGTGATGTGGGTATGGGCTTTCATCTCTATTTCCTCAACAAGCTTCAGGACAAGAGTGACCAGCTGCCAGACAGACACATCCTCAGACCGGTACTTCTCCACAAAGTCATTTCTCTGCTCCTCAGTGAAGTAGCCAGAGTGGATCAGCTCCCAGAGGGAGACCCCTTTTGCCTTCACCATGGTGTCCTTGAATAGCTTCTGGATCTGCTCATCTGTGCAGACAGGCACAGCTGTCTGTGGCAAAGGCAGCAAGTGGAGGCCAGAGTTTTCATCCTTCTGGCAGTGAGCGATGAGCTGAGCGTAGGTCACAGGCTCCTTGCTGTTGGGGATGCAGTAGACCCTGGTATTATCAGAGGCACTAGAGAGGGTTTTGCTCATGTCCTCGTCCAAGTAGCCTTGTTTCTGGGCAAATTCCACAGGGACATAGTGGCCATGGTGAGGGTCGATGATGCCTCCTGTGGCAATTTGGGCTTCCATGAGCTGAATAGCCTGTTTGTCAGCGATGAGGCCCTTCTTCATGGCTTGGAAGAGGGAGATCTTTTCTCCGGTGAAAGGGTCTTTATATCCCATTACGGCTCCTTCTGCGTGCTGCAGTTTCTCATGGAGTTCTGGCCCGATAACCCCTTCCCTTACGGCTTCATCAACGCACAGCTTCTGGTTGTTCACTGGGTTGATGACGAAGCCAGTAGCAGCTTGGGCCTCGAGCAGTGGGAGAGCCACCCCTGGCATCACAATCTTCTGCTTCATGGCTTCATAGATGCTCATTCTCTGGTTTGATGGCTGGAGCACGATCCCCCCAATGCTGCCAGAGCCGTAGAGGTATTTGCGGACAGAGTCCATGCGCAGGACATCCTCCGGGCTCACGGTTCCCTCCAGCACCCTCTCGAACAGGGCCTTGTCTATGATGCCAGTTTCTAGCAGATGGTAGGCCGTGACGCTGCCTCTCATGGCTGGGAATTTGATGTGGGCCCATTTTTTCATCTCTTCCTCCAACGTGAGTCTGATCTGCTCCAGGGTGAGCTTCCGCAGCTGGTAGTGATTAAATATCTCCCGCCGCTTTCCCTCGCTGAAATACTCAGAGTTCAACAGGTCCCACACAGAGACCCTTTCTCCTTGGAACCTCCCGTACTTCACGAGGAGCCAGGTGCTCCTGAAGGCTTGTTTGGTGGTGTCATTGATGAACTGACGCTTCTTGCTGTTCAGAGGCAGGAGGCAGAGTCCAGTGGAGGGCTCTGTGATGCACTTCTCCTTCAGCTGCAAGTACGTGAGGTTCTCGTGCGTGTTGGGGTCGAAGAAGCCCTTGGTGTCAACGCTGGGGTCAGAGAGGATCCGGTTCATCTTCTTGTCAAAGTAGCCCCGCTTGTAAGCCACCTCCACGGGGAGACGGTGACTGTGCAAGGGGTCGATGATGCCGCCGGTGGCGATCTGGGCCTCCAGCAGGCGGATGCCATGGTCTCTGATGAGGTGGCCTTTGCTCATGGCCTGGAAGAGGGAGATCTTGTTGCCGGTGTAGGGGTCTTTGTAGCCAGTGACTGCTTTCTCTGCTGCCAGAAGCTTGTTGTAAATATCTGGGCCGATGACATTGGCTCGCAGAGCCTCCTCCACAGAATATTTCTTGTTTGCAGTTGGGTCGATGATGAATCCAGTGGCAGCCTGTGCCTCGAGGAGGATGAGAGATGTCCCTGGCATTAGAAGGCCTTTCCTCTTTGCCTGGTAGATGCTGATTTTCTCCTGGGAATCGGGCAGCAGCAACCCACTGATACTGCCTGTCCCTTCCAGGTACTTCCTGACTGTGTCCATGCAGACAACTTCTCTGGCTGATGTCTCCCCTTGGCTCAGTTTCTCAAACAAATCCCTGTTGATGATGTCAGCGCTCAGGAGCTGGCTAGGGGTCACTTTGTGCCTCAGGCCTTCAAAGGTGGTATTGGCGGTGGAAGCCATTTGCTGAACTGTGGTGCTGATGGTCTTAGCCAGTTCCTTCATGGAGAGAGTTGCGGTGCGGCACTGCTGGGTATACGTGGCCCTTTGCACGTTTGTGAAGTAGTCTGAGAAGAGGAGTTTCCAGAGCGACACTGACTTCCCCTTGAATTTGCCACAGGCCACGGGTACTGTTGTGTCTTCCAAAGCCATTCGGGTCCTGTGGTCTATGAAGGAATGCATGCCCTGAGACCCTTCCCCATTTTCTCCGAAGAGCGGCAGCAGGCGGAGACCGGTGTCTGGGTCAGTGACACACCTCTCCAATAACTCTGCGTACATGAGGGTCTCCTTCGTGTTGGGGTCGAAGAACCCTTTCATGTCATGGGTGGGATGGAAGAGGAGCCGCTTCATCTCTTCATCGAGGTAGCCCCGTTGGCAGGCCACCTCCACTGGGACACGGTGATTGTGGACTGGATCGATGAGGCCACCGGTGGCCAGCTGGGCCTCCAGTAGGTAAGTCCCCTGGTCCCTGGCAATAAGCCCCTTATTCATGGCTTGAAACAGAGAGAGCAGCTCCCCAGTGTAGGGGTCTCGGTACCCGGTGGCAGCTCTCTCAGCGGATGACAGCTTCTCATAGAGCTCCGGCCCAACCACACCAGCCTTGACACCATCATCAACTGAGAGTCTCTGGCTCTTGGTGGGCTCTGTCAGGCAGGCAGTGGCAGCCTGGGCCTGCAGGAGGGCCAGTGCTGTGCCTGGCATGAGGAGATGCTCTGTCAGCGCCTGGTACAGACTCTTCCTCTCACCGGTCGGCAGTATGGCAACACCTGCAATGCTTCCCGTGCCCTCCAGGTACTGCTGAACATGGTCCATCTCTGCTACCTCCTGGACAGAGACCCGGCCTTCCTCGAGGGCCCTGAACGTGTCCATGTCAATGATGCTGGAGCTGAGCAGCTCACTGCTGCTCACTCTCCCTCTCAGTCCTGGGAAGGTGATTTTCAGAGGCAAGAGGAGGAGCCCTGTGGAGGGATCGATCATGCACCGTTTCTTAAGCTCCAGATAGGTGACCGTCTCGCTGGTGTTTGGGTCAAGAAACCCTCTGGCAGCAGCAGAGCTGGGGTCAGAGAGGAGCTGGCTCATCTCGTCACCAAAGTGTCCCTGCTCGTAGGTAACGTCCATGGGGAGGCGGTGGCTGGTGGCTGGATCCACGAGGCCCCCTGTGGCGATCTGGACCTCCAGCAGGCGGGCGCCCCGATCCCGCCCGAGCAGCTCTTTTTGGATGGCTTGATAGAGTGAGATCTTCTCATCTGTGTAGGGGTCCATGAAGCCAATCGCTGCTCTCTCTGCAGACAGCAGCTTTTCTTTCAGCTCCAGGCCTACCAGCCCCAGTCTCACGGCCTCTGCCACAGAGAGCTGCTTGTTCCCCACCGGATCAATGAGGGAGCCTGTGGCTGCCTGAGCCTCCAGAAGAGCAAGTGCTGGCTCAGACATCAGGAAATGCTCTCTGGTGGCATCATAAAAGCTCATTGTCTTCTTGGAAGCCTCCACGTACACCCCAGCAATGGTCCCAGTCCCCGCCAGGGGCTCTCCCACACCGTGTGACTCCACACCCGTCTGTTGCCGCTTGCCAGGCTGCATGCCCTGATGGAAGTGACTTCCTCCTGGGGTGTCTTTTGGGTGAGCTGTGGGGGTGGCATGTCCATTCACTGCCGGCTGGTGCTCCATGCCGTCTGCCTTTTTGCGCTGCGCTCCCCTCCAGTGACGGGTGGGGCCTCGCTCACCTCCCGGGGCAGCGCCCGTGTCTCTGCAGAGAGAGAAGAGGCTCCATGAGACACAGCCACGTGCAGTTTTCATGGTACATGTGGACAAGAGAAGTATCTCCGCAGACACAATGCCAGGAACGGACGAGAGGCAGGGAGTGGAGCCAGTGCAGCCCCCTGGCTGGAGGCATCCAGACAACAGTGAGAGCAAGAGGAGAAATGCCAGAGGCAAGACTCTCCCTCCTCCCGTGGGCTGGATGAGCAGCAGGAGTGGCAGAAGGCCCGCAAACATGGCAGGGCCACCAGGGCCCGAACTGTGGCCGAGCCACCCTTTCCCCCTGAAGCCCTGCTCCTTGAAGCCCTGCCCCTTCCCCCTGAGGCCCCGCCCCTTCCCCTGAGGCCCTTACCTTGTGCCACCCCTTCCCCCTAGAATCATAGAATCATAGAATATCAGGGTTGGAAGGGACCCCAGAAGGTCATCTAGTCCAACCCCCTGCTCGAAGCAGGACCAATTCCCAGTTAAATCATCCCAGCCAGGGCTTTGTCAAGCCTGACCTTAAAAACCTCTAAGGAAGGAGATTCTACCACCTCCCTAGGTAACACATTCCAGTGTTTCACCACCCTCATAGTGAAAAAGTTTTTCCTAATATCCAATCTAAACCTCCCCCACAGCAACTTGAGACCATTACTCCTCGTTCTGTCATCTGATACCATTGAGAACAGTCTAGAGCCATCCTCTTTGGAACCCCCTTTCAGGTAGTTGAAAGCAGCTATCAAATCCCCCCTCATTCTTCTCTTCTGCAGGCTAAACAATCCCAGCTCCCTCAGCCTCTCCTCATAAGTCATGTGTTCTAGACCCCTAATCATTTTTGTTGCCCTTCGCTGGACTCTCTCCAATTTATCCACATCCTTCTTGTAGTGTGGGGCCCAAAACTGGACACAGTACTCCAGATGAGGCCTCACCAATGTCGAATAGAGGGGAACGATCACGTCCCTCGATCTGCTCGCTATGCCCCTACTTATACAGTAGCCCCGCTCTGCGAAGCCCCGCCCCTTCCCCCTGAGGCCCCGCCCCTTCCCCTGAGGCCCTTCCCTTGTGCCACCCCTTCCCCCTGAAGCCCCGCTCCTTGAAGCCCCGCCCCTTCCCCTTGAGGCCCTGCCCCTTCCCCTGAGGCCCTTCCCTTGTGCCACCCCTTCCCCTGAAACCCTGCCCCTTCCTCTGAGGCCCTTCCCTTGTGCCGCCCCTTCCCCTGAAGCCCCGCCCCTTTAAGCCCCGCCCCTTCCCCTGAGGCCCCGCCCCTTCCCCTGAGGCCCTTCCCTTGTGCCACCCCTGCCCCCTGAAGTCCCGCCCCCACCCAGCCCCTTCTCTCCGAGTCTCTGCCTTTGCACCGCCCCTTCTCCCAGAGCCCCTGCCCTTGCACCGTCCTCGCACGGCAAATGCTGGCCCAGCGCAATGACGTGTGCCTGCTGCCCCATCGGCTGCCATGTGAGGAGCTGTTGGGGGTGTCCGTGCAGCCGCAAGGCCATTGCCCTGTGTGGAGGTGCCCGTTCCCCACAAGCCCTGCTCCTGTGTATCCACCAGTGTGACCAGAGAAGTGACACGGAGCGGCCTAGAGGTGTCAGAGATGAGCGGGAAGGGGCTCGCTGACCCCCTTTGCCACGTATAAGCAGCAGACTCCAGCTGTCTCTTCCTGATGGGAGGGTGGGGATGGAGAGTTCAGCAGCAGCCGGAGGTGGGAGCGGGGGGAAGCAAAGCCAGCCGGTGTCCCGGCGTCCCTGGGCGATGCTCTGGAACTGCTCCCCACGAAGCCAGGCGGGACTCTGGGGAAGTCTCCTCTCTGTGAGCAGCCTGTCTTCAGGACACACAGCTCACACAGCTTCCACCTTCCTGGGTCTGACCTCTGAGCATTCAGCATCCTCTGCCCCTCCGTGCGCTTCCCCACAGCAAGTCCGCTCAGGCGGGGCTCCTGGGGAAGCCAGAGGGTCCTGCCCCCCAACTCCGCAGTCAGACGGGACTCTCAGCCAGCCAGTAACACAGAGGTTTATTAGACGACAGGAACATGGTCTAACACATTGCTTGCAGGTGCAGAGAACAGGACCCCTCAGCTGGGTCCATTTTGGGGGCAGTGAGCCAGACAACCACGTCTGCCCTTCACTCCATGTCCCAGCCAGCCCCAAACTGAAACTCCCTCCAGCCCCTCCTCCTCTGGGCTTTGTCCCTTTCCCGGGCCAGGAGGTCACCTGATTCCTTTGTTCTCCAACCCTTTAGCTCTCACCTTGCAGGGGGGAAGGGCCCAGGCCATCAGGTGCCAGGAAACAGGGTGTTGGCCATTCTCTGTGTCCAGACCCCTGCACACACCTGCCCTCTAGGGCTCTGCAACGATCATACACCCTTACCCCACCCCCTAGATACTTAAGAACTGCCTAGGGGAAACTGAGGCACCCCCACAATATTCAGAGGAAACATTAAGAACAGTCCCACTTCGTCACAGCTGGAAACCCCATGGAGCGGGGCGCGCTGGAGGCTGTGTGATTTGAGGTGGGTGGGGGAGGGTTCCTGGTGAGTGAGCCGAGGGGGACAGGTGGCTGGGGAGGGTTCCTGGCTGAGCGATCTGTGGGCAGGGAATGGGCCAGGGCAGGCTGGGGCGGGTTCTCCATGAGCGTGCGGAATCAGGGCAGAGCCAGATGCTGGCGGCTCAGTGACATTCCAGCCAGGACTGTACCTGAGGGCCCAGGTCGATGCACTGGGGATTTCCGCTCTCCCTGGCGGCCCTCGTGCAATGGCTGCCTTGTTTGCAGGAGCCAGTGCAGAGGCTGGGGGATTCGCAGCTGAGCATCCAGCAGCTGGCCCAGGGTTAGCATGGGGCTGTCTGGTACAGAGAGCTGGGCTTTGAAAGGGGGCATCCTTGGGAGGCTGGTGTTCTGGCCAGTGTCCCAGGGACAGCGCTGGGGCAGCAGCAGCTGCTTGTCCCAGCAGCAGCCCCTGCTACCTCTCCTCTGTGCCCAGCACAGCCAGCTCCGGCTCTGCCTCCTGGCAGCCGCTGCTCAGGGCAAGCACATTGGAAAGTTCACCAAAGCTCAGTTAATCGTGCAGCTGGAGGAGGATGACCGCTCGAAGGAACAGATTCCTGATCCCAAATGGGGCTATAGCAGGATGTGGGAGCAGCTGGAGTAGTAGCCAGGCATCCCCAAGACTCCTGTCCCCGACCTGACGGGGGTCTTCACGATCGGGTTCCCCATCCGGGGATCGGAGACGGACGGGATTGGAGATGAGTCCGAGAGAGCAAGAGGACTGTGAGAGACAGCGAGAGCCCGAGAAAGAGCTGCAGAAGCAGCAGCAGCATGAACTGGCAGTGGGGGAGCGGAGAGGCCTAGGGGACCTCCCCGGCGTGAGTGGGGATAGACCCCGGGGGGCCAGTTCCACAGGGAACCTTGAAACTAAATTGCTGCCCCTGGTTAAGGGGGGGGGGTGTGGATGCCCACCTCACTGCCTTTGAGCAGGCTGGAGATTTGAACCAGGGGGACCCTGCAGAAAAGCCCCGGTGTCTAGCTCCCTTGCTGGGTCCCAAGGCCATAGACTCCGTCAGCCAGATGGTTGGCGATGTGGACAGGCTCCCACTCCTGACCCCAACCTATATGTCTGTGTGGAGTTTCCTGGGGCCAGGCCCCTCGGACCTCCAGTGGGTGGAAGCTGATGGTCAATAGGGAGACATTCCTGGGGTGGCGAGATCCTGGGACAAAGAGAACTGTTGTCAGCCCCTGGGTGGTGCAGCCTCAGATGCTGAGGGGCTGTGTGAGCTGGGTGAGGGTCCCAGAGACGAAACCCCTCGCCCTGCCTATGGCCCAGATCCCTGTGCAGACCCAGGAGGGGTGGGGCTGGCTGGCCGTTGGGGTTCTCCAGGATACCAGCTGCGAGACCCTGTTGTGGGATGACTGTGTCCCTTTGGGACAGGATCCAGGCCCTGCTCCTGTAACTGCTGAGGTTTGAATTTGAATCCAGGGAACCAATCTCTATTCGACATTGGTGAGGCCTCATCTGGAGTACTGTGTCCAGTTTTGGGCCCCACACTACAAGAAGGATGTGGATAAATTGGAGAGAGTCCAGCGAAGGGCAACAAAAATGATTAGGGGTCTAGAACACATGAGTTATGAGGAGAGGCTGAGGGAGCTGGGATTGTTTAGCCTGCAGAAGAGAAGAATGAGGGGGGATTTGATAGCTGCTTTCAACTACCTGAAAGGGGGTTCCAAAGAGGATGGCTCTAGACTGTTCTCAATGGTAGCAGATGACAGAACGAGGAGTAATGGTCTCAAGTTGCAGTGGGGGAGGTTTAGATTAGATATTAGGAAAAACTTTTTCACTAAGAGGGTGGTGAAACACTGGAATGCGTTACCTAGGGAGGTGGTAGAATCTCCTTCCTTAGAGGTTTTTAAGGTCAGGCTTGACAAAGCCCTGGCTGGGATGATTCAACTGGGAATTGGTCCTGCTTCAAGCAGGGGGTTGGACTAGATGACCTTCTGGGATCCCTTCCAACCCTGATATTCTATGATCCTATGAATTGGTGGAGAGGGAAATGGTCAGTGAAAATGCAGATGACCTGGCTGGGAGCAGGGAGGAGCCACTAGGCTCAGGCTACCTGCCTGCCTGTATCCAGACCCCTGGGGCTCCCCGCCTCCCTTGCACACCGGAGAGGGGGCTCACGCTGGCTCTGATGCAGTGAGGAAAGCAGGGAGCTCGCTGCCTACCCCCACGGGGACAGCAAGGGCAGCACTGAGCACAGTGGGAGCTGAGACCCCAGCTGAGTGGGGGGAGACACAGGCAGGGCAGGGGATCTGTGGGGAGTGGCAAGGTGCTGGGTAAGGAAAGTCTGGATGAGCCCAGGCAGCCTTGTGAGCTGATGGCTGTGTCCAGTCAGCAGGGTGGGAAGGCGAGGAGAGTGGAAGATGAGTGTCCCTGGACCTTGCCTGTTAGCTGGGTGGAGAAGTGGGACAGTGAAGGAAACGTGCCTGTGTCTGTCAGGGGTATTGACTTGCCTATGGAGGGAGCTACCCTGGTCTCCAAGCAGTTGTCTGTGACCAGCCCTGTGTGCTGGGACCAGGGGAAAAAGACCCCAAGCTGTGTGTCTGGGAAAGGAGAAAGCGTGTCCGGCTCTTCTTTGTCTGTGGAGCAGACAGAAGGGGCCTTTCAGCCAGTGATGGTTGAGGGTCGTGCAGTTGTCTCAGAGTTTGTTCTGGATTCAGCTAAAGCCCAGGAAGGGAACGGTCCTAAATTTGCATCTGCTCGGGAGAATGGCCCTGTAACTAAGTCACATCCAGTTAGTGTCTATGCAAAATCCCAGAGCCCAGACAATTCTGGTGCTTGTACTTTGCCTGTTGCTAGTGTGTTGTTGGGAAAGGGTGTAGCAACTTTGTCTAATCAGGGTGAGATCCTAGCCAGGGCACAAGGAGAGCATGAAGGTGTGTGATTGTGTTACCTACTGAGGATGTGGAAACCTGTAGCAAGAAGGAAAAGATTCCTGAACTTGTGTGAGGCAAAGGGAAGGAGAATGCTTCTAACCTTTTATCCAGGAAGTCTGTAAGTTTGCTTGAAAGGGGCTTGTGTAGGAATCCGCCGGATGGGCCAGAGGTGATTCTGGATGTAAGAGAGACCCAGAAAGAGTCTATTATTGCTCAGGAAAGTGTTCCTGTACAGCAAGCCCTAGGTAAAGAGGGTAAGGGCAGAATTTCTCTGAAGGGTGAATTGTTGCATAGAAAAGCCCTAGGGAAAGGAATCCTCATGGAGTCTTTGCAAGCAGTTTACTGCCACTGAAGGGTGTGAAAGTGATTTAATCAAAAAGAAAAGGAGTACTTGTGGCACCTTAGAGACTAACCAATTTATTTGAGCATGAGCTTTCGTGAGCTACAGCTCACTTCATCAGATGTTTACCGTGGAAACTGCAGCAGACTTTATATACACACAGAGAATATGAAACAATACCTCCTCCCACCCCACTGTCCTGCTGGTAATAGCTTATCTAAGTGATCAACAGGTGGGCCATTTCCAGCACAAAGCCAGGTTTTCTCACCCTCCACCCCCCACACAAATTCACTCTCCTGCTGGTGCTAGCCCATCCAAAGTGACAACTCTTTACATAATCAAGTAGGGCTATTTCCTGCATAGATCAAGGTTTTCTCACATCCCCCCCACCCCCATACACACACAAACTCACTCTCCTGCTGGTAATAGCTCATCTAAACTGACCACTCTCCAAGTTTAAATCCAAGTTAAACTAGAACATCTGGGGGGGTGGGGTAGGAAAAAACAAGAGGAAACAGGCTACCTTGCATAATGACTTAGCCACTCCCAGTCTCTATTTAAGCCTAAATTAATAGTATCCAATTTGCAAATGAATTCCAATTCAGCAGTTTCTCGCTGGAGTCTGGATTTGAAGTTTTTTTGTTTTAAGATAGCGACCTTCATGTCTGTGATTGCGTGACCAGAGAGATTGAAGTGTTCTCCGACTGGTTTATGAATGTTATAATTCTTGACATCTGATTTGTGTCCATTTATTCTTTTACGTAGAGACTGTCCAGTTTGACCAATGTACATGGCAGAGGGGCATTGCTGGCACATGATGGCATATATCACATTGGTGGATGTGCAGGTGAACGAGCCTCTGATAGTGTGGCTGATGTTATTAGGCCCTGTGATGGTTTCCCCTGAATAGATATGTGGGCACAATTGGCAACGGGCTTTGTTGCAAGGATAAGTTCCTGGGTTAGTGGTTCTGTTGTGTGGTATGTGGTTGTTGGTGAGTATTTGCTTCAGGTTGCGGGGCTGTCTGTAGGCAAGGACTGGCCTGTCTCCCAAATACTGGCAAATACTGGCCCATTGCCAATTGTGCCCACATATCTATTCAGGGGACACCATCACAGGGCCTAATAACATCAGCCACACTATCAGAGGCTCGTTCACCTGCACATCCACCAATGTGATATATGCCATCATGTGCCAGCAATGCCCCTCTGCCATGTACATTGGTCAAACTGGACAGTCTCTACGTAAAAGAATAAATGGACACAAATCAGATGTCAAGAATTATAACATTCATAAACCAGTCGGAGAACACTTCAATCTCTCTGGTCACGCAATCACAGACATGAAGGTCGCTATCTTAAAACAAAAAAACTTCAAATCCAGACTCCAGCGAGAAACTGCTGAATTGGAATTCATTTGCAAATTGGATACTATTAATTTAGGCTTAAATAGAGACTGGGAGTGGCTAAGTCATTATGCAAGGTAGCCTGTTTCCTCTTGTTTTTTCCTACCCCACCCCCCCAGATGTTCTGGTTTAACTTGGATTTAAACTTGGAGAGTGGTCAGTTTAGATGAGCTATTACCAGCAGGAGAGTGAGTTTGTGTGTGTATGGGGGTGGGGGGGATGTGAGAAAACCTGGATCTATGCAGGAAATAGCCCGACTTGATTATGTAAAGAGTTGTCACTTTGGATGGGCTAGCACCAGCAGGAGAGTGAATTTGTGTGGGGGGGTGGAGGGTGAGAAAACCTGGCTTTGTGCTGGAAATGGCCCACCTGTTGATCACTTAGATAAGCTATTACCAGCAGGACAGTGGGGTGGGAGGAGGTATTGTTTCATATTCTCTGTGTGTATATAAAGTCTGCTGCAGTTTCCACGGTATACATCTGATGAAGTGAGCTGTAGCTCACGAAAGCTCATGCTCAAATAAATTGGTTAGTCTCTAAGGTGCCACAAGTACTCCTTTTCTTTTTGCGAATACAGACTAACACGGCTGTTCCTCTGAAACCTGATTTAATCAAGAAAGTTTCAGTTCCTAACAGCCAGAAATTTTCTGTTGTGAATGGATCCACGGACTTTCCTGTTGAAGGATTCAGTGTGGATAGCTTTGAGAAGGTCTCAGATAAGTGGAAGTTGTTAAGAAAGTTAAACAGTCCTATAACCAAGTGGCTGTGTTTGGCCAGCTTGTTGGGGAGACAAGGTTGTTGAGAGAGGAATGTCTCCAAGCTAGTTCTGTAAGTGAACAGTATGTGGCCCAGGTCAAGATGGGGGCTCTTAACCGAGAGAGCCCGAATTGCAGCCCTCCAGATTGGAGCGCTGGGAGAAGACCCGATCCCAGTTTGACCCCCGGGGGTTTTGGGGTGGTCAAAGGGCACAGGCTGCATAAACCTTCCCACATGCGGCCTGCGAGTGCTATCGACCACCCACAACCTTAGGGAGGGCGTGAAACTGGAAGGGCCTGGTGTAACTCCCACCAAGGAATGGGAGAGATGCTGGGGCATCCACGGGAACGTTGGTGGCTTCGAACTTCCCCAGGTCACAGGCTAAAGTGACCCTGCTCAGTTCGGTCTCAAAGGGGGGAGAGATGTGACGAAGTGGGACAGTTCTTAATGTTTCCTCTGAATAGTGTGGGGGTGCCTCAGTTTCCCCTGTGTAGTTCTTAAGTATCTAGGGGGTGGGGTAAGGGTGTATGATCATTGCAGAGCTCTAGAGGGCAGGTGTACGCAGGGGTCTGGACACAGAGAATGGCCGACACCCTGTTTCCTGGCAACTCATGGCCTGGGCCCTTCCCCCCTGCAAGGTGAGAGCTAAAGGGTTGGAGAACAAAGGACTCAGGTGCCCTCCTGTCCCGGGAAAGGGACAAAGCCCAGAGGAGGAGGGGCTGGAGAGAGTTTCAGTTTGGGGCTGGCTGGGACATGGAGTGAAGTGCAGATGTGGTTGTCTGGCTCACTGCCCCCCAAAATGGACCCAGCTGAGGGGTCCTGTTCTCTGCACCTACAAGCTCTGTGTTAGACCATGTTCCTGTCATCTAATAAACCTTCTGTTTTCCTGGCTGGCTGAGAGTCCTGTCTGACTGCAGAGCTGGGGTGCAGGACCCTCTGGCTTCCCCAGGACCCCGCCTGGGTGGACTCTCTGGGGGAAGTGCACGGAGGGGCAGAGGAGGCTGAATGCTCCGAGGTCAGACCCAGGAAGGTGGAAGCCGTGTGAGCTGTGTGTCCTGCAGACAGGCTGCTCACAGAGAGGAAAAAGAAAAGGAGTACTTGTGGCACCTTAGAGACTAACCAATTTATTTGAGCATGAGCTTTCGTGAGCTACAGCTCACTTCATCAGATGTTTACCGTGGAAACTGCAGCAGACTTTATATACACACAGAGAATATGTGTGTATATAATTCTCTGTGTGTATATAAAGTCTGCTGCAGTTTCCACGGTAAACATCTGATGAAGTGAGCTGTAGCTCCCGAAAGCTCATGCTCAAATAAATTGGTTAGTCTCTAAGGTGCCACAAGTACTCCTTTTCTTTTTGCGAATACAGACTAACACGGCTGTTACTCTGAAACCTCACAGAGAGGAGACTTCCCCAGAGTCCTGCCTGACTTCATGGGGAGCAGTTCCAGAGCATCGCGCGGGGATGCCGTGACAAGGGGTCCAGTCACTGAGCTGGGGGTCTGAATGACCTCTCCTCTGCCATCTAGCGATGAATTGCAGGAAGAGACCTCAGGAGCCCCCATGTTTTCATGGGTGCCCTACTGTAGCTAGGTGACCAGCAGCCCAAAGTGACCAGTTTGGGTTTAAGCTTCCCTTTAGCCCAGGAGCAATGCACTGTTATTCTCCTGGGTGGGTGAGTTCGGGCAGCAGAACTGTCCTGAGCGGGCCCCCGCTGGGGCTCACGCTGATTAACCGCACGCACTAAGCGGGAAGCGACGCTGAAGCGAGGGACAGACAGAGCGGTTGGGTCGGTTCCTGGCTGGTGCCGTGCCCGTGGTATACTCCCCAGTTGACAGGTAGCGCTGACCTGCCCCAGCTGAGACTCCTGGTGCTTTCTCGGCTGGCCAGAGCTGTAACTACCCACCAGACGGCCAGGGGCGCGGGGGGAGGGCTGACCCGAGACCTGGGCCGGGTGGAAAGCCAGCCCGAGGCACCGCAGTTAGACGCCGCGGCAGTGTTGGGGCCAGAGCCCGGAGCCACACCGCAGGCACCGCTCAACCACCAGCGACCTCGGGGGCAAGAGGTGACCCCCAGGACCACCCCCCTTGGATTCTGGGTGCTGCACAGGGAACGGGGAGCGGTGTGTCGAAGGGACATTTGGCTGTGGACTGTCACCCCGCAGGGTGGGAAACTGAGGCAAAAGACACTGCCTGTCATACCATGGGGCAGTCGTTTACTTAGGGTTTCCACACTTGGGAACTGTTGGTGTTTTCCCAAACTAAAGCTGGGTTCCCTCTCCCTTTGAGTAACAGTTATTCTGTTACACGCAGACCCAGCGCTGCCTCTGAGAGACGCCCGGGGCTTGGTCCCTAGGTCTCTGGCTCGGGGCTCGAGCCAGTTCTGTTCTGTAATCTTAAGAGGAACCCCCAGATATTGAACCCAGCGCTT
Organism: Caretta caretta; assembly: GCF_965140235.1. Classification (NCBI taxonomy): domain Eukaryota; kingdom Metazoa; phylum Chordata; order Testudines; family Cheloniidae; genus Caretta; species Caretta caretta. The sequence continues at coordinate 936,378 of NC_134207.1, forward strand.
GATGCTGCCCCTTGCCCAGCCCAGCCTGGGCAGGGTTTTATCTGAGCACTTCACGGGGTCAGTGTGTCTCAGCTCTCCTGAAATTCACCCACTTGCAGCCAGGAGTCTGCAGCCGCCCCTGGCCATCCTGCCCCCCACCCCAAGCACTTGGCCCGGCTCCCAGGCCCCTGCCTTCTGGGGAGAAATGTTTCACTCTGGGCCCTCGCACAGGCCCCCCAGCCCTGAGAGCTACCCCCGGGGGGGCAGGAGCAGGATGCTGCCTGAGCCAGGTCTCTGGGGCAGCAGCGAGGGTCCCTGCACAGGGCCCCGGTGGGCCAGGTGCTGCACTCACAGGTGACGACAGCCCCTGGCCAGAGAGCCGCGGGCTCAGCACAGGCTGAGAGGTGGGTCCAGCTGGCTGCTCCCCTCTGGAGGAGGGGAGCGGGGGGGGGGGGAATCAGGCTTCTCCCAGCCCCACGCTGTCTGCCCCACAAGGAAAGGAACCGTGTGCACAGAGGTCTGGAATTCAGGAGTGGTTGGGAGAGGCTCAGCCGCCCACTGTGAGGATCTACCCCTCTCCTGGCAGACACGGAGGAAACCTGAATGATTCCCCCCCACACAGGGAACCCAGCGATCGCCCCCCCCTCACCGTGCAGGGAACCTGGCGATCTCCACCCCTCACTGCGCGGGGAACCCGTCAATCCCTCCCCCCACCGCGCAGGGAACCCAGCAATCCCCCCCACCGCGCGGGGAACCTGGCGATCCCCCCCACGCAGGCAGTGCCGGGTTTACAGTGGTGTCACGGAGCCAGGCCCATGCTCAGAAGGGGCCCAGGCCTGCTCCACTTGCCCTGCGCCCCGAGACCCCGCTGGCTCCCCGCGCCCACCACTTGCTCCTCTCAGCTTGCCTGCCGGCCGGCCGAGCCCACCTCTCCATCCCTGTCCCCACCCCACTGCTGCTCTCTGCCCTCTGGCCGGACCCCAGGGCTCCTCCGGCTCCGGGCAGTCTCTGCTTCCCACCACCTGTGGGGCCCCGCCTGTCTCCCCAGAGCCGAGCCGCCTGGGACTGGGGAAGAAGCCTGGCCTGGAAGAAGCCACTGTGGGGGGCTTGGCTGGGCCCCTCCAGGAAAGTGGGTCCACCGGGAGCCCTGGTGGGGCAGGGCCTGGCCTGGCTGATTGCACCACTCCCGCGGGGATGGACCAATTCCCGGCCCGGGACCAGCCCGGCAGACACAGTCGCCTCCCAGCAGGGCTGGTGAGTGCGGCTGGGAGGCAGGGTGTGGGGCAGGGGGTCTCTTAGAGGCCTGGGGGGGGGGTGCTGGGCTCTGAGGGGGCAGGGAAGATGTGTGTGTTGGGGCACTAGGGAGTGGAGCTCTGTGGGGGGTGCTGGGCAGTTGTGGGCAGGGGTGGTGGTGTGCAGGGTGCTGTGCATTTGTGGAGGGGTCTGGGCGGGGTGCTGGGCAGAGTGGGTCCGGGGGGGCTCCGGCTATAGGGAATTGGTGGGCTGTTGTGGTGTTGGGTGGGGGGCTGTCTGGGGCAGCATGGGCCTGCCCCCCAAGGGGAAGGGGCAGGCTGGCAGCACAGGGCTGGGCAGGCCAGTGTGCGTCTGGCAACTGCCAGTTTGCAAATAGTGCCCTCCCACTGGGCTGGACGGAGTGGGGCTGCCCCTGCCATGCCATGGCCCATTGCCCCCACACTCCAACCCCCTGCCCCAGCGCAGAGCCCCCTCCTGCAACCTGAACCCCTCATTTCTGGCCCCACCCTGGAACCCTCCCCCCCAGCCCAGAGCCCATACCTCCACCCACACCCCAACCCCCAGCCTCAGCCTGGAGCCCCCTCCCATATTCTGAACCCCTCGGCTCCACCACCCAGCCTGGAGCCCCTCTTGCACCCCAAACCCCACCCCCCCAGCCAGAGCCCTCACCCCCTCCCACGCCCCAACCCCCTGCCCCAGCCCGGTGAAAATGAGCGAGTGAGCGAGGATGGGGAGAGCGAGCGATGAAGGGAGGGCGGTGGAGGGAGTGGGGGGCGGGGCCTCAGATAAGGGGTGGGGCATGGGCGGGGCCTCAGAGCAGGGGTGGGGCAAGGGTGTTTGGTTTTGTGCGAGTAGAAAGTTGGCAGCCCTCCCCTGCCCCTGCCCAGGAGCCCTGTTACTCTCTCGCTCCTTTCCCCTCTGACTCCCCCCTTCCGGCGCACAGTAAATGGGAAGCCCTGGCTCTCTCTGGGGAAGCTCCCTGGGGGGTGGCTCCGGCAGACCCCAGGGATATGAGCCCTACAATCCTGCGCATGCCCCATTCGTGGCAGGAACTTGCCTGGCCAGAACGTGCCTGGGTTTGCCCCGTGCAGATCACAGAGAATAGCTACGAGCGTCTCCCTGCGCGCGCCCGGCTTGGAGGCTGCAAGGGTGCAGCCGGTAGGCCCCATAGGGGGCTGGGAGCCAGGACTCCTGGGTTCTATCCTGAGCTCTGGGGGGGAGTGGGGTCTAGTAGGTAGTGCAGTGGGGCTGGGAGCCAGGACTGGTTCCGTCTGTGGTGCTGTGTGGTGCTGGGAAAGTCCCTTGTCTCTGTGCGGCAGACTCCGGGCTGTGCTACGGGGGTCCCCGGGGTGGGAATGGCCACGCTTGCGCGGGGCTGTGGGGGTTCTGGGTCTGAGGGGCGGTGCCGTCGGTTGCTGTGTAAACAGCCCTGTGCAGACACGGCTGGCTTTGGTGCACGCGGCGAGTGGCACGAGGCCATGAACGAGTCCCGGGAGCCCTAGGCCTGTCGGCAGCACGCCGTGTCACCAGCCCAGCGTGCCATCTCAGTGTGAGGCCAGCTCCCCTGTGTGGCTCGGCCTCTGCCCGACCCCAGGCAGGGATGGGACAAATGCTGGGCAGGGAGGGGGGCAGGCTTGGAATTGGTATGGGGCCTCCCTCTGCCCCATGGACTGCGGCTTGAAAGACTTGAAGCTTCCTCTGCCGGACCCAGGACCAGGCTCGACACGCACCTGGCCTGCCAGCTCTGGGCTGGGGACCACGCTGCCTCTGCACGGCGCCCGCCCCAGTCACCAGGGCTGGATGCCACGAGGGCCCTGCTGGGCCGGGGGCGCTTTGCCAGGGGCTGCTCGGGGCAGGACCAGCGACGGGCTCTTCCTGCAGGTTGGGGGCCGGGGGCTTCTGTGAGCTAACCCAGCCCCCTGCTCCTAGCCAAAGTTCTGACCGCACAGAGAGGAGGGGTCAGGCAGTGACAGTGTGAGACCTCAGAACCCAGCAGAGGGCGCTGTGGGGAGCGGGGCAACAGTATGGGTGGAGGGGGGGCTCCCAGCAGGGGGCGCTGTGGGGAGCAGGGCAGAGGGGCAGCTCCTGGTTACTCCAGCCCTGGCCTCTCCCTGCAGAGGGACCTGTCTGCAGGGATTCCCCAGCTAGTCCCGGGAGGGGGCACTGTGGGGGGTCAGGGCAGGAGCATGGGCAGGGGGGAGCTCCCAGCAGTGGGCGCTGTGGGGGTCAGGGCAGGAGTGGGGCAGGGCAGGCAGCTTCCAGTTACTCCAGCCCCGGCCTTTTCCTGCAGAGGGACCTGGCTAGTCCCGGCAGGGCACCCAGGGCGCAGCAGCGAAGGCTGGGAACGGTGCGTGGGTTCAGGCTGCGTGCCCAGTCCCAGGCGATGGGGT